>NC_091029.1:12520043-12842693 GCF_041296385.1 Aphelocoma coerulescens | reverse complement strand
GATATTGGGAAGGAATTGTTCCCTGGCAGGGTGGGCAGGCCCTGGCACAGGGTGCCCAGAGCAGCTGTGGCTGCCCCTGGATCCCTGGCAGTGTCCAAGGCCAGGCTGGACATTGGGGCTGGGAGCAGCCTGGGACAGTGGGAGGTGTCCCTGCCCATGGCAGGGGTGGCACTGGATGGGCTTGAAGGTCCCTTCCCACCCAAACCATTCCATGACTCCATTTCCATTTCCACAAGTTCTGATGGCAGAGTCTTGACGAGGAGGGAATGGAAGCCTCCAGGAAAGCTCTGTCCGTGTGTTTCCCATGAGGGGAAGCAGCTCCTGCCTGATCTCCCCTCCTCTCCTCCCTGTCCTGCCCCTGCCTGGGCCCAGAGCTCAAGGACCAGTTCCACACAACTTCCCAAAGTTCCTGTTGTCCAGCAGAAACATCTCCTGCCATGCGGGAACATCTCCAAGTGATTTCCACCCATGGAATGAGATGTGGATGCACAGGAGGGTTGAGGAACCATGAATTCCAGGAGGGTGCCCCAAGCCCAGCAGGGCTCCAAGGGCAGAACTGGTGGTGTAAAGACATCCCTGGCTAATAATTAGGATTATTAGGAAAGGACTTTTAGGGAAGAGAAAACTCAGGGTGATTCGTGTACCCCTTAAAACCAAGCTTAAACCAGAGTTTGGCTGAGCACTGGTTAAGGCCAGAGCGGCACACTCACGTCAGCTCCGCTGTATAAAAATGATTTATGGATTTCTCCACTCCTTAACTTTCCATGTGCTGTCACATTTTGATTTTATACCCAAATAAAAATCTATTGGGCAAGAATGAAATGCAATAGCTCCGGAATGGATGCAAACAATTCCAGCAGCCGAGGATGAAGTGCAGGGGCAGCTGCGGGTGGGAATCCTTGGGCTCCGTTAGTCCAGGGGGGAATGAATCCTTCATCCCACTAAATAAATAAAGAGGTGCAAAGAATAACTCGGGGGATGTCAAAATATATTTGAGTGGGGCCATGGCAGCATCGAGCTGGAAAGCAGAGCAGCAAGGTTTCACATTTCCCCGTCCCTCAGAAACAGGGAAGAAATAGGGAAGCAGGGAAAATGGGCTCTAAAAGGGGAGTTTGGGGCTCTGCTCCTCTTCAGGGAAGAGTGGGAGTCAGGGAAGGCTGGGATGGAAATGCTGCAGGAGGTGGAATATGGGAAGGGATGGGGTTGGGACCACTTAAACCCGAGTCCAGCTAGGGGGTGCAGCCCTATAGACACATCCAAGCACATTCCCTGGAGCTCAGTGTGGACATTGAGGAGCAAAGTGGGATGGCAGAGCCCACCATGGATGCTCCAGCTGCTGCTGGGGCTCAGAGCCACTCACCCCCAAACCAGAAATGGAGTTTAATTCTCCTAATGGAGCAGCTCAGGAAATAAATCCCTGCCCAGGCAGGTGGATAATGCACAGAGTTTGCAGGATACCCATGAATTCCCTGCTTTCCACAGGGATTAAAGGAATCATTTCACTCTGGAAGGTCCCTGCTGGCAGTGCTGGACTTGAATCTTGTGTTTTGGGGCAGCCTCTGAAATCCTAAACCAGCCTGAGCTGGGCACAGAGCAAGGAAAGAGCCCAGAATTCCCAATCCAAAGGGTTTTTGAAGGAGTTTGAAGCTCCCACAATTTCTGTGGCCCAGCTGCCGGAGCTCCCGGCTGCCAAATGAAAGAGGGATAGAAATTGGATAATCTGCACCAGATGCTTGGATTTTTTTCCGAGCTCATTCACTTCAGCTGAAATCCTGGCGGGCTGGAAGCTGGCCAGCTCCTGCTGCTGCTCCAGGGAGCAGCTGGAGGCATTCCCAGCAGGATGCAGGAGGAGGGAAGACCTTCCCTGTTTTCTGTGCGCTGTTGGGAAACAAATTGTCCCCGACAGGGAAGCAAGGAAGCAACTTGGGATGTTTGGAAAAACAGAACACCTCAGACATGTGTGGGTATTCCTGCAGGGAATTATCCCCTTGGAAAGGCTTCCTGGCTCTGCCAGCTCTGGCTCCAGCATGGTCAGGGTGGGCTTTGGATCTGTTTACAAAGCTTTCAAAATAGAGGAATAACCCCCAGCATGTCTGGTTTTTTTTTGGATTGAGGGAAAGCTGCAGTTTGTCCTGCTGTGTTTTAATCTCTTTCCAAGAGAAATCCCATGGATGCAGCACGTGGGGTTGGAGTTTTAGTGTCAGACAAGTGCTGACTAATTCAGATTGGAACAGCCACCTCCATGAGGGAAGGAGGCTGCACCCTGCAAAATCCCCCTGGAAAACCCCCCTGCGAAGGGGTTTGCCTTCATGCGATCCTAATCCAATATGGTCCCTAAAAAACCACCCCAAAGCATTCCATGATTCCATGATTTGGTCTCCATTAGAGCTGCTCATGAATTTGGGAACATCTTTTTTAGGAACAAGGGCTGGAGATGAGGACACATGGCCGGGATGCAGCAGGATGGATCCAGAGGCAACTCGGGACTCATCCATGGTGGAAAACACTGTAAGAACATGGATGGTTATCCCCAAAATAAGCTGCAATCCCCATTTCCCCCTCCTTGGTGTATCCACAGCCCTGTGTGGAGCAGTGGCACAGGGAGGCTCTTCTCCCATTTCCTGGGAGAGCCGCGGTCTGGGGACACCCTGGATTGTGGGAATGTGCAGCTCCTGGTGGCTGGGGCTGGCAGTGGGACCCAGGAGCAGCAAATTCCAAAGTTGAGACCCCAAAATTCAAATTTAAGACCCCAAAATATTCACCTGAAAATGAGAGATTGGGGGGAGCCCCCAGAGGTACCAGGAGCAGCTTGGGAGGCTCCATCCTCAGGGCTTTCCAAGCCCAAACTGGCTAAAGCCAAGCCTAAACTGGATAAAACCCTGCCCAAGCTGGATAAAACCCCACTCAAACTGGATAAACCCAAGCCTAAGCTGTGTTAAAACCCAAGCCCAAACTGGTTAAAGCCAAGCCCAAACTGGCTAAAACTCCACCCAAACTGGATAAAACCCTGCCCAAACTGGATAAAACCCCACCCAAACTGGATAAAGCCAAGCCCAAACTGGTTAAGGCCCTGCTCAAACTGGATAAAGCCCCGCCAAAACTGGATAAACCCCTGCCCAAACTGGTTAAAGCCAAGCCCAAACTGGATAAAGCCAAGCTCAAACTGGATAAAGCCCTGCCCAAACTGTCCTGATCTTGTGGCTCACTGCGCTTTGAGCCCGAGACAGGATTAGGGATCCCCTGAGATCCCTTCCAGGCTGAATTCCCCTCTTATCCCATGGAGATCCCTCATCCCAAGGCTTCTTGGTCTTCTCCAAGGCTCCAGACCTGGAAATACAATCCAGAAGTCTCCCTCCTCCTCCTCCAGGTGCTCCTGGAGACAGGAATGAGCAGCTCCTGCCTGGAACACTCAGGGCTGAATCATGGAACGTTCTGAGCGTGCGAGAATCCCAAATTTCTGGAACTCTTCCCTGCTTTTCCCTGTTCCAGCCCCGTTCCCACAGCTCTGCCTCTCTGTCCCGAGCATTCCAGCTCTGCAAAGGCACAGGGAAGGCAGCAAACGCTTCCCTTGGTGTTTTCCCCAGGGAATTTTCCCTGCCCAAGGAGCAGCAGATGGATTTTTCCTGTTTCAGGTGCCTACAGGAGGCACTCTCAGCACTCCTCGTGTCCCTGCTGGTTGTTTCCCTTCTCCCGCCCTTCCCTTGCTTTTTACACCTGGAAATGTTCCTGGCTTTTCTGTGGGATTTTTTTTCCCCTAAGTTGACCCAGTTTCCACCCTCTTTTCATGGAGCAGCTCCCCTGCACTGGGATGCTTTGACCTGATACACTCCATAAATTTTCCTTCTGCTGCTCCCACAAATCCTCTGGAATTATTTTTTCCTTATGTTATTTTTTCCCCAAAATAATTCCCTTCTCCGGTTCACTTTAAGCCCTCTGCCCTAATTCCTGGCCCTCATCCCTGGAGCATTCCTCACCTCTGAGCTCCCTCTCCCAAATTCCCTTGCTTTGTTCCTTACAGGGAGCCACACCTGCCCCATAGGATCGACCCCAATTTCCAAGGATAAAACCTGGAACATTTTCCAGTGGGGGAAGAGAGGAGAAGAAATTACCCCCAGCAACACCTGGAATGCAAATGAGGGATAATGAAATGCAAATATTTGGCCAATTCAGGAATGAGAAAAGCAAATGGCCCCTCCCAAAATGTCCCAGCAAACACAAGCTGCTGGAAATGTTTGGGAATAGTGCAGGAAAGGCTGAGCCTGAGGGTAAAGCACTTCAGCTAAGCCCAGGTTTAAACCTGAGTGCAGGTCTAGCCCTGGGTGAGGTCTAGCCCTGGGGGAAAGTTAAACCCAGGGTCAGGTTTAACCCTTGGTGCAGGTCTAGCCCTGGGTGAAGTTTAACCCTGGGTGCAGGTTTAGCTCTGTGTGATGGTTTAGTCCTGGGTGCAGGTTTAGCCCAGGGTGCAGGTTTAGCCCTGAGTGCAGGTTTAGCCCAGGGTGCAGATTTAACCCTGGGTACAGATTTAGCCCTGGGTGCAGATTTAGTCCTGAGTGCAGGTTTAGCCCAGGGTGCAGGTTTAGCCCAGGGTGCAGGTTTAACCCTTGGTGCAGATTTAGCCCTGGGTGCAGGTTTAGCCCTGGGTGCAGGTTTAGCCCAGGGTGCAGGTCTAGCCCTGGGTGCAGGTTTAGCTCTGAGTTCAGGTTTAGCCCTGGGTGAGTTTTAACCCTTGGTGCAGATTTAACTCTGAGTGATGGTTTAGTCCTCGGTTCAGGTCTAACCCTTGGTGCAGGTCCAGCCCTGGGTGAGGTTTAACCCTGGGTGAGGTTTAACCCTTCCACTCCTGCCTTTGGGCCCAGCTTTTCCTCCCCAGTCCCACCCATCCACTCCTTTCCAGGAAAACCTTGCCAGTCTCTTCCTTCTTGACTCCCCAGGAAAAAATTCCCCTTCTAATCCTTAATGCTGAATTTTTGGAAAAAAAATCGAGAGGCAGAAGGATGAGATTATCCAGAACTTGAGCTTGGGCAGAGCTTCCTGAGCGCACTGGAAGTGGACAGGGATTTTCCTAGGAAAAGTTTCCTGGTTAGTTTGGTCATAATGGAATTCCAGGTGCCAAAATTCCCATTAAATGTCCCCTGGGTGCTGCAGAGCCAGCAAAGCGATGGATCATCTTCCTGGTTATTCCAGCATTCCATGCTGCAGCCCTTCCGTGCCCCTTCATTCCAAGGCAGCCCAGCCATCCACACTTCCAACTGCACCAGGATCAGTTCTGAGCGTTCTCCTCCTTCCCCTGATTGCCAGCCCAGGAATGTCACTGGGAAAGCGTTGGAAGTGCCATTCCTGTGCTGGTGCCCACATGGATCACCAAAGCTGCCAGAAGATCTCTGGGAGATGGAAAAGAACTTCTGGAAAAGGACTGCCAGGGATGGCTGTGGTGGGTTCAGAGCTCACTCCCAGGGCAAAGATTCCCAATCCAAGGGAGGAGTGTCCCAGCCTTCGGCCGCATCATTCCCAGAGCCATGGCTGAGGTCACCTGGGGTGGGATGATCCAGGGAAACTCCTCGGTGACGGTGTCAGTGACCCTCAGCAGAGCTGGCCACTCTGGGATACTCGGGATATATCCAGAGGCACTGGCAGCTCCAGCACCTTGTCACTGCCCAGTCCCTTGGGAAGCTCTTTCCACATCTTCTTGTTTTTCCTTTTTCCCTTTTGCTCTTTATGCTGATTCCCAAACCTTCCAGCTGGGAGGAATTTAAATGAGAGGAGAACACTGGAATATTTAGAAACCAGATGAAAAACCTCGGGATGAGACTGGGAATCAGCTCACGTCTCATCTGACCCAGAAGCTTTCCAAGACCCCAGAGGCTACGGGAAGCTCTTGGACTGCAGAATTCCTGCAGCCATCCAAGAAATCCCCAATGAAAACCAAACTCCAGTGGAGAGGCAGCTTTGCAGTGACAAGATGCAAATTAAACAAGGAAAAAGTGTTTCCAGAGGAGTTGTCTCATCTCGGGGCGGGAAGAACAGGCTCTCATTCCCAAGGGATCACACGGAGCCCACTCAGCCCTGGGAAAGAAAATGTTGGGAAACAAATCCCTGCTGTTTGGAGGGGCTGGATGGGGAGGAGTCATGGAAGATGAGAGCTCTCAGCATAGGCTCCTCTCCACCGTGCCTGGAATTATATCCCAAATTGCAGAGTGCTGGAGCAGCTCCCTGTGCTGGTGGGGCTCATCCCAGAGCATCCCAGAGTGCCCATTCCACTCCCACTGGACACGGGGGGAGAGCTACGGGAAGAGCCATGGGAAGAGCAGGTCACCTCTCCAAAGCGACCTCTTCACAGCCAAAAGAGGCACCACAAATGGAGCTCGGGATTCCTGCGGGCACATTCCTGACTCAGGAATGCTTCAGGGCACATTCCTGACTCAGGCAGATCCCTGCTCCAGCCATAGCTCCCGCTTTTTCCAGATTCAGGGATCCAGAACAGCAGCGTTTTCTGTCTCACACCTTTCAGGCTCTCATTAATGAGGTTGTGATTTCTTTGGAAGATGAAAAAACCTGGATGAGCAGGGCCTTGGTGTCTCAGTTTTCCTGAAATAATTTTTGGAATGTGTGTTTCAGCTGGAATTGTTCAGCCTGGAGAGGAGAAGGCTCCAGGGAGAGCTCAGAGCCCCTTCCAGGGCCTAAAGGGGCTCCAGGAGAGCTGGAGAGGGACTGGGGACAAGGCATGGAGGGACAGGACACAGGGAATGGCTTCCCAGTGCCAGAGGGCAGGGCTGGATGGGATATTGGGAAGGAATTGTTCCCTGGGAGGGTGGGCAGGCCCTGGCACAGGGTGCCCAGAGCAGCTGGGGCTGCCCCTGGATCCCTGGCAGTGTCCAAGGCCAGGCTGGACATTGGGGCTTGGAGCAGCCTGGGACAGTGGAAGATGGCAGGGGTGGAGTGGGATGGTCCTTAAGGTCCCTCCCAACCCAAACCATTCCAGGATTCCACACTTTCCACCTGTTCAGGGATTTGAAGGATGTGCCATACAAAGGACAGAACAAGCACAGCCCTCAGTAGAGAAGTTCTTTGGGATTTCTTCCGTCCTGTAGATTCCCAAGGAGCAGCTTGTGCAAGCTCTTCCCTAAAATAATCTCCAGCTTTCTGTGGGTGGCAGAGAAGCAACAATTTTCACTTCTCTCTTTCTTCCCCGGAGAGAATATTTTTTTGGAGCACATTTGATTCTCAGCTGTCTTAAACTGTCTCGAAATCCCACATTTCCCCATGTGAGCTGCATCCCGCTTTCATCTCACTTTCTGGGGCCTTCATTCGAATCCTATTCATTTCTAGGATTCCTGGACAGAGCAGTAATGGAGTGGGATAAAATGTGGGGCTGGCAGTGTCTCCCGGAATAACGCAATCAAATCTTTTACATTCTGCAGAATTTTACCTGGTTTTATTTTCCTTTCAAAACCACGGAGAATGGATTGAAACACCCTTTTCTTTTTGGAGAGGGAGGTGTTCCTTGGCATTGGGAGGAGTCAGTGTGAAAACACACAAAGGTTTTTGGTGTTGTTACTTGAGCTCAGCTCATTTCCTGGTGGCTGCCCCATCCTTGGAAGTGTCAGGTTGGACAGGGCTTGGAGTAACCTGGGATAGTTCCACCATGGTAGGGAAGGGGATGGGATGGGATGGGATGGGATGGGATGGGATGGGATGGGATGGGATGGGATGGGATGGGATGGGATGGGATGGGATGAGATTTAAGGTCCTTTCCACCCAAACCATTCCATGATTCCATGAATATTCCATTCATCCTTCCCTAAAGCCCTTTCATTTCTCTTGTTAACTCAGCAGATTTGGCTTGTCCTGTTCTCATTTTAATGAGTCCTTTCTTCCCACTGGGAAGGAAAATTCGTCTGTGTCATCAGGATTGGGAGCGTCTGGCCCAGAGCTCCTGGTCCAGGCTGATTCCAAAGGCTCCTTCATGCCCCAGGAATGCAAAGTCACTGATGTGAGCCACAGTTGTTCTGGAAAAACACCCTGGAATTTTTACCTGGGCAGTCAGTGCCAGGACACAGGGAATGGCTTCCCACTGCCAGAGGGCAGGGATGGATGGGATATTGGGAAGGAATTGTTCCCTGGGAGGGTGGGCAGGCCCTGGCACAGGGTGCCCAGAGCAGCTGGGGCTGCCCCTGGATCCTTGGCAGTGTCCAAGGCCAGGCTGGACATTGGGGCTTGGAGCAGCCTGGGACAGTGGGAGGTGTCCCTGCCCATGGCAGGGGTGGGATGGGATGGGATTTAAGGTCCTACACGAAAGGATTCAGCGGGATTTTCAGGTCACCTGTGGGCCAGACCCCTTCCCATCAGGATCAGGACAATGCTGGGTCTCCATGAAATCCCGATGGCAGCATGACACAGCTTCCCACCAGGATTTGCTCCTCGCGTCCTCTGGAGGCTGTGAGTGACAGCTCCGTCCCAACGACGGAGCCAGGAGGTGACCGGGCACCACCCTGAGGGCAGCATCCAAATCTGGCTGAATAAATCCTCCAGCTGGCTCTGACCTGAAGTGACAACTGTCCCAGTGCTGTGACACCTGTTGGGGGTCACAGGTGCTGCCAGCAGGGGCTCGGGACACGCAGAGGTCAAGCAGAGGATGTGGGAAGCTGATGTGGATCTGGCATTTCCTGGGATACCCATCCCCAGCCTCCACCCTCACACAGGCTCTGCGAGGTACAGACCCTGCAAATGTCAGCTCCAGGCCGGGATTAAAAGGCTCTGTGATAATTAATCTTGGAAAACTGCATCCAGCCAAGGCACATGGAAAACCCTCCCACATTGATGGGGTTTATTTGCCGTCTCTCGCCAGCCCCAGAGTTATCCCATTAAGAAGGAATCGTGTTTGTCTGTTTACTCCTCACAAACCCACCCTGACTCCTACCTTTTCCAAACTTTCCTAAATGCATCCCAAAGCTCCCCGAGCCCAGCAGTTCCTTGAGTTTCCCCTCACAGGACTTTGGCACCACAGCATTCCCGGGATCACCAATTCCCTGTGGGAACAATGTGCAACCTGCCTGCGCTATTCCCTGCCCTTAAACGTAAGGATCATCAATGACCCTTGGATTCCAAACCTCGCATCTCACTTCAGGATGTGGCTTCTGAACCTTTAGGGCTTCCCTGTGTTTTCCTGGGAATGTTTTAGTGGATGATGTTTGCTGGAATGGATACAGATGTGCAGAGACATCGGCACTTCACACACCACTATTCCAGCCAGGAGTCATTCCCTCCTTTCCTGCTTCCTAACAACTCCATGATCTTCTTGAGTCATTCCCTCCTTTCCTTCCTCCTAACAACTCCATGATTTTCTCGTTGTTAAGATCCCTGGATTATGACACTGATTTCGGATGTGTTACGCTGGTGATAACAACCAGCAGCTCTGCGCATCATTAGGGATTGAAATATTCCACAAAAAAAAGGGAACACACGATTTCCCAGCACAGCGTGGAGCAATGATGGTGCTAAAATGGGAATTTCAGGCTCGGCTGCCACATAATTTGCTCTGTCCTTGGCAGGTTTAGTCAGGATCATGGCCCATGTTGCACTGGATAAATCCATGGGCAGACACAGCCCCTGATCCACAGGGAATCTTTGGGCAATTTGGGATTGGGAGCGAGGCAGCTGGGGATGAAGCACGAGGGGTAATGACACTGTCACAACTCACCTGTCCTCGATCCCATCTAAACCCATCCCTGCCCACCTGAATTATCCCAGGGGCCATTCCATGGGGTTTTCCAAAGGGTAACTGTGCTTGCCAAAAATTTATTGTGTTTCCTTCTCACACACCCAACCTCATGTTGGCATATGGATGAAAAGCTGGAGGAAAAGTTCCCGGTTCTCTGCAAAAAGAAAGGCTGGTGGGTGATTCCCAAAGGATGGTTGTCCTGAGATCCCAAACTGTGACACTCTCACATATTCCATGATTCCCATGGCTCATCCAAAGGGGGATTCCATTGGTGTAGGGGGGTTTTGGGTCCTATTATGAAATCCCATAACCCAGAGAGACCTCTCAGTGCTGCTCCTGGGTCCCACTGCCAGCCCCAGCCACCAGGAGCTGCACATTCCCACAATCCAGGGTGTCCCCGGACCACGGCTCTCCCGGGAAATGGGAGAAGAGCCTCCCTGTGCCACTGCTCCACACAGGGCTGTGGATACACCAAGGAGGGGGAAATGGGGATTGCAGCTTATTTTGGGGATAACCATCCATGTTCTTACAGTGTTTTCCACCATGGATGAGTCCCGAGTTGCCTCTGGATCCATCCTGCTGCATCCCGGCCATGTGTCCTCATCTCCAGCCCTTGTTCCTAAAAAAGATGTTCCCAAATTCATGAGAAGCTCTAATGGAGAAGACCAAATCATGGAATCATGGAATGGTTTGGGTGGGAAGGGACCTTCAAGCCCATCCAGTGCTACCCCTGCCCCGGGCAGGGACACCTCCCACTGCCCCAGGCTGCTCCAAGCCCCAATGTCCAACCTGGCCTTGGACACTGCCAGGGATCCAGGGGCAGCCACAGCTGCTCTGGGCACCCTGTGCCAGGGCCTGCCCACCCTCCCAGGGAAAAATATCCCAGAAAATCTGGGTAAAGCTTCTCCTTGCAGGAGGACCCCATCAGGCCCAGGGATCACTCACTCCTGACATTAATTAGCCTCAGGACATGAATGATGTTCTCCCATTAGGAAGAATTTTACCAGGGAATGGTGACTTCTGACATATTTCAGGAGTGAATCAATCACTTTAATTAAAGCAGCCAATGTCTCTGGAAAAAATCCCAAAGGCATTTTCAAGATTAAATCCCTTTGTCCATCATGGATCCCTGAAAGCTTTGTTTCTTCCCCATTTCCCACTTGGAAACTCCTCTTTCCCTTTGCTCCTTGGCCTCCCTGACACCCTCATTCTCATCCCCAGGATATCAGTGTTTATCTCAATCCTTCCCATGGTTTTGTTCCAATCCTGTGCATCTTTATATTCCCTTTGTTCTGGGAGAGCCAACAGGAGCTCACTTGGGATGCATCCATCTGCTCCGAGTTCTTTTCCATCGCTCTCATCTCCATGGTAACTTGGGAAATCGCTTCCTCTGCAAGTGAGGAGCTGGACAGAAGATCCACGAGCATCAGTGGAAGGTGCACCAGACATGGAATCACAGAGTCATTATGGCTCGGAAAGAATTCCAAGGTCATCGATCCAACCTTTCACCGAATATCTCCATATCCACTCAACCACATAGTGAAGTGCCTTGTCTGCTCCTTTCCCAAACAATTCCAGGGATGGGAACCTCACCACAGCCTGTTCCAGGGCTTAATCACTCTTTCAGGGAAGAATTTTTCCCCGATGTCCAACTTGAACCTCCTCCAGGCTGCTTTCCTGAGAAATCGGGAAAAGCCTTGCTGCTCCATCAACAGATCTGTGGGACCAAGGCTCCCCTTCAGGAGAAGAAATGTTTTCCTGGGATTTGTAGCAGGATGCCTGAAGCCAGAATGAGATCTCATTGGAGCAGGACTTCAGTGGGAACTTGCTCCTGGAGGGAACCTGGAAAAGATGAGGAAAGAGCAGAGCATGAGGAACATCCCGAGGATTTCACTCAAGTACCCATGAGGAGACTTTTTATTTTGGGGATTGAAGAGGAGGAGATGGTGAAAAAAGCCAGGATAAAAAAGAAACCCACGGGCTGATGTGCCCAGCCTGGATGAGTCACTTTGTGCAGAGCTGGTCTGCAAAATTCCTGCAGCTTCCAGAGGCCTCTCCACGGGCTTTGTGAAGGACCTGGGATTCCCAGTGTCCAAAGGGATCAAGGCACAAGCCAGGCGAGCTTCAGGCTGTCACCTTGAGGAGGTGGAATTTCTGTCCTGGGAGGTGGAATTGCTGTCCCAGAGGAAGGGGAGGGAGAATTGTGCAGAAGGAATTTCTGGAGCCACAGGGAAAGGATCCCCACAGGGAAAGGATCCCCATAGGGAAAGGATTCCCATGGGGAAAGGATCCTCACAGGGAAAGGATCCCCATAGGGAAAAGATCCTCACAGGGAAAGGATCCCCATAGTGAAAGGATCTTCACAGGGAAAGGATCCTCATCTTTCCCATCTCAGACCTCACCCTCAGCCTCCACCCTGCAGCTGAAGGATGTGCCCTGCTCCAGGAGGTACCAGAAGGATGCAGAAAGGGATGGTGGTAAGGGAGGGGAAACTCCCTGAGCTTCCCTAAACGTGCTGCCCAAGCCTCTCCTCCAAAACCACATTCCCATGCTTCCCAAGGCCGATTCCTGCCTGCTCTGTCCTTGCCTCCCTTTGCCAGCCAGCACAGGGCCTGGTGCACAGGCAGTGTCCTTTAGAGGGTGGGGACACCAAACTGGGGGAGAAGAGTCCCCTTTTCTGGGAGAAGGTTCCCAAAATGTTTCCATGAAGGAGACACCAGTCCATCAACGACCCCTGTGTGTCCTTGACTCCAGCAGGGAGCCATTTCCTATAGGTAGGAATTTACTGGTCCATCCTTTTTCCAGTTTCTTTTCCCATTGCTGGGGGTGAAGGATCTGCTGGCCTGGCCTCCAGCTCCATTTGTGGCCCCCAGTCCAATCCAGGGAATCTGGGTCAAGGCACCTGGATCTGTTCTGTTCCATATCCATGCTTCCCTCTGAGCCTCAATGGAGGCTCCTGTGGAGCCAACACTTCCAGTGCAGTGCAATTAATTCCAATTAAAATGATTGCCTACATTTCATCTCACGAATCCCAGCCCAAAAGCTCTGATTTTTTTCTCCACTGGGATAATGGAGAGCAGGACATGCTGGGAGACTCCACATTAGAGCTCCCCATTGTCCCTTTCTCCTTTGCCTGTGGATTGTAGTGCTGGAAAAAAGGAGTCTTTTATCTAAGGATTGATGAACACATCTCTCCATAGTTCTCCACAGAAAGGACTGGAGCAGGAATTCATTTTAAATTGATAAGTGTTGAAAATACACCTAAAATGAAGACTGAACTAGGGAAATGTGGGAACAGGGAGGGAAAATGCCAAGATTTTGAGGCTGTTCCATGGGAATGGGGGTGTTTGCAGGAGAACAGCAAAGAAACAGCTTGGGAAGCTTTAAAAGTAACAGTGAGAGTTTGTGGGCAGATGGAAAAGGGAGGGATAAGACCAGTCTGGGGTGCAGGTGAGAGGCAGAAACAGCTGGGAGACAGCAGGGATCTGGCCAAGATCCAGCTGGAAAATCCTGCTCGGGACTGGGATCCTTCAGAGCAGAAATGTGCACAAAGGGGATTCCTGAAGGAGCAGAACTGATAAAGAAATGGAAACATTTTCCAGGGGTAGTTTCCACAGCCTGACCTTGCCAGGATGGGCATCCAGAGGATTGTGCTCCCAGATCCAGGTGCAGGAGCTGTGCCCAGGCAGAGAATTCCCATCTCAGCTGATCCCAGTCCTCCATGAGCCAGAGTTCCCCACCCGGGGCAGGGATTGGGGGTCCCCCTGGCTGTGGGGACAGTGCTGGGAGTGGGAACAGCTGGAAAACACCCCCAAATCCAAGCCCTGGGAGCAGGGGGGTTACAGACACCAGGAGCACAAGGCCACAGCTCCATCTACCTTCGGACTGGTGCAGGGAGCACTGGGAATGAGGAAGAGGAATGATTTCCAGGGAAATGGAATAAGGCTCGTGCAAGGGAATCTAAACCCAGAAGGAGGAATCGAGTCACATTGGCAAAGATTGAGTTTGCTGTGAAATCTGTCACCGATTTTTGTAAATAGGAGCTTCTCCCTGGGAAAAGTCTGGATCTCCCAGCTCCCAAGGGAGGTCAACAAGCCTGTGCTGGTCCCAGTCCCATCCCACCACTGGAATGGCAGTGCCAGCTGCCCTCCTATCTCCAGGAACTTCAGGAGGAACATCTCCCACTTCACCAGGGAACCAGAACACTTCTGCTTTAAGGGTCCAGAACTCATTTCTCATTTAATTCCCATCTCCATGATTCTGCAAAGTGAAATGGAAATGAATTTTCTTCTCATTCCCCGTACTGGGGAAATAATAATGGATCAAGCAGACTATTCTGATTTGCTAAAAGAAAATGTTGAATTCCAATTTCAGGGGGTTTTAAACTTTTTTGAGAGATTTGAAAAGAAAATAAATGAGGCAAAAAAAGGATTTTGGAAAAAGAAACCCAAATATTCCCTTCTGAGAAGACAAAAATGTTGTGATTTTCTTCAGTTTTAATTCACACGAAGAATCAGATTATCCAACTAATGGGTTTGGCCTAAGAATGAGTTTTAAGTTGCATGAGGAAAGGGGAAGGATGGATAGGGAGCTTGGAGCGCTTGCCTTGGGAAAACACACTTGGAAAGCTTTGCTTTGTCAACAGTGCAAAATGACTTGGAGGGGTTGGGTGGTGGCTCTTAATAGAAGCACATCTGGGGGATAATATCTGATGTGGAAAAGCTATTACGGGATAACATGGAAATAGATCAAATAGATATAAACCAGCCCTGAGTGGCGCAAGGCTGGAAATGAGAAGATTTCTAACAATCCACGGGGTGAAGTTCTCCCGTGCTGTCCCAAATCCATTTGTCTCTATGGAGATGAGGGGAAGCAGACAGGAAGGAGGGCCCATAAATTATCTGCGGATGGAGCTGTTGATGAAAGGAGTTGTTTGATAGAGTGGGAATAATTCCAGGGCTGGAAGTGAAAGGCCTTGGCCAGGTGATTTATTGATATTTCAGGATGCAGATTTGATCATTGCATTCCAAGTGCATTTCCCTGTGCTGTATTTATGGAACATTAATCCTAAATTCTGGGTTTCTGCTGGACACTTGTGGGGTTTAGGACACCTCGTTCACCCCTTGGTTCACAACTTCTGTTGAGGCCCTGTTTGGAGCCTGTTTGAGGCCTGTTAAGGGCCTGTTTGGCCCTGTTTAGGCCCTGTTTGGGGCCTGCTTGAGGCCTGTTAAGGGCCTGTTTAGGCCCTGTTTGGGGCCATTTAGGCCCTGTTTAGGCCCTGTTTGGGGCCTGCTTGAGGCCTGTTAAGGGCCTGTTTAGGCCCTGTTTGGGGCCATTTAGGCCCTGTTTAGGCCCTGTTTGGGGCCTGCTTGAGGCCTGTTAAGGGCCTGTTTAGGCCCTGTTTGAGGTCTGTTTGGGACCATTTAGGCCCTGTTTGCGGCCTGTTTGGGGCCATTTAGGCCCTGTTTAGGCCCTGTTTGGGGCCTGTTTGGGGCCATTTAGGCCCTGTTTAGGCTCTGTTTGGGGCCTGTTAAAGGCCTGTTTAGGCCCTGTTTGGGGTCTGTTTAGGCGCTGTTTGAGCCTTTTTGTGGCCACAAAGCCCAGCTCAGAGCAGAGCACAGCTGTGGTGGGAAAGTCTTTGGGATGAGAGGTGCTTGTACCTGGTTTGCTCGCTTGGGATTGCAGAGATCCTCAGCTTTGGGGTTGGAGTTTCTCTGACAGTCCAGGATTGTTGGGATTTTTGTTGTAATTCCATAGCATGAAATGATCCATTTCCATAAGTCACTTCTGAGAAATTATCTAAAGGAATTTCCTGCTTTTTCAGGAATCCTTGAGGCTATTGATGTCATGGAAAACTGTGAAGTTTACCCAAGGTGGATTTACTCTTCATGCAAGGCATTGCTGGGAGGTGGTTTCCTTGGGACGAGAACTTCCACTGACCCCTGTACCCAGAACCAGGAGCATTTGAAGGGATCAATTCTTGGATTCAGGCCTGGGTCTTTGGTTTAAACCCCCTCTGCATTAGGGCCACGGAGCCCACGCAGAGTCTGTTTGTGGGTGGCTTTGTGGGGTGTGCTCATGGCTGGGAGGGTCTTTGTCACTTGTGAGGGGAGACAGATGATCCCACACACCCCAAAGGGATGTGGGTCTGCAACACCCTCCTGAAACTAAAATATGAACCCAAAAATGTGATAGGAGAGGACTGGCCTGGAAGAATTCCTCACTGGGAATGGCTTTTGAGGACGACCTGGTAGAAGACCCTGCCCAGGATCCATCCACGTTCTCCTCATGGGGCTTGGGAGCACAAACCTCACCCTGGCAGTGCCTCTCTGAGGTAACCTCAGGAGCAGCTAAATCCAAACTCTAACCAAACCCATTGATTCTGCTCCCATTCCTGCAGTCTGGCTTGTCCCAGGAGTGACCTGGAGAGGAAGGCAGAATGTTCTTCCAGCTCAGAACAGCTCAACTTGTTCCTGAGTTCCCAGAATTATCCAATCTGAAAAAGACCTCCAAGATCATAAATCAACCTTGGACTAAATCCCACCATTCCCACTAAATCATGTCCCCAAATGCCACATTTTTAAACACTACCAGGGTTGGTGACACCAGCCCTGCCCTGGACACTCTGTGCCAAAGCCTGACCACTCTTTCCATGAAGAATTTTTTCCTGAAATTCCCCTGGTGCAGGATTCCCATCCAGGCAGTCTTGGCTCCGTCCTGAAGTCTTCCCAGGAAGCTGAGTTGGGATTCTCCAGCTGGGATTCCCTGTTTGCTGTGCTCGTGTATCTCAAACTCTTGTCTGAGAGCCCCGCAAGCACCACCGAACGCAGGAGCCGTGGATCGAAGGAGGTGGAGCTGTTATCCATGGATTTCCCAGCCCTGCTCCAGCGCTTGTGGAGCTGCTCACATTTTCCTTCCCCATGCTGAGGAGGTGAGGGAAGGTGGAGGAGATGAAGGCTCAGAGGGTCCCTCTTCCTCACCTCTGAGCTGTTCCACCATGTCCTGGCTAATCCAGAGCCACTCTGGATTGCTCCTGTGTGATCCAATATGGATCATCCGCCCCCTGCTTACAAGAAACATTCTTTTGGAGTGTTGCAAAGCAGTGAAAACCAACCCCTGGCTCTCAGATTTCCACTGCTCCCGTTTTCCAGTGGGAATCCACTCATTTCACAGCCTATCTCAGTAATGAGTGGAGCGAATTTAGAGGGAAGAAAAACTTCCCAGGTTTCTAAATTATTCTTGGAATGATATATTGTAAACCTGCCCCACCAAACCATTGGCTGAGTTGTTTTACATTTATGGCAAAGATGATTTAGACCTCAAGTGGGAAATAAAATCTGGAGACGTGAAGTTTATTACAGAAAAATCCATTAAGAAGCCATTTTTCAGGGGAGCAGTAGGGAAGGAGAACATGGAGAAGTGATGGTTGTTCCAAGTGCCTTGGAACACTTGTTATCATTCCCAGTTTAGCTGAGTCTGCCTGTCAAACATCTGAGGAGCTGAAATGCTGCCCCTTGAAGCTGAACTTGCTCTGGAAGTCCATTAGATGTCTGTCATTCCCAGGGCTGCCAAGATTTAGCTGGGAATTCGTCGTGTCTGTGGTTTCGAGGCTTTGCCAGAATCAATAATTCCGGGGTGGTCGAACAGCTCTGACAGGATGTGGCAGGCAGGCACCGCGGTGATTATTTGAGCAGCTACAAAAGAAGTCTCTTCCCATAAAAAAACCACGACAACAAGGGAAAATCTCCAGATAAATTCAACTGCAAATGGGAGGTTTTTTTTTAGGAAAACCTAAACTGTTTTTTTTTTTTTTTTGGGCTGTGTATCCTGAAATGCCATGGTTGGAATGAGCTTCAGGCTGTGGCTTCATGGTCCTGGAGGCATCAACCTCCCATGTGGGGAGGAGCAGGAGCCCATCCCGGGATTCCCGGTGTCTCCAGGCACAGGGCAGGACAGGCAGGAGCAGCTCCAGCTCTGGGATCAGCATTCCCACGGTGTTGGAGCAGGAGCTCCGCCAGGATCACGTTTCCATGGAGCATCAGCTCATTCCACGCACACAAAAATGGCTTTAGAGAAACCCCTGAGTTCCCTTCGACACCCATTTGAAACAGAATTTTTAATGAGCCTTTTCTGCATCATCCCATCATCCCAAACTGGTTTTCCTTATCCCAGCTCTCCCAATCCTTCCCTTTGTCCACCTGCCATTTGCTTCTCGTTGTGGATCCTCTTTGCAGAGGACACAAAACACGCAGCTCTCGTTTCTCTGTTCAATACTCAGCCCTCTTACTCTTCCTTCTTGGTGTTTTGTTGTGGGTTTTTTTCCCCAGTAAGGAAAAAATCCAAGTGGAGACTGGCTGCTTTTCCTTCCTGGATCTGGAAAACAAACGAGGAACCAGCAGCTCCCAGGTCCCACATTGTGGCTGCCTTGAAGTGACTTGAAACCGCTCCTTTCAAAGCAGATTTTCCCAAGTGCTTCCACTGGGGATTAAAGTCACTCCGGAGCTTTAGGGACACTGCACAACGTGGTTTACTCCCTAAATTAATCCCACTTCCCTGTGACAGAGCAGCAAATGGAAAAATGGAAACGGTCTGGGCTCTGTAAAGTCCAGTCTGGGGTTTCTTGGAGGGGTTCATTATGGGATGGGGGATAATTGATATCACTGAGCACTTCAAACATCTCTGGCCGTGCCCATCCAGCCGTGGGAAGCAGCGGTCCTGCTGTTGCCGTGGCAATGGGAATGTTCCTGGAATGTGGGAGGTGGGAGCCGGGGCTGTGCCTCAGTTCTGCAGCCATGGCCCAACCTCCCCTGGCTGTGTGAGCGCCCCAAACTGTCAGAAACACCAAACACTCGAGTTCAACTCTCCGGCAAGGCCAGGAGCGTTTCAGCGCCCCAGGAGAGCACTTCCCTCCCTCATCCTGCTCCTGCTTGGGAGATTTCCGTCCTCAGGGCTGTCCCATGACCCTCCAGAGTCCCCTCCTGCTGTCCCTGGGGAGGGGCTGCTCTCCCAGCTTGCACTCCAAGGGTTCTGTGGGAATTCGGGGCTGCAGCAATGGCTGCAAAGAGCGCTGCTGTTTGTGCACATCCTTTCTTCCTAATTCGTGGCAAGAATCCCTGGTACAGCTGGAAATGTTGGCAATTGCCTGCACCCTCAGCTCCCTGCACCCCTGGATTTGGGCTCTGGGACTGGAGTGTCCCTCTCCTCTGAGATTCCAGGCAGCTCTGCTGAAGGGTGGAACCAGGATTGAAGCCAGAAACCCCCTTCTGCTCATACAAAAAGAGCCTTCAGTGTCATCACCTCCAGCCCCCGGCTCTCTCAGACACTGTGTTCCCTAATTCCCTCCACAATTATCCCAAGTTCCAACTCAAAACTGCCTCAGTCCCTTCCCCTTCCCCTTCCCCTTCCCCTTCCCCTTCCCCTTCCCCTTCCCCTTCCCCTTCCCCTTCCCCTTCCCCTTCCCCTTCCTCTCTCTCTCTCTCTCTCTCTCTCTCTCTTCCTTCCCCTCCCCTCCCATCTGTGGAGCTGTGCCAGCCCTTCATTTTCCAACTGTTTGGAGACTCCTTCCAATTTCCACCCTGAATTTATCTCTGGTCACTTTGTAGCCCCCTATCTTTGTGATAATATTGCTTTTAGCTTAAATGCCTCTTTCCCTCCTTGGAGATTTCTCCTGTGGATTTATAGGGAGCAATATCCCTCCAAGCCTGGCTGGATTTAAAAAGAAAAACCACCCCAAACTCTCACTGTTCCTCATCCAGAACCCATTCTTTTCTCATTGCGCATCATTCGAGGAATACCTGCTGGAATTTTAGCCCTTCTTGGACATGGTGGATTGGAAAATCCCAGGGAGAGGCAGATGGAGAGAGAGGCTGTCCATGCTCTGCCGGGAATTCTCTCCTGTTTCATTTTGGGGCTCACTGAAATGTTGGTTCCACGCAGGAAATCTTCATCCTCTGATCAGCCACTCCCAAATCCATTTCCTTAGTTTTCCTGGCTAATGAGCACCAGGAAGAGCAGTTTGTAGGGATCACCTTGAAGCAGGGAATGCTCTGTGCCTGCCCCACAGCGTTCCGTGATCTTCTCAAAGGTGTCCCAGATCTTCTAGGGGGACACTGGGGGCAGATGGGATCATCGAGTCACTCCCAGCTCCGAGCACTTGGAAAAGTGCAGCAGGGGAGCAACAGTTTTCAGCACATTCCCCTGTGATTTCCTCCCCTCCCTCCCTTCCTGCTGCTCTGGATCTGTTCCTGGCTCAGAGGATGTCGGGATGCAGGGAAGGGATGCTCAGTTTCCCCCCTGGATTGCCAGGCCCGTTCAGATGGGAAAACGCCCAGTGGGAAAATCCTCATTCCTTTGGATACCTGATGGGTCCTCACAGCCTGAGCTCCCCCCAACAGGGGATCACAGAATCCTGGAATCTCCTGAGCTGGAGACCCCTGGCCCTGCCCAGACACCCCAACAACCCCACCCTGGGCATCCCTGGCAGCGCTGGCCAAACGCTCCTGGAGCTCTGGCAGCCTCGGGGCCGTGCCCATTCCCTGGGGAGCCTGGGCAGTGCCCAGCAGCCTCTGGGGGAAGAACCTTTCCCTGCTCTGCAGCCTGAGCCTGCCCTGGCCCAGCTCCAGCCATTCCCTGGCTGCTGTCCCTGGCCCAGGGAGTGGAATGATGTTTTCCAGTTGCAAATCTTGACCCTGGGGTTCAAGGATCCAGTTCTTGCAGGGACAGAGGATTTTCCCATCGGGAATAGCACACCTGGCTCAGACCTGCCGTGGCCTCCTCACTTTTCTTCCTTTGTTTTTTCAGTGGAGTTTTCTCTCCCCCATCGCTCCCCATTTATCTTTCTGAATTTTCTCTTACTCATTTCACAACGTTAATCTTTATTTAGGGAGGTCAGATTTGAGCTCCAGCCCTGCTTTCTGAGCTCCTTCCAGCTCAGGTTGGAGGTTTAAGCACATCTCCAGCCCATCATTTATGCCATTAATAAAAACCCTGAGTGGATTCTGACCCTGCAGGGCTCCCCTGGCCTGACAGAGCCGTGTTTCTGCCTCTCTTTGCCTGCTGTACCCGGAGCTTCCCTGGTTTTGTTTATTCCCATTGTCGGGGCATGTTCCCCTCTGGCCTCTGTGTTTATGGACAGGTTTTATTGAGTGTTCAGCCTGAGCAGGGTCAAGCACAGCCCTGCCAGAGCCTGCAGCAGGCAGCTGAATAAATCGCAGGGCTGGGCAACAATCTGTGTGCTCCGAGCTGGATCGGGAGGAGCCACGGGTGCAGCAAGGGAGAAGGAGCAGCTGCTGGGATGTCTTGTCTGTCACAGGGGCTGGCTGGTGGCACTGGGACTGTCACCAGCTTCGTGGGGGAATGCGCAGGTGGGTCTGAGGGTCTGTTCCACAGAAATGGCATCACAAAGGAGGATTTTGGTTTTCCCCACAGCTCCTCGGCAGAGACCTGTGCTGCACACGGTGCCAGGGCAGCTGTGGGGTGAGCGAGGCTCAGGGATTCCTAAAGCAGGAAGTGGCAGTGGGAAGGCTCCTAAAAGCTCACCCCATCCCACCCCCTGCCATGGGCAGGGACACCTCCCACTATCCCAGGCTGCTCCAAGCCCCAATGTCCAGCCTGGCCTTGGGCACTGCCAGGGATCCAGGGGCAGCCACAGCTGCTCTGGGCACCCTGTGCCAGGGCCTGCCCACCCTCACCCTATTCTTAACATCTCATTTAAATCTCTTTTAGTTTAACACCATTCCCATTTGTCCTATTACTCTCTGACCATGGAGAAATCACTCTTCCTCATTTTTATCAGTCCTCATTAAGTCCTGGAAGGCCACAGGATCATAATTCCCGATGGTTTTGGTTGTTAAAGACCTTAAAGCTTATCTGGTTCCAGCCCTGCCATGGGCAGGGACACTTTCCCTTGTCCAGCTCCAAGCTCCACCCAGCCTGGCCACAGGGAGGGGTCCCTGGAGCCTTCCCTTCTCCAGGCTGAACAATCCCAGCCCTCTCAGCCCAGCTGAAGTGCTCCCAGCTCCATAAAACTGCTGTGTTCCAATGGACAAAATCAGGAGGAAACAAAAGGGCGGGAGCAGTCTAGGGGACTTTTCTGAGCAGGAGCAGCTCAGGATCTGTGCCCTCTGTAGGAAATCAGGACCCTCTTAGAGTTCCCCCTGCCCTCAGCAAGGGAATCCCCCAGATCCCTCAAAAATCTCCCAGTTCTGGTGCTTCCTAGTCCCCGGAGAACACTGGGATCTGATAACAGGGTGGGGGATGTTTGCATGGCCCAGCAGTGGAGGCGGATCAGCCTCTCCAGAGGCTCCAGTTCCCCTCAGGACAGGAGCACTGGGGCTGCTCCCAGTGAGAACAGGCTCCTGGCAGCCATCCTGGAGTGCCAGCAGCACATTGAATTCCCAGCGGGAACAAATCCGGAGGAACTGGGCACAGCAGCCCTGCAGCAGACACAAGACAAGCCCTGTCTCCTGTCCCCTGGGCTGCTGCCCTGGCTCCAGCCCCTGCTGCTGCTTTGGTGGGAAATGAGGAGGTGCCTCAGCTTCCCTGTGGGGAGGGAGAGGGAATGAGGGGGGAATGGCTTCGTCTTCCCTGCTGGCCCAGCTCTGCTCCCCCAGCACAGGCTGTCCTGCTGTTAATGGTGACACTGGAAGGGCTCTGCGAGTCCTTGGTGGGGACAATCCTGGGGAAGGTGCTGGATTATCCCGTGGTGGTGGCTGTGGGGAGGGGACAGAAGGAGGGGAAGGCTGGTTTGGGCTGGGGTTCCCTTCCTGCTCTGGAGCAGCAAACATCAGTGTTTGAATTCCAGCTCTCTCCAGGGAAAGTGCCAGCTGTGTCCATGGCCACAGGCTGGAAATCCTGGAAGAGCTGTTGCCTGGGATGAGCCCCGTGCAGAGCAGCTCTTATCAGTGTGCAGAGAGCTCTTATCAGCGCTCTCCTGAACTGGCAGCAGCAGGAGGAGGAGAGACGATGTACAACCATTAAAAAATGGGAGCTGCAAATTGCCCAGTCTCCCTCCATCCAGGGAAAAAGGGCTAAAACTACAGGATCTGTGTGCAATCCAGAGCAAGCTCCAGGATACACAAACTGTGGCAGCAGTGACAGCAGCAGGGGTTTGTCCCAAATGTTCACCTGCCCCTTCCTCCTCTTTCCAGTGCTCCAAGTGCCGAATTATCCCTCAGTTGTGTGTGAGGGATCAGACTGTGAATGAGATCCAAGGCATGAAAGGTCCCATAATCAGTGGGACTGATTTGCAACCAGCCCTGCTGCCTTTTTGGGGGGCAGTGACCCTGTGCTGGGCCTGGATGGGGCTTAAGGCATGGTTTAATTCACGGCAAAACTTTACCTGCCCAGTTTGGCACCTGAAATCCCTCTGTGATCAGCAGAGCTCAGCCCTGGCAGCTCCAGCCTGCAGCAGAGTCCCCCAAACTCACACAGAGCCAGGTTTAACCCAGCCACCCTTCAGCCCTGGCTCTAAAACTGCCCCAGCTCAGCCCTGAGCCCCAGCAGAGGCCTGTGCACCCCCCTTGGCAAACGCGTGCATTGCCATGGAATCACAGAATCAATTAGGCTGGAAAAGGCCTTGAAGATCATCTCCTCTAAGCCTGTCATGGCCTAGATTCAGTCTTTAATTTCTGTGTGACCCAGCCCTGTCACCAAATCTCTGCAGGCCCAAATGATCAGGCTGTAAGCCCAGGTTTGTGCTCGATCTGGAGTAGGATTACAGTGGAGCTCAGCCCTTGCTGGGCTTCCACCTCTCTTTGAGCCTGTTTTTGAGGTGTTGAGCCTAATTTTGAGGTGTTGAGCCCACAGCAACCCCATATGAGCACCAAACATGGTTTGTCTTTAACACTGAAGTCCAGGAAAATCCACTCTGCTCCTAAATCCCGAGACTTAGTGTCATGGTTTAGCATAGTTTGGGTTTTTAAAGAGGGCTCCATCAGCCACGGAAGTGATTCTTTGCAAAGAGGTGCTTACAGCTTCCTCTAGACCTGACAGAACCAATGGCTAGTTTGAATATTGGCAACTTTTTAAAGCCACTTAAGAAGCTTGACACGGCTCTGTGATCCACATTTAAGAACGAGCAGAGCCCGGGAAAGCTCTCTTGTCTTTCGGCTTTTGGACGGGTAGTGGGGGGGGCCTGCAGGAGGCCCAGTGGGGCCGGGCTGGGCCTTGCTCGGCCCTGTTCCATCCGCCGCTCCCCCTCCCAGCCCTGCTCCATGCAGATGGTGCTGCCCGGCTCCCCCCTCTTCCCCTCCAGAGCGGCTGAAGATTCAGCTGAAGCTGCTCCGCTGCCCAGCAAAGATCATGAGACCAACAGCGATAAGCAAATTCCAGCTGCAAGGCCCGAGTGAGATTAACCCTTTTAGTGCTGTAAGATTCTCCAGAACAGATGAAGCCTGCAGACAGCAATCCTCTCCTGAGTCAGAAGAAGAGGGAAGGTGAAGGCAAGTGGCACCAAAGTCAGTGAAGAAGGAAGAGCTGAAACCCTGAGAGAGGAGAAAGAGGAGATGCTTCCATCTTAAAAGCTGAAATTCTGTTGTAAAGCTCTGGTGGTGATGGACTGTGATACATCAGAGTACCCGTTGTAATTTCATGAAAGCATGGAGGGTGGAGCGTTCAAACTGCAATTGTGAGCAAAAGTATCTTTGCTGAAACAAGCAAATGACAGTAGCTGTAATTTGATGAGGGCCCTTGCTCCCAGGGAAGGAGAAGACCTCTGTTCCTAGAGATAGAAGTGATGAGGACCCTTTTTGCTCCCAGAGAAGAAGATCTCTGTTCCTAGAGATGAAATGCTTCCAGAGATGGGTGAAGAGGACCTTTGTTTCTGAGCAGCTCAACCTTACACTGGTACCCCAGTAGCTCAAGATTGGACCCTGGAAAGCAGTTGTGGGAAAGCTGTAAGTCGGGGGAAGGGACTCTCACGTGCGAGCAGAGAACCAGCCCGGGCGGCCATCTCGCTGTGATACTGAAGCCACGAGAGAACTTCCTGGGGAGATGTCTCCATAGCATGAGCAAGAGAGACTCCTCTCCCTAAGTGAACTGAACAAGGTTATTATAGAGGTGGTAACCTGACTGAAAATCTCAATGGTTGTCTTTTTATGTTGTCAGTGGGAGAAGGGAGAAAGGTGGAGGGAGGAAAAGTGTTCTGAAGGTTTGGTCTGACTTTTTTTCCTTTCTTTTAGGTCTGTTAATAACCTTCTTTCTATTCTTTTAAGTTTTGTGCCTGCTTTGTTTCCTCCTAATTCTTATCTCACAGAAGCAAAATAAGTAAGGGATATTTTGAACCAAACCACTACATTTAGCCAAGCCATGAACCCTTTTTTTTCTCTGCTTTTTCCTGGGTCTCAACAGCAGCACTGCATTGAGCTGAACACTCAGAACCGAGGATGGATCAGAAAATCTGGTGTTCCCCCCTCAGAAGTTCAGCCTGGCTCAGGTTTCTCTGTCATTCAAAAATTTCTCTGTCAACCAAAAATTTCAACATCCCACCATAAAATCTCAGTGCCTGGTGTGAACAAACCTGGCCTGGAGAGAGGTTTCCCTGTCTGTGGTGGGCTGTGGAATGAGAGGAGCTTGCAGGCACCTTCCAACCCAAACCATTCCGTGATTCTGTGATCCTGTGAATGGTCTGGAGCCCAATCCAGTGCCCTTCCTCCCTCAGCCCGGGGCTGGGATTGATCTGCTGCAGGCTCTGTGACAGTGGTGTCACACAGAGCGGTGCCAGTGCCGCAGGCTGAGGGGTTGCTGTGTCAGGAACACTCCATCACCTTTCCATTCATTAAATGTCGTTGTCATCTGTCTCTGTTAGAGGCTGCCACCACTGCTGTTTGCTCTGCCCCGTGTCAGGGAGTTGTAAATCTATCCAATAACCGTGAGCAAACCCCATTTGTCTTCTCTGGGATTCGGGAAATGTGCTCGAGGAGAAGAGCTGCTCTGTCCACGTGTGCTCCACTCACAGTTTCTCCCCTGCGCAGCTCCCACCCCATCCGTGCACATCCCAGGCTTCTCCCAGCGCTTGTCCCAGTCCTTCAGCCTCATCCCTCAACTCCGGGCCCTCCTGTCACACACACACGTCCCCTCCTCAAGCCTTGGCCCTTGTTTGTCACCCTCCCATCCCTGCCAAGGCACCGAGGGGCACCTGGCACCCAGTTATTTTTGATTTTCTTTGGGGTGGAGAGGGCCTTGTCTGTGCCATGCTCCCGCCTCACCCCTGACATTCCCTATTAACTAGGAGGATAATTCCATCCCGGCTAGGCTGGGCTTTGGCCAGCTGGGTCCATCCTGGAGCTGCTGGAATTGGTTCCTTTGGTCCCAGGAGAAGCTTCTGGCAGCTTCTCACAGCACTCACCCCGCGACCGCCCTGCTCCCAAAACCTGGCCACACCAACCCAAAATACAAATGAAAACCCCACTGGATAAAGGGTTCCTGTTCTTAACAAGAATTGCTGTGTCTGCACTCCTTTCTTTGTAAATGGTGTCGTTTTAACATAAAGAAAAACCTCAGAGATTAAACCCAGCCAGCTCAAGCTTTAAAACCAGTTTTTAACACATTCAGTCCTCCAAGGTCTCCTTTTAAAGCAGCCTCCTCCTCCTCCCGTGCACCTCCCAGATGACGCGGACTTGGACAACAAAGCCTGGGACTGTTTGAAAAATAAACTGAAGTCAGAAAAAGGGAAAACAAAGCTTCAAGATCCAACTAATCTTTCATATAAATGGGACCCCCTCCACAGAAGTGGGTAAGGGCGGTGATGGGGAATGGAGGTGATCCAGCACGACAAATCCCTTTAATTTTAAGGAATTAATAGGGAAATAGGACTGATTTTGGCTGGACAGAAAAAGAAGGCAGCTGTGCAGGGAAGAGGGGGTGACAAAGGCACAAAGGTGGAAGGAAAGACGTCCCCGCACTGCTCCTTTCCTCTCCATCCCTGTCTGGGAATGCCACTGGCAGGGAGGTGGAGCAGGGAAGGGCTGTTCCTGCAGGTGGGGGTGGAGCAACACTGCCCAGATGTGCTGGAGGGCACAGCTGGGTCCTTTTTAGATCTTCTTTTATCTCCTTTACCTTCACAGCTGGGTGGAGAGGACTGATCTTGGGAGGGATGGAGTGAATGATCGTAATGGTGATGTCCTGGTGACAGTGGCCAGGGGTGGCTCTGCTCGTGATGGAGCAGCTTTGGTGGCACTTTGGTTCTTCTCAGCTCCCTTTCCTTAAGAAGATAGACATAGGAAAAGCTCCACAAACCTGTGGAATGCTGCAGGCTTGGGAGAGAGTGGCTTGAGAGCTGCTCAGCAGAAAGGGACCTGAAGGTGCCAGTGACAGCAGCTGGACAGAGCCCAGGTGTGCCCAGGTGGGCAAGAGGCCGAGGGCACCTGGGCTGTGCCAGCCCTGGGATGGCAGCAGGAGCAGGGCAGGGCCTGTCCCCTGTGCTGGCACTGCTGGGGCACCTCCAGTGCTGGGGCAGATCTGGGACCCTCCTGACAAGAGAGACCTGGAGGGGCTGGAGCGTGTCCAGGGAAGGGAACGGAGCTGGGAAGGGGCTGGAGCCCCAGGAGCGGCTGAGGGAGCTGGGAAAGGGGCTCAGCCTGGAGCAAAGGAGGCTCAGGGGGGACCTTGTGGCTCTGCACAAGTCCCTGACAGGAGGGGGCAGCCGGGGGGGGGTCGGGCTCTGCTCGCAGGGAACAGGGACAGGAGGAGAGGGAACGGCCTCAGGCTGGGCTGGGGAGGGGCAGGTTGGACACTGGGAAAGAATATCTCCCTGACAGAGTGGTCGGGCATTGGAATGAGTTGCCCAGGGAGGTGGTGGGGTCACCATCTCTGGAAGTGTTCAAGAAACATCTGGATGTGACCCTTGGGGATGTTGGTTAGGGGGATTTTGGTGGTGCTGGGGTGATGGGGGGGTGGATGAGATGATCTTGCAGGCCTCTCCAGCCCAAAAAATTCTGCGATTCCGTGGGATTCAGTGGGGCCGTCATATCTGCTCTACCCCTCAGCCCACAACAAATGCTTTTTGGGGGACTATCAGCCGAGTCCTGTGTGTTGCAGGCCTTGCCCTGTGTCTGATGGAAGAGCACCAAAGAATTCAGTTCCTCCAGAGCTCCCGTTGCTGGGATGTGGAGCTAAACCCTCAGAGCTGGGAGCTGTGGGTGTGGGGAGCCCAGTTAGCTGTGATTTCCATGGCCATGGCAGTAGAAAATCACATCCCAGTGCAGCTGCTGGGACCCCCAGCTCTCCAGCAGGGCACGGCAGAGGTTCAGTTCTGCCTGTGCTTCCCAACTAGAATGCCTGCCTGCTCATCTGTTGTTGGATAAATGCCTGAAGCCAAAGGGCCGAGTGCTCCAGTGCCAGCTTCTGTTGTTCCCTGAACCCTTAATGGCCACTTAAGTGGTTTATGGGCACCTGCAGGGCTCTGACAGGAGCTGCTGTGAGCAGAGCACGGAGTTCTGGCACCTTTGCTGCTCTGCTGCCCACTCAGATGTGACTCCTCAATCCCTGACACAAATGGGCCCCACAGGGAGGCTTTCCTTGGATTAAATGTTGGCTCATTCCACCTGAACTCCAGGATTGGGAGCGTGCTCAGGCAGGGAGGGCTGGAGGCAGCACAGGAGGCTGGGATGTGACACTGGTGTGGATCAGGCACAGGGAAGAGCAGCTGGGGCAACAGCTCTGTATCTGAAATGCCTCTGGCTTGGCTCCATTGGAGTTTATGGGGAGAGAAAATCATTTCCAGACAATTACAGAGAGCGTTTGCATCTCCTGAGCCTCAGACTGGGAGAGATCAGAGAATCATAAAATCTCCTGAGTGGGAAGGGACCCACCCGGATCATCCAGCCCAACTCCCGGCCCTGCCCAGACACCCCAACAACCCCACCCTGGGCATCCCTGGCCAAACGCTCCGGGAGCTCTGGCAGCCTCGGGGCCGTGCCCATTCCCTGGGGAGCCTGGGCAGTGCCCAGCAGCCTCTGGGGGAAGAACCTTTCCCTGCTCTCCAGCCTGAGCCTGCCCTGGCCCAGCTCCAGCCATTCCCTGGCTGCTGTCCCTGCTTACAGAGCAGAGATCAGAGCTGCCCCTCGGGAGGAGCTGCAGCCCCTGATTGAAGGATGGGCCGTGACCTCCCTGTCCTACAAAAATGCAAATCATGGAACTGTCCAATGGTTTGTGTTGGAAGGGACCTTAAAGATCCTCAAATGCAGGATTGAGGTTTGTGGAGGCCGAGGGGAGCAGGAGCTGGGCACAGTCAGAAATGCTCCTGCACATTCCCGCTCTCCCATGACCTCATTCAGCCCAGCCTCTGTTTTTCCTCACATCTTTCCTGTCCTCTTCTCCCTTTGGTCCAGAACAAGCTGTGGAGCTTCACATTTCCCTCAGAGATGATAGAACATCCCTAAGATCCAATTGGAAAGACTTTTCCATGGATGCTGGTAGAAGCTGGTGCCACAGCCAGGCTGCTGTTCCCTCCAGCAGCATTCCAACAGCACCTGGAGCCCTCACACAGCAGTGCAGAGCAGGAAAAGGAGATCTCCGTGCAGATCCCTGCTCCCTTTTCCCTGTTTCCCTCGTCAGGTTTGCCAGGATCCAGTTTAGGGATGTGAGTGGGGCAATTTCTGTTGTTAAAATCACCGGCATAGAGGGAATCTCTCCCTGCAAATGTTCCCATTGCCATGTGGAGATTGGGACCCGCCACAGAGCTGGAATTCCAGCAGATCTCCTCCCTGGCAGCCAGGGAATGTCCAAGCTCTTCCCAGGAACACTCCAGGATCTGCTCCATGACCTGCTCATTGATCCCAGGCTGGCTGCTCCCCCTCACTGCCTTTCATCTCCCTGAACATTTGGCTTCTCTCGTGTCCAGCCCTGCCAGTATCGATGACACCCAAGTGACAAAATCAAGTAGAAATTATTAATTTCAAGCTCTGCTGGTAGAAGGAAAAGAAAATCAATGCTTGGCAAATGGAATAAGGAGAGACTGGAAGAAAAGCTCAGCTCTCTGCTGGCTTCACTTGGCAGTGACAAGTGACAAAGGCAGGGCACTGGAAATAAAGGGCAGGAGGGTGTTGCTGGTTCAGCCACTGGATTTTAAAGGTGGATTTTTGCATTTCAATGGAAAAGAATTCACCTGTTTGCTCCAACAGCTGTTGCCATTCCCTAAGGAGTGGGACAGGAGCTGCTGCTCCAGCACCACATCCCTGGGTTTGTTTGGAGCCGGGCGTGGGAGCCCTGCAGGAGCAGATGGAGGGCTCAGGGCCCAGGAGGGCTTTTCCTGGTGTTCTCCCTTGGGTGGACACCCAAGAGACCCCCAGGGCTGATCCCCAGGGGGACCCAGCAGCTGCAGCCACACGTGGGAGGGTCCCAGCAAAGCCAAGAAGAGGAGAAGAGAAAGCACCTGGAATATAAAGGTGTTCTCCAGTTAAAGGCAGGACTTGGTCCTGCACTGGAATATTTGGTTCTGGGGAGGGCCAGGAGTTGGACTGGGTGATCCTTGCGAGTCCTTTCCAAGCCAGGATGTTCTGTCATCCTGGGATTTGAAGGAACTCATGGAGTTTACAAACACCAGTGGTCCAAGAGGGTGCTGGGAGTTGGACACAGATCCAGAGCCAAATTTCAAGGGTGCAGCTCCTGTCTAGAGACCCAAACCAGGAGCAGATGTTTGAAAGGGCCTTGGTCTTGTGGCTGTTGTTGTAACAGGATTTTTAAAAGGCTCTGGGTCCAGGTTACACAAATGAGACCAAGGGCTGGAAAAACTCTCCCTGGAAGAGGCTGGAGAGGATTAGAAGGGACTCCTCAGGTGAGCAGAAGAGCCACAAAAGGTGTTTTAACTGTCTGTAAAGCAGACAGGTACAGATAAATCCTCTCTTGCTCCTGACACAGGCAGCAACAGATTTTTCAATTAAACTGAGAGGTGGCAAATCCAGAATTGATGAAATGACATTTTCTTCCGCAGAGTGAGACAGAACTCAGCTTCACCAACGAGACAGACGCAAACCACAGACACCTGCTCCCAAAACGGCTCTTCCAGGCTTCTCTGGGAGACAGGGAGGGGCAATGGGGCCTTTCAGGGAGAAAATCCATCTGCCCAAATCCAAATATCCATTTGTGGGATGGGTAACTCCCTCTCATGCTCTGCTGATGAGATCCCCACTGATGTTAAGACTGACACTGAGCCAGCCCAGAAAAAGCTGGGCTTAGTCAGGTGAGCTGTTTCCTTGGAGTGTTAAACCATGGAACTCGTTTCCACAAGAGGTTGTGGAAGGCAAAAGAGAAACCGCATTGAAAACCTGGAATAAATAAGAAAAAATCAGAATAGCCCCAGTTATCACAGCTGGTGTTAAGAGCATTTTGGACTGGGTATAAAACTGCTTGCTCCAAGGCTTAAATCCATTCAAAACTCTCAGGATTGGGATTAAGATCTTTACATTGGGCTGTTTTATTTCTTATCTACCTGCTGGGGATCACAGGTTGGCTGCTCGGCTGGAGGGACGTGAAGCTGCTTTACACTGCCAATATTTTCCCCTGCACGAAGTCTCCCAAGACTTCCTGAAAATCTGGCAGCTTGTGCTGAATCACAAGCAGTGGGAAATCAGAATTTTCATGGAATAGTCCCGTTTAGAATGGAGTACAGTGGAACAGAGCAGAGTGGGAGAGAGCAGAACTAAAAATCCAAAGAGATGTGGAAAGGTTTAAAGAAGCAAATAAAAAAGGATGTTTTGAATCCAAGCTCCAAGTGCAGGACATGGCAAGCCTAAGGCAGGGAGGTCACTGATGCTCTTGGTCTCACAGTTGGTTTTTTTGGGGAAAACAGCTTCTGGAGCTTCTGTGGGATCAAATGATGGCTTGGGCTGTGTAACCTGTCTGCAGCTGGGAGCTTTATGGAGATCCCGAGGGAATAAACACAAGCAGTCAGCATGGAATGCACCCCCAGCACATCTGTCTGAGGCAGGAGAGAAGAGGAGATGCAGCACAGGGGGGGATTTAGACTCCGCCTGCCACTGCTGTGACAGATTTGGGGGGTCTGAGCTGAGCTGCAGGGAGGTTCAGAGCCTGGGAATGAACTGGTTTTGGTTTTTGAGCTGGAACCGGGGTGATTTGCTTTAAAAAAAGAGAGAAGCACCTCTGTGCTGAGGAGAGGGATTGGTTGTGCCTCAGGTGCTTGGAGAGCAGTGGGGAGATCAGCCAAAATCTGGGCCCAGAGGAGAGCTTTGGCCACTGGATAATGCTGAGGAAGAGCTTCATCAGCTCCTCACTAATTAGGAGCTGCTTCATTCCAGAGGTGCTGAGCAGACGCTGCAGAGGTGCTGCTCTCCCTCTGAGCACCGCAGGTGTGAGCATCGGCCTGGCTGCTCTGTGCTCCCCCCAAACCTGTCTGATTTCATCACTGCAGCTGGAGCAGGCCATGGGAAAAACCCCAGATTGCTGAGAATTCCCGTTGTCCAAATTCTCCAGGTGGGGATCCGGTGGCACATTCCACAGGAAAGGGGGTGCCCAGGAGCTCTCAATCCCAGTTTCAGGCAGGTTTTGCTCCCAATCCATCTCCAGTCGTGAGTGTAAATCCTGTAAGTGAAATTAGAGTTGGCTGGGTGAGTTATAGCCATCCTAAAGCACATCCCGGGCATGTGGAATCTTCGTCCCAAACTGCAGCAATCCCACGTTTAATCAGAAAAGGATCTAAGGATCCACATTCCCAAGGCATAAATAAAGGAGCTGTGGCAGGAACTGCTTTGGGGTGATCGGATACGGGGCTTGGAGGCTGGAAAACCACAGGGAGGGCACTGGGGGGAGTCCGAACCCCTGCTCACAGAAAATCCAACTGCTCCAACAAAAAACCTGCTTAGAAAAGTCCAAATGTATATCCAGCCTCAGCCTGATCCCTGGGGATGGAGGGAATTGGATATGGATCCAAAGATGATGGAATAACCCCAAAGGCTGAGGTCTGGCCGAGGTTTCTAACTGAGGAATGTCTGATATGGTGGAAGGTTCAGGGGCCATCTGTTCTCCCTGGCTGGGCAAAAGCTTATCCTGCAGCAGGAATGGAGTTAATGATGGATCCTGTGGCACTGGAAGCAACAGGAATCCATGGATATGAGTAGGAAAATGTGGCATGGAGTTGTTGTAAGTCCATGTCTGGAAAAGCAGCAGAACTGGGCTTGCCAGCCTGAGGAAGAGCTCTGGGAACCCCAGGATGTATTTAAGGGGAAAGCTGGAAAAACCGAGAACTTCTTCTGTTTCAGAGAACTGGTTTAACAACAGGAGTGGCCTTAGCTGAAGAAAGGAATTTTGGGGAATGAACAGGACTTTGCTGAAGGAAGGAATTTTGGGGAATGAAAGGGAAATGCCCTCAGTTTAAGGACAGGATTTTGGGGAATGAATGTGCAACAGAGATCCAGCAATGAGGGCTTGGACACATCCCGAACTTGGGAATTGCGCAATTTCCTCCTTGTTGGGGTCACCTGGTCATTTCTTGAGCCCCAAGAACTTCCAGGCAGCCCCTGCCTGTCCCAGGAATTCCCTCTCCCCCTTTTCCTGGGGCTGCAGCTCAAGGAAAGCAATCATCACCTTCCATATGTGTCTATGGAATAGCTGGGCTTGAAGTTACGCCTCTGAAGCACTGGGAAAAAAAGCCACTTCCCTCCAGGAAGCCTCATCCCACAGGGCAGGCCAGCTTTTGGATTCTCCAGGAATCCATTATTAACGCACTTCGGATGCTTTAAAGCCTTTCCCACAGGGCTGAGGAGCGCTGGAGTTCTCCTGGCCCTTCCCAGCCATCTGGAAGTCTCGTTTTGGTGCCAGGGAGTTCTGTCTGGAGCCCAGCATCGCTCTGTGGAGCTGGCAGGTGTTGGATGTGCTCTGCTCCTGCTCTTCCTGACAGCGGCTCCGGTACAGCGCTGCCAATCCAGAGCTTAATCCCAGCACTGAGCAGGAGGGGAGGGACCTGGGATTGATTGGCCACCTAAAAACAGACATTAGACAAGAATAAGGGAATAAAAGGAGGTATTGATTTGAAGGACCTTCAAGGTACACCCTGGGCAGACCAAAGGCTCCACCCAGCACAGACCCCGTGTCTTGGGGTGACCTTATGATGTGTATCCCATATCGCTGCCTATGCCCAGAAATTAATTTCTGTGTCTTTCTATGCCTCTAAACTGAGCCTGAGAGGGGGAAGGAAAAAACTGAGCAAAACTTTTTCAGGGCAGCTTGCAGCTTGTTCAAGGTCACACAGAGATAGCAGGTTTTTTTTTTCCCCAGCTGCGGCAGGGGAGCGAGGAAGCACCCGGCTTGCTGTGTTCCAGTCAGCTTTTGGCCAGTTGTTTCAGTTTCTTGTTCTCCGGAGAGAGACTGAGAGTTGGACTTTGTTTTTCCTTCTCTGGAATTCCGGATTTTCTCCCTTTTCTACTGGACTGCTTTCAACCTCAGAGCACATCGGGAGGACTTTCCACCGGGCACAGAGGGCCTGGCCCTGGGCCAAGCCCCAGCTCCGAGGAGACCAAAGGGAGGACTCTTAACACTTCCCCAGGTTTTTTCCTCCACAGTGAAACATTTTATTATTTAGCCTTATTTTCCTTTTCCCGTGTGTTTGGTAAATAAGTAGTTTTATCTCCTTCACTTTCCTTCGAGGAAAATTTATTTTTTCCCGAACCTGGGGGGGAAGGGGTGGTTGTGCCTTCTCTCAGAGGATATATTTCTAAATTTGGCCAAACTGGAACACCCCAGCTCACGGGTTCTTCACACTTCTGTAAGTGTGGGGTTAATTCTCCAATTATAACCCCAGTTAATGATGTCATTACCCCAGGTTTGGCCCTCTCTTCAGAGGCTTTAGTTGACACATTTTGGGGCCTGGGACAATCGAGGTGTCCTTGGAGAGCAAAGCTAGAGAGGTTTGTTATGTCTGACCAGCAGGAGAGAACAGCAGCTGACAGGGCCCACGGAACTTCAGAGTCACACACCCGGCAGTGCAGGATTTGGAAAATATCAAAGTTAAAACCTAAGGCATCAGGAGCAGGGTCCCAGAGGGGTCCCAATCCCTCTCTGCTCCCAGGCTTCCCCCATGGTGCCGTTGTTGTGTCGGGGAGCAGGAGAGAAGGATTTGCTGGGCCTTATCTCCGCTCGGACGCTCCTGATAAGTCCCTAATCCCCCCAGATAAGAGCCCTGTGAGCAGACTGGGAGCCTTCAACATGAAATGTGTGCAGGGATTTGTGTGGTTCTTGCAAGCAGGGAAATCATTTTGCTGTGGGAGCCCCAAATGTGGTGTCACTACAGCAATCAGCTCCCAGGACTGGGCTGATTTCAAACAGCATCGAGCCCACGAGCAGGAAAAGTGCTACAATAAAGTGACAATAAGATCAGATGAACCAGACTTTTAATGAAACATTGCTTACATCACTTCAAATGAGAGAAATGCAGGTGTAAAATATGGGGTTTGGGTTTTTTTCTATCAGAGTTGTTTTTTGGCTGCAGGTTGGTGGTGGTGGTGAGGGTGAGGAGAACAATGAAGCTCTGGAAAAACCTCCAGGTTCTTGGGGAATTAATGTGTGATGCAGATGTTGCACATGAATAATCCCTGAGAAGTGATAGTTCTGGATATCAGGGATTCATCCTCAAAAGGCCTTCAGGGCTGAACGATTATCCCAGAATGACATTATCCCAGAATGACAATATCCCAGAATGACAATATCCCAGAATTACAATATCCTTGAATCCCACAATGGTTTGGGTGGGAAGGGACCTTAAAGCTCCTCATGTTTCACCCCCTGCCATGACTCATTGAAGCTCCTTGAGTCTTATCTCTTATCTGCTACAACCACGGCTACTCTTCGGGTTGTTTTTATGCAGTTGGGTTTTTTATTTATTCATTTGGGAATTTTGGTTTGGTTTGATTTAATTTGTTGGTTCTTTTCAATCCCAGTTCCTTGGATTTTGCGGTCTGAGCTGTCTCTGACTCAGACCTTTGCTGTGCTGCCATTCTGCCTTTCAGTTCCCAGGAGCTGTCCACTCACCAAAATGTCATTTCCTTGCCTGACAACCTCCCCCCCCCCCCCCCGAGCTGCTTCTTTCCCACCTGGAATGGCACTGGGAGGTTCTTGATGCAATTGAACCCATTCAGCACCTCTAGAGAGCCTCAGGGGTTGGGATGAAAACAGCTTTGTTCAATTCTGCTTTCCTCTTACAGGAAATTAGGTGGTTTTATGGGACCTTAATCAGGATTTAAAGGTAAGAAGAGAAAGTTAAATATGTCCAAGACCTCACTGACCTAAACCTGTGGCTCCTAAAAGTCATGGTTTAAAGAGCCAATGATGGAGCAAAAAAAGAGAAGCTGGCCAGCAAATCTTCCTGGAATCATTAAGGTTGGAAAAGCCCTCTAACATAAAGTCAAACCATTAATCCAGCACTGCCAGGTCCACCCCAACCCACGTCCCCACCACCGCATCTCCACGTTTTTTTACCACTTCCAGGGATGGCAATCCCACCCTGGACAGGCTGTTCCCAGTGGCAGCAGCTTCCCTAAGGATTCCCCTGAAGTCCAGTGCTTGTGCAGCTTCTCCCAGTTCAGAGCCCAGAAACGTCATCTGCCTCCAAAAGAGCTTTGTCTGAGAGGGGGAGGAGCCTTTGCAGAAGGTCCTGGGGGCAGTTTGGGCACCACAAAATCAGAAAGATCTGAAGCTGTTGGAGAGAGACCAAGGGAAGGACAGGAAGAGGATGCAGGGTCTGGAGGGGCCACAGGAGGAGCAGCTGAGGGCACTTGGAATGTTCAGCCTGGAGGGGATTGAACTCAGACCTCACCTCAGCTCCTCCCAAGGGGCAGCTCCGAGCTCTGCTCCCTGGGCCAGGGACAGCAGCCAGGGAACGGCTGGAGCTGGGCCAGGGCAGGCTCAGGCTGGAGAGCAGGGAAAGGTTCTTCCCCCAGAGGCTGCTGGGCACTGCCCAGGCTCCCCAGGGAATGGGCACGGCCCCGAGGCTGCCAGAGCTCCAGGAGCGTTTGGCCAGCGCTGCCAGGGATGCCCAGGGTGGGGTTGTTGGGGTGTCTGGGCAGGGCCGGGAGCTGGGCTCGATGGTCCCTGTGGGTCCCTCCAGCTCAGGATAGTCCATAATTCTATAAAAATATTCTGCAAATCCCTCTGGGTTTTACTCACTGAAGAATCCCTGGCTTTATCCCATTTTGCATTCCAGCAGCTCTGCCCAGGGCTGTTTGCAAAGGTGGCTCCAGCAGAGATCCCAAGGAATCAACAGCGTATGATCCACTGGGATGGAAGGGGAGAGACAAATGGCATTAAAGGCAGGAGTGCAGTAAGAGGATAGAGAGCTTTGAGAATTAGTTATTTGAGTATTTTTAACCCAAATCTCCAGTTTAATAAAGAAAAGTCCTTCCACATGACGCTTGGTAAAGTCCTGGAACAGAAGGTTTGGGCAGCCTGAGCTCAGCAGAGGACACGACTTCCTAAATCCAGCAGCTGGACACAAGAGGGGTGGTGGAACCGGGGCCTCCTCCTGTTGTGCACATCCCCAGGAGTCTGCTCAGCACAGGGTGGGACTTGTTCAATTCCTGTCACTGTCACAGGCACAGGAAAAGGGGACACCTGGCTGAGACCAGGAATTCCCTCCTAGCGAGGATGAAGCAGGACAGGGGGGTTGAGCTGAATCACATCCATCCTTGAAGGTTGGACTTGATGGTCCTGGAGGTCTTTTCCAACTTTAATCACTCTATGATTCCATGGTAACACCCAGTGCTCCAGCCGGATTCGCCCTCTGCTTGAGCCGTCCTTGTTTGGAATTGTCTAAGTGATGGCAAGGAAACCCCCTCCCCTGAATGTGGGCACTCCTGGAATGTGTCACAGAGTCATGGAATATCCTAAGCTGGGAGGGACACACAGGGATCATGGATCCAGCTCCCGGCCCTGCCCAGACACCCCAACAGCCCCACCCTGGGCATCCCTGGCAGCGCTGGCCAAACGCTCCTGGAGCTCTGGCAGCCTCGGGGCCGTGCCCATTCCCTGGGGAGCCTGGGCAGTGCCCAGCAGCCTCTGGGGGAAGAACCTTTCCCTGCTCTCCAGCCTGAGCCTGCCCTGGCCCAGCTCCAGCCGTTCCCTGGCTGCTGTCCCTGCTCACAGAGCAGAGATCGGAGCTGCCCCTCAGGAGGCAGCCCCGGGAGCTCTGCCCTCAGCCTCCTCTGTTCCACCTGGACATTCCAAGTCCCTCAGCCCCTCCTCATTCAGCTTCCCCTCCAGGCCCTTCCCCATCCTTATGGCCTTCCTTGGACTGTCTCCAATGGCTTTGTGTCTTTTTTATCTTGTGGTGCCCAAAACTGCCCCCAGCACTGGAATTCCATTGAATGGAACCATGGGAACACAGTGCCACAATGGCACTGGAGTTTCCATGAACTATTCCCCCTCTCCCCTAGGAAAACCAGTGTGGAAAATCTCCAGGAAAAGTGTAGACTGGCCTATCCTGTGCCTTTTAGCAGCTTGAAGCAAACCATGTCATTCCTAGTGAGCGTGGAACAGCTTGGAAGGGAGGCCACAGGGACTCAGAAATCCATTCCAAAGGTCTCCCTGATTCCCAGCTCTCCCACTTTCTCCAACATCGCTCTGTGGCAAATTCCCCCGCAGCCAGTGGCAGTGCCTGTGCCGTTTTTGAACCAGTCCCCAACTTCTCCGACTTCCCAACCTGCTGATGGAAATCTCGGTGTTTTCCCGGTTCCTCCAGCCTGCAAATGGCTGCAGTGTCCCCAGGCACTGACTTCACCGTCCAGGGGGTCATTTTGGCTGCTCTGGGCTTTGTAGGGCTCTGGAAGCTTTAATTTCCTGGGAGTTCAGGGCGAGGGGAGGGCTGGATTTAGGAATAAAGAGCAGACCCGGAGCCTGTTGAATTAAAGGCTAAGCAGCAGCTTCTCTAATCACTCCGTGGATTCCCTGGGATCTTCCCTCATTTAGGGAGTGATTTTCCCCTTTAACTCACTGCCTGCTGTCAGTTAATCCCGCTCTGCCCAAGTCCTGTCAGCATCTGGCCCAAAGTTCCTGGCCCGGTGACTCCGAGAGCTCCTAATCCAACATTTGCCAGCTGCTCCATCCCTGTGCTCTTTTGTGCGTCCCAGTAATAACTTTAATCACCCCAAACTGTTCCTGCTGCCTGCTGGGATGCTTTGCTCCTTCTCACAGATGCCTGGTGCTCCTGTGGGAGGCAGGACTCGGAGAAGGAGGCACTGACACTGCCAGGAGCAGGAAATCCCAGTTTAGGAGTCCCCCAGGTGAAGGAGGGGACTGGTGTGCAGGAGAACACCCCAGGTGACAGTGACACCTGCCCGGGGAGCCCAGGATGGCACGAGGAAGTCCAAAAGTGTCACTCGTTATCCTGAGCTGCAGCTCAGTGGAGAAGTGTGGCCCAGGCTCGGGATTCCCAATCCGTAATACGCCAAAAAAGAGGCACAGGATCAGGATTTCCAATCCGTAAGAAGTTCAAAAAGAGGCTCTTTTTGAACTTTTTATTTTTATATCTCCCCAGCCTCTCCAGGCTCTTCCTGTGAGCCTTCTGGATGCCCTGGGAATATTGGCTATCCCAGTCCTGGGCCTGATTGCCAGGGATTCCCAACCCATAATAGATTCAAAAAGAGGCCCAGGTTTGGGATTCCCAATCCATAACAGGTTCAAAAAGAGGCCCAGGTTTGGGATTCCCGGCCCATAATAGGTTCAAAAAGAGGCCCAGGTTTGGGATTCCCAACCCATAACAGATTCAAAAAGAGGCCCAGGTTTGGGATTCCCAGTCCATAATAGATTCAAAAAGAAGCCCAGGTTTGGGATTCCCAACCCATAATAGGTTCAAAAAGAGGCCCAGGTTTGGGATTCCCAATCCATAACAGGTTCAAAAAGAGCCCCCAGTTTGAGGCCTGAGGAATTCTGGGCATTAGAAGTCCTCAGCCAGCCTGGAGGGATGTGTGGGACTGCAGATGCAGAGCTCTGCATCCCAGAATATGCTGGAATAGGCTCTCACCCTCAGGATTAGGACAGAGCTTTCCGCAGCATGGCAGCACCACAGGTTTCCGTGGAGAACCTGGTTTGGCACAATATTCCAAGCTGGACATTCCTGGGGTAGAGTGAGGATGTTTGTGGCTTGTGCTGTGGAGAGAATTCAGCTGGAATGTTGTAATTCCCACTTCTGCTTTTGCCAGTGCCCTTCTCCCAGGATTCCTGGTCTCCTTTCCCTGTTTACAAGATGCAGCTGGAATTTCCCTTGGCTGATAAGCAGGGAATTCACTCCCCTCTGTTTGCTCAGTAGCTGGGTCCTCTCAGGAAGCAGTGGAATGGAATTTATCCAGGGTGCTGATCCTGGCAAGGAGCCATTCCAGGGCCATTATCCCTTGGATGGGAGGAGAATGAGACATCCATGGGTATGAAAATCTTGGAGGAGATGCTGGAGAACAGGAGGCATCCTCCTCAGAGCCAGGAGTGGGATGCAGTGCTGGGGACCATGGATGAAGGCTGGGATGAGCAGAGTTCCTGATTCAGGAAGCATTCCTGATTCCTGAGGGCAGCAGGGTTGGAAGATCCTGAAGATCCTGACATTCTCCAGCTTCTGCTCCTTATGAGATTTTCATCTAAACGCTATAAAATCCCCTCCACCACCTTGGATCCATCCAGGGGGGGTTGGAAGAGAAAAGTTATTCTTCCTTGGACACCATTTGAAATGCATCCTGCTCTGTGGGGGAGCTGCAATTTCCAGGGAATATCTAAGTGCAGGCACTCTCTTTGACAGGGATGTGTCCTTATCTTGCCTGGGATTACAGGGACTCATGGGACATGACGCCAGGAACCTCCTACAAGGAATATGAACTCTTCCACTCTGATTTCCTGGTCCTAAACTCAACCCTTCTCTTCGGTTTCTGGAATAACTCAATCCATAGGGATAAACAAATAGGGATAAACAAGCAAATTGCTTTTTTCACTGGTTTCCAGTTCAGCTGTCTCTTGCTAGTGCCATTCCCAGGGGTCTGAAGAATGAAGGAATGGTTGGGGTTGTTTTGGAAAAAAAAAAGCAGCTTTTATAGCCCCACAAGTTTCCAGGACTTGCTGTATTGGAAACCTCTTTGTCTGCCTTCTTGGCAGGGCAGATGAATAATTCAGCTTCTCCTTGGTGAGTTCCAGGGCTGCTGCCTCAGCAGAGCCCTCCGGGTGCTGGGAATTCACGTCCTGGAGGGGAAGTGCTGGAGTGGACACAGCCAGGTCCTGTCTCCAGCAGCTCCATTAGATGAACCCAGTAAATCAAAAGGCTGCGGGAGATCGATGCCCCTGGCAGGGAGAGCTGGCAGGAGAAGTGGCACCGGTTCGGAACATGATCCATCATTCCTGAGGAATGGGATTGAGAGGAACTCCGGGAGCTGTGTGTCCTCCCAGGGACAGGTCCCGCATGTGGGCACAGAGCACTGAGAGGGAATCACAGCCACGATTCCCAGTTCTGGCTCTTCTTTGTCCCAGCCCTGGGGTGGCAGCAGGAGCAGGGCAGGACCCATCTCCTGTGACTCGCCTCAAATCTTGGGGTCAGGTTTGGGTCCCTCATGATAAGAAGGACCTGGAGGGGCTGGAGCGTGTCCAGGGAAGGGAACGGAGCTGGGAAGGGGCTGGAGCCCCAGGAGCGGCTGAGGGAGCTGGGAAAGGGGCTCAGCCTGGAGCAAAGGAGGCTCAGGGGGGACCTTGTGGCTCTGCACAAGTCCCTGACAGGAGGGGGCAGCCGGGGGGGTCGGGCTCTGCTCGCAGGGAACAGGGACAGGAGGAGAGGGAACGGCCTCAGGCTGGGCTGGGGAGGTTTAAATTTGATATCAGGAAAATTTCTTAATGGAAAAGGTGGTCAGGCATTGGAACAGCTGCCCAGGGCAGTGCTGGAGTTCCCATCCCTGGAGGTATTCCAAAAAGGAGGAAAATGTGGCACTTTGTGATGTGCTTTAGTGGGCATGGGGATGTTTGGATGAAGATTGGACTGGATGATCTTGATCTCCTCCAACCTTAACAATTCCATGATTCTGACACTCCTGAAGCCCTGAGGTTTCTTTCCCCCAGTGCTTCGGTCGTCCTTGTTGTGGCCAGCCTGACGTTTTCCACCGTTTCCCTGGATGCAACAGGCTGGTGGTGCCAGAGGAGCGACAGGGAGATGAGGAATCAGGAAGTGGGGTTCATACATGTTCAACTACGGGCTGAGTGCTGGAACCTCACTGGGACTGAGACTCGGGCCTGGGCCTGTTTGTCAGGGCTGATAAAGTTTCCAGCTGATAACTGAGCCCAGATCAGCTCTCCCTTCCCAAAAAAAGGATTTTCCTGCCTGGCCATCCTTCCTGCCCTTGGATAATCCTCCAGGAGTGCAGTGCAGGATGGACTGGGAGAGGTCTTAGTTAAGCTCCCAAGACTCCCCAATCCTCCCAAACCTCCCAGTACCCCCAGACCTGGCACCCCCCAAAATCCCAGGGCCCCCAAGCCTCCCCAAATCCTGGGACCCCCAGAATCTCCCCCTTGCCAAGTTCTGGGAGTCTCCCAAGAGCTGGGACCCCCCAATACTCCCGCCCCCCCCCCAAAACCCTCCCAAACCTCCCAGTATCCCCCAGTCCAGGGACTCCTCAAATTCCAGGACCCCCTAAAATCCCCCCAAGCCTCCCTGTCCCCCCAGTCACTCTGTGATCCGCTAAAATGTCACTGCTTACGGAAAAAATCCACTGGTGCACTATGCTCCCAACATCCATTATTTTTCTGTCTCCCCAGCCTCTCCAGGCTCTTCCTGTGATTCTCCTGGATGCACTGGGAATATTGGCTATTCCAGGTACCTGTGGTGTCCGGAAGGATGCGGAGAAGGGAAGAAGATGAAGGTGAAACCCCGGTGTTGGATAAAACCCTTTGTGCAGGAGCCTCTGGATGAGCACCGGGAGCCCTGCCAAGGTTTTTCTGAAGGTGATTTTAGAAGCTCCAAAGCTCCTCCTCTAAAATGGGATTGATTTGTTGGTTGGGTCATCCCTGGAGGATGTTCAGTGGAAGAGAGGGAAGAAGTTTGGTGTTAAAAAATTTAGTGGGGGTGTGTGATGGGAACCGGGGTCAATCAGAGCTTGCGGGTGGATCTGTCTGAAGCATCTCCTGTGAACAAACACCAACAGGTTCCAGAGTGAAGGAAAAACCCCTCAAACAATAAATATTTTAAAACCAGAGTGAGAGAGAACAAAAGAGGGAACATTTGGAACAAACCTCCCTCCTCCCCTCTGCTTGCTTGCTTTGTTTCAGGTTTGCTCCCACACCACAAGGCTTTGAGGCCTGCATGTAAACAAACCCCATTTTGTGTTGCCTGATCCCAAGGAAAAGTTCTTCTCTTTAGATGTGAACTCGTACCTGCTGCCTGTTCTTAGGACTTCCTTTCCCTGGGTCTCATCCTGGAATCGTGGAATTCTTAAGGCTGGAAAAGACCTTTAAGATAATCCAGTGTAACCCCTTAACCATCCACTGACATCTTTCTGTTTCTTCCATTCATATTCTAATATTCCACGTTATGTTTCTGCAAACTGGGTGAATTCCACACAGAATTTCCAGACTCTTTGGAGACACCATTTCTGAACTTTTCCCCTGATGGATGGAGGATTCTCCTTGGAGGAATGACCAGCAACTGTCACATTTTTCCTAAGCTGGAGGTTTTCAGTCTATTCATCTCTTTTCCTTACACAGATGTCATTTCACACCTCTCATCATCTCTTCTATGCTTTGTTGCCATTTTATAAAAGCCTTTCTGAGAGCAGGAAATCAGGATTGCGAACAATATTCCGGAAGGGAAAACCCTGTGAATTTACACAGCAGAACGAGGTGGTTCTCTGTGCTGTTCTCCATTTGTTTCTTAGCAGGATCTCCTTTTTTTCTGGTTAAAAATTGGGGAAAATCACAAGTTTTAATCCATTACTGGATTCTCCTCTTGAAGTATCTTCAATCTTCATGGCTCAGGGCAATGCAATGATCAGCCAAGGGTGTTGTATCCATTTATTTATTTAGTGGAATCACAGAATCATGGGATGGTTTGGGTTGGAAAGGACCTCAAAGCCCATCCAGTGCCACCCCTGCCATGGCAGGGACACCTCCCACTGTCCCAGGCTGCTCCAAGCCCCAATGTCCAGCCTGGCCTTGGACACTGCCAGGGATCCAGGGGCAGCCCCAGCTGCTCTGGGCACCCTGTGCCAGGGCCTGCCCACCCTCCCCGGGAACAATTCCTTCCCAACATTTATTAGGACCATGTTGACTTGAGAAAGATCCATGAGATGATTTTTAATAGGCAATCACAGACAAGGCCACTGAATCTCGGTGATTTAAGCTTCATTATCATCTTCCTTTCTCCCTCCATGTTCAAGGCCTGATCGGAGCTCCCTGTCCTGCTGTTTTCCCTGCAGAGATCCCCATTATTTAACAATATGAGGAATCTTCACAATTATCCCAGGGTAATTATCTGTAGCAAAGATACATTTGGAGAGGGAGGAGGGATGAGTAGTTAGTGCCACAAATCCATTGTAATTCGAATTCAATTCTGGCAGTATTGGATTCCCCTCAGTGGCCAGGTCACTGATCCCCTCCCGGTGGCATTTGGAATATTTTTTATTGTTAACTTTCCTTTGGGAGTTTTGTTGGGCTTTCTTTTTAGGTTTCATTTAGAAAATTCATCCCCTCCCTAACCTAAAGTTCACGTGCAACTGAAACTTCAAAATGTGCATTTTCTCTTCAAGATTTTACTGGTTCTTTCTGAGCAATTTAAACAATTTAATGGCTTTGAGCTGAAGGAGGGAAGGGATTGTTCCCTGGGAGGGTGAGCAGGCCCTGGCACAGGGTGCCCAGAGAAGCTGTGGCTGCCTCTGGATCCCTGGCAGTGTCCAAGGCCAGGCTGGGATAGTGGAAGGTGTCCCTGCCCATGGCAGGGGTGGAGTGAGATGGCCCTTAAGGTCCCTTCCCACCCAAACCATTCCATGACTCTCTGAACTCATGACCAGCCGGATTTTTCCTGAATTTAGAGAAATAACTGGATTTTGTGCTGATTTCCTGCACTGTGGGAATGCTCTGAGCGCTCCCATGGTGCCAAGGCCTCCACCAAGCTTCGCCTTTAGAATTCCCTGTGGATTTATCCAGCCTGTCATTCCTTGGAATCTGTGCTGACCTTTTGCTATTGGGGAGCTGAATCCACCTCATCCACAGCCAGATCTCTGAACTTGGGAGAACCTGGAATGTGAGCATCACTTTTCAGATAAAGAATTGCGCTCGGAATGTAGATTCAAGAGCTTGGATAACGCAGCACCCAGGAGCAGCCTGTGCGGAGCTTTTCAATGAAGGACCGACCCTTCAAAGATTTTGTTACTTTCTAGTAGAATAAATCTCAGTAACGCCCTTCCAGCTGCAGTATTTTAAACTAAAGTGAGGCATATTCAGATTATTTGGGGTAGATTATCTTAGTGAATTTATTTGTGTGTTCATGCATCTCAAAAGCAGCCCCAGAAAGCCTCAGAAATGACGTTAAATTAGCAGTTAAATGTTTGGAGACCGACTTTCTTAATATTGTTTAGCCAAGCATATCCTGGAGATTGTGGCCAGGGCTTTAATCTGCAGCACACAGCAGCTCCCGAGGGATTAGCAGCAGCCCTGATATGGTAATATTGGGAAAAATGGATGATCCAATTAAGTTCTGCTAAACCATGGCAGGATCTGAGGTCCATATGTTGGTTTATCCTTATGGCTTGTGTATTAGGCTGGAATTGCTCAGCAGCCTGTGCTCGGAATCGCTGCATTCTGAGGTTTCATCCTGCCTGGAGAGAGAGAAAAATGAGGCTTTTGTCGTTCCCTTGTCATTCCCCCACCCCCAGGGCAATTTTCCAAGAAGAGAAGCACCTTTCAGTGGAACCGTGACCAACTCATTTTTTCTGCTGCTGCCCAGTGAAGCAAAAGTTTCTCTCTGTGCCTCCTGATCCAAAGGGCAGCTGGGGATGGGGAATTCTTTCCAGCAGCAGGTGGGAAAGGTCCTTGATAACCTTGACAACCCCATTGAAGGGAGCACAGATCTTTTTGTGCCTCTGGAATCACCCGGGCTCCAGGTGGATGCACAGGACTGAGCTGCTCATGGCCAGGGCATGTGGAAGCCTCTGGTAGGTAAAGAAATTGGGAAGAAAAGTGAAGGATTCAAGATGCCTGAGAAATTGTTCAATGTTCAGGTGCTTGGATTAAAATTCTCAAATGCACATTTGAATGACATTTTAACTGTGAACTCTTGGCTAACGTGCAGCTTATCCCAATGGCTGGAATGATGGAATGGCTGGAATGTTGTCCTGAGGGCATCTAAAAATGGGAATGAGGGAAGAATGGGGCCAATCCTCAATCCACAGACTCCCATCATTTACACCCAGCACTGCAGGGCACGAAATTCCTGGTTTTCAAGGGAATTGTGGCTCCCACTGCAAGGCAGGACAGGGAAAATTCCTGGTTTTCATGGCTCCATCCTCCTGGGAGGTGAAATTTTCACAGGAATGTCAAGATCTCCAGGCAGGAAGAGCTGCAGTCCTCAGGCTCCATGAGATGTTTGTGAATCTCTCCTTTTCCTTCCTAAATCAATCAAGCATTCCATTTGGGATTGGATGGAATATTTCACACCAAAGGGAACAATGCAGTTGGTTTAGCAGCAAAAATAATATTCCAGCATGATCCAAGCAAAATGGGGCTTTTTTTTCCACTTGATTTTTCAATTTTGCTGTCAGACTGAAAAATCAGCTCTTCCCCCAGACCATTACCAGGGAGCTCTGTTTTCCTACATGGAACGGCAGATCCCTGATGCTCCACACAGGAATATTTCCTGGCAGCATCATTTGTTGTAAGGCTGAAAAGATGCTCTGATCTCAAAAAAAAACCATGGAGCAGACTCCAGTTTTTCTTCCCTAGCGGCAATTCCAAGAGGCAGCAGCAGCAGGAGCTCCTTTCCCTGCCTTGGGATCTTCAAAATATCTTAGAGAAAAGTTGGTTTATCCCTGTTTTTAGCTTGCAGGCTTTTAAAACAAAGGAATTTTCCTATCAAGAGCTCTGGAAAAGGTGTTTGAAACATGAAAATGGGAAAGGGGCCTCCTCTAAGCACTGTGGAGTTGTGGGGAACATCTGAGAGGTCTGATGCCATGGAGCAGGGATTCCTATGGAAAAAAAGGACCAGTGCTGAAAGAAACATTCCATGAGCTCCAGATCATCCAGGATCTGCTTCCCAGGCCCTTTGGTGTCAGGGAAAGCTCCAGGCCCTGGTTATCAGTGGTGACTTTGGAAAATTCCCTTGGGAGCAGTCGAGATCCTGCTGGCCGTTCCCATGTTCCAGCAGCACTGGATGAGCTTTAAGGTCCCTTCCTACCCAAACAATCCTGGGATTCTGTGATGTTTGTCCTTCCCAGAGCTCAGGCATGCACAGGTTGTCGTTTGTAAGATTCCAACATCACCGCTTGCCTTCCAGTCCTTTCCCTTCCAGGAACCTCCAGCCATTCATTCCCATTTTTTTTAGCCATTCATCTGTTTTTCCTTATCTTTATAAGCGTGCCCCTGTCCTTCCTGAAACCCATCCTGCTCTCCCCTGTCTCTCCAGTATCTCCAGACCATTCTGAATTTCAAACCTTTCCTACCCAAGATGCTCCCAGCCCCTTTCATCCCCTTTGCAAACAACAACCCCATGTTTCATCCCGTTACCTCAGCTTGCAATAAAAACATCGCCAATTCCCAGACCCAGGCCGGGTGTTCCCAGGATCCCACCTGAACCGGGAGCTCTTGGAGAGCAGCCCCTGGGAGCAGCCTGGAAACTCCTCAGTAGAGCTTTCACCTCGCCTGTGTTTGCTCAGCTCCCTGACGAACAGGAATCTTCCCCAAAATCCGATCTTTGCGTTTCTCCCTTCTCCTCGGAGCCTGTGGCTCTGTCAGCGATGGAAACAGCTCTGCTTTGGCAGGATTTGTTCTTTACAAATCTGCCGGTTGTTCTTTTCTCCTCATCGTGTTCTGGCTGTACGAAACCAGCGTGGTTTTGTATTTGGATCTGTGGAGAAGTTCATCATTCTGTGATTGATCTTCCTTCCCCGGGCCTGTAATTTTTCATCCTTCTGGGAAACACCTCATCCCACTCTTGAAAATACCCACAGAACTGTGCTGAGGTTGGAGAACCAGCTGGAGCAGAGGGAATTCCTTTAGGACAGGATAACTTGAGCATTTATGAACAATCCACTGATAATGAGCTTTCCTGTGGGTGATTCCAATTAATCCTGTTGGTAACTGGAGCCTTCTCTCCCTCTGACTGGTGCTTCCCAAGGCCTGACTCCTGTTCCTGGAACACTTGAAATTTGTCTCCTCCCAACTCCTGATCTCCCTTCCTCGTAGTATTTAATTTGTGTCTCGATCCGTGTTTTTCTCTCTGATAATCTTTATTCCACAATATTCTCCTCAGGAATGACCTGTTTTCCCCTTTTTTTTCTTTTTTACCTGATTTAGCCAAGCTGGTCATTTCTTTCCAGGCAGAAATTTCACTTCCCCCCTTGCTATCAGCTAATTTAAGAAGCCTTTATACCTCCAGAGCTCCATATCCCGTTCCAGGGCTTTGATTAGAAGCCCTCATCAGCTCCCTGAAGTTCCTGGAGTCTGTTTCCTGAAACCTCCGGGTCTTTACTTTGCTCTCCTCCTTCCTCGCTCATCTAAGGATCATTAACTGCTGCCATTCCTTGATCACTCTTTGAGTGGAGTTCTCTCCCTCTTTCCTTGTTGGGATCAAACACGATCCCAGTGTCCTTCCTGTGCCTTTTCCTACATCTCAGTGGAATTACTTTGCATTAAAACAACCCCTGGAGAGATGAGACCCACAGCCCCTGGAGAACCGAGACCCAGAACCTCTGAAGAATTGAGACCCACAGCCCCTGGAGAGCTGAGACCCACAACCCCTGGAGAACCGAGACTCACAACCTCTGGAGAATTGAGACCCACAACCTCTGGAGAACTGAGACCCACAACCCCTGGAGAGCTGAGACCCACAGCCCCTGGAGAGCTGAGACCCACAACCTCTGGAGAACTCAGACCCACAACCTCTGGAGAATTGAGACCCACAACCCCTGGAGAGCTGAGACCCACAGCCCCTGGAGAACCGAGACCCACAACCTCTGGAGAACTGAGACCGAGAACCTCTGGAGAGTTGAGACCCACAACCTCTGGAGAGTTGAGACCCACAACCTCTGGAGAACTGAGACCCACAGCCCCTGGAGAGCTGTGACCCTGCTGCAGCCTCTGCCCAGGATTGTTCTGGGTGTTTTAAGCCCCCTGAAAACACCAGCCTCAGCTTTTTGGGTTTGGTGTTTTGTTGTTTTTTTTTTTTTTTGTTTTGTTTTTTTTTTTTTTTTTTTTTTTTTTTTTTTGTGGTGTGGAGGAAGAGAGAATTTTGTACTCCAATCTCTCTGTGAGGGAAATTTGGAAGTGCAAAGTGAGGGGTCACATTTGCTTCTGCATTTGGTGTTTTTTTAATATTCCTGCACTTTTCCACCTTCTGGGTTCCTCTCCAGCCTCATGGCAGCACTAATTCTTTTTCCCATCTGTGTGACTTTCACACAAAAGTGACTTTCCAAAATTAAATCGTATTTTTGGCCACCACTTGAGACTCGGAGCTCCTTCTATTTATTCCCCTCTCCTTTCGAACTGCTATAAAGACATTTATCAGGCTGGCCTGTCCTCTCCTGTTGCTCCAGGTCTGATCTGTGTCCAGCTTCCCATCCCCCAGGAAGGCTCCTGGCAGACCCTCAGAGGGATAAGTGCTTTTGGAATCCGTGTATCCCAGCCTGGATTCCCACGTGGCTCCACAGGGATGCAGCGATGCTGCTGTGCCATGGCCTCTCCTGGGTCAATACCGGCCTTTCCCGAGTCACCTGCTCCCTTGGGATGGAGCATTGCCCAGAGGGCACATCTGGAGGAGCTGTCTGGAATTCCTGCCCTGGGCATTTCTCCAGGACGGTGGGACTCTTTGAAGGAGGGTGAGGCCCTTCCCTTGAGGACTGGCTTGGAAAGGCAAAATTCCGGAGGTTGTCCTGCCCCTCTAATTTCCATTGGATATTTTCGGTCATTCTGAGCTTTTCCAGAGCATTTCCTTGCTGATTGTCCCATTGCTGATGTGATTCCAGCTGCCCAGGGAAAGCGGAGTCCATTTAGAGAGCGGAATGTCTGCTCCAAAGGGTTTTCCTGGGGATTCCCCACGCCGCTGCGTTGCATCTGCAGGATGATTCCAGGGATAACTTGATGTTGGGAATCTACACTGGGTTTAATCCTGTGGTGATCCAGCATTTCCTGATTTTGGGAAGAGGGCTGAGCTCAGCTCCTGCTGCTGGTGGCTCCCTGGGAGCAGCAGGAATCCTTGCCCGGCACATGGATCCCAAATCCCGCATCCTTTGGGCTCGGCTGGGCTGGAGAACATCGGACACTGCGATTGGAGCCACATAATGGAGCAAAAATGAGCTCAGGAGGGGCTAAAAGCAGTGCAGGGTTCGGACCATCAGGTCCACAGGCAGTCAAATATCTTGGATATGTTTAAGGTTTTTATGGAAAATGTTAGAAATGTGGAGGTTTTGGGAATTTTCTTCTGAACAACCCGACAGGTTCAGTTTTTAGAGCTTAGAGAACAGCAGGCTGCTTGTCTGGAAATGGATTTTTTTCTGTCTCTCAGGTTATTTTTATTCCTTTTCTTTTTATTTTGATGTTATTTTTATGCCGAAGCCATCCTGCCTGTCTGTGTGTTTGTATCCATGTCCACGGAGCACCTGGAATATCGAGGCTCCAATCCCACAGACATTCCCAATGCCAAAACATTTTTATTACTTCTATTTTATTCTATCAAATAAAACACTACCAGGCCAATAATTTTTCATTTATTTACAGAAAAGTGTGGGATTTCTTTAAGATAAAACATTTCTCTCTTCCACCTGAGGTTCTGCCCTTTTTTTTTTTTGCTGTAGAATACCTTTGGAATATCTCATGGAATTTGGGAAAACTGGGAGCCAGCTCTGTCAGGAGCTTAATTACTTCCTGAGCCTAATCCTTCTCAAGTTTATTGCTAAAAGCCTTAATTAAACAAGAAATACCTGGAGAAGTTGAGCACAGGGAGCTCTAGGGAAGGGAATTTACTCCTCTGGAAAACCTGGAGGTGTTAACTCCGAGGTTTTACTCCAGCCTCAGTGTGTAGTGTGGACTTCAGGTGTAAACCTGTGTGAGGGAGTGGGAGCAACTGCAAATCCCTGCTAAAAGCAGCAGGAATTTTGGGGTGGCTGCTTTGGGGGCGACTTTGGGGCTTTGTGAAGAACCCCCTCCCTCCTGAGGGCAGAAACTCTCCCAGTTTTCTGGGATGTGATTGTCTTGCACTAAGGAATGAAGAGCTTTTATCCTTTTGGCTGAGCCATGAGGGGAAAATATGGAGCAGAGGCTCTGTTCTTGACCTTTCCACTTCCCTGGGAGAGGCCACGTCCATCTGCTGTGTCTCACATTCCCTAGTTTTAAACGGAGCAGAGGATGCTGCCTTTTCCAATGAGGAAGCTCTGAAGGAGTGGTTGAGAGCTCCCATTATTCCAACAAACAAGAAAAACCCACTTGTGGAGCTGGAGAGTTGGAGATGGCCGAAAACAAAGCTTGGAAACACAATTCCCATGAGCTTGTGCTCCTGGGAAACTGAGGAATCTTGCAGAGGGCTGTGCTGGATCTGGCTCATGTGCTCGAGGTTTCGTTGATCCAAATTCAGGCCAGGAAATAATTTTTCCTTGTTCCCTTTTGTTTTCTTGTTCCTTTGGCTTCCTGCTTCTGGGATAAGGTGTTGGAATTACCTCAGTCCCCCCTGTCTTTTCCTAGAGGACACAACTGTTTTGTGTCTTTATCTTGGGTGTGTTCCACGGAGTTGGAAATTCCGTGCTCCCTGGATATCTCTTACCTGAAGTTTGGAGCTGTGTCAGCCTTGGTTGGGTTCTCCCTGTCCTGTCTTTCCCACTGATTTTTCCCTGTGGATGATGCACCTGCATATGGAATCAAGGAATTCCAGAACTACAAAATCATGGAGTCACGGAATGGTTTGGAATGGAAGAGACCTTAAAGCTCATCCCATCCCACCCCCTACCATGGGCAGGGACACCTCCCACTATCCCAGGCTGCTCCAAGCCCCAGTGTCCAGCCTGGCCCCTTGGACCCTTCCAGGGATCCAGAGGCAGCCACAGCTGCTCTGGAAATTCCATCCCAGCCTCTCCCCACCCTCCCAGGGAACAATTCCTTCCCAATATCCCATCCATCCCTGCCCACTGGCAGTGGGAAGCCATTCCCTGTGTCCTGGTGCTCCAGACCCTTATAAATCATCCCTCTCCATCTTTCCTGTCAGGTACTTCAAGGCCACAGTGAGGTCACCTTGAAGCTTCTTTTCTCCAGGCTGAGCAATCCCAGTTTTCCCAGTTTTTCCTCCCAGCAGAGCTGCTCCATCCCTGGGCTGTCCTGCTCTGAGCATGGCCATGCACAGCAGGAAGAGCAGACCTGAGGATATTCATTATTTATTCTTTCTCCCTGCCTCCCCTTGCTCATCCTCACGGGACAGGTTAGTCCCAGGCCAACAACTTCGCTTTAAATGGATTTTCCGAAACTCCAGGATAAGTTGTCACAGCTCATGGATTTGTACAGGTTTGGGCTTCAGTTCCTGCTGTTCCAAAGGCTTTCCTGCAGCTGTTCCTCATCCCCTCAGAGCCTGGCAGTCACAGTGATGTCATTAACCCCAGCAGGTCACCTGCAGCAGCACCCGGAGCCGGACTGGATCCGTTGGCAGCTCGAGCAGAGTGGAGGGCAGAGCTCAGAAATCAATTAAAGACATCAAGATCTATTTGAAAATGATTTTGTTGCCTCCTCCATCCCGGGAGTTGGGGCTGTGCAAGCTGGGCTTTCCATGTCCCCCACAATTTTTCAAGGCCAGGAGCTCTGTGTCCACTCATTCATTTTTCTCCTCATTTTGCTGGAGAGATCCAGACTTCCCTGCTCTTGGGAATGGCTCCCAGAGAGCACAGTCACCAAATTAATGGAGTGGGATTTAGGATAGGAACATGTTGGAGCAAGTCCAGAGGAGGCACCAGGATGAACAGAGGGATGGAGCAGCTCTGCTGGGAGGAAAGGCTGGCAGAACTGGGATTGTCCAGCCTGGAGAAGAGAAGGATCCAGGGTGACCTCCCTGTGGCCTTGCAGTGCCTGAGGGGAGCCTACAGGAAAGATGGAGAGACACAATTGACAAGGGCTGGAGGGACAGGACACAGGGAATGGCTTCCCAGTGCCAGAGGGCAGGGCTGGATGGGATCTTGGGAAGGAATTGTTCCCTGGGAGGGTGGGCAGGCCCTGGCACAGGGTGCCCAGAGCAGCTGTGGCTGCCCCTGGATCCCTGGCAGTGTCCAAGGCCAGGCTGGACATTGGGGCTTGGAGCAGCCTGGGACAGTGGAAGGTGTCCCTGCCAATGGCAGGGGTGGCACTGGATGGGCTTTGAGGTCCCTTTCACCCAAACCATTCCATGATTCTGTGATTTTGGATCCAGCCCTTATCTCTACAAACCAGGCACTTCTGTGTGTCCCTCTTTAACCATTGCTGAGATCATCAGTAATTCCTGAAAACCAGAGCCAAGAAAGCCAAGGAGCTTTTTCCGAGTTCAGGGAAATCTTTAACCATTCCACTGTAGGAATCCAAGTGCCTGAACCTATTTGCACAATAGCTGTGGAAAGCACAATGGCCTTCCCTTGGAATGTAGGGAAAGAGGTGACAAATCCTTCACTGGTGAAAATTATTCCCCAAATTCATCAGCTCCTCTAACTCCTCTTTATCAGCCTCCAGCAGCTCCCAAACCACTTCCACTCCAGGCTCCACCAGGGAGCTGTAGCTGGGCAGATAAGCCAGGGGTGGCTTTCCATGATGGAGTGGCTACACAAGCACTTCCAGCATGGAATCCTCCATGGGATGCAGCTGAATAAAATCCTCCGGAATATTTGGGTAGGAGATTTGGAACTTCACTGTTGTGTGCGTGTAGGTGCTCATCTGAACATTCTTTGGGGAACAAACAGCAATGGGCACCCAGCAACTTCCCCAGAACTGGAGTTCCCTGCAGGAATGGGAGACTTGGGAATAATTTCCCTTTTAATCAGTGTAAAGGTGGCAGGTGACAGATTCCTGGGATTGTCCCATCCCAGTGTTTTGTGCAGCTCCTTCCCTGCCCAGTTCTGCCTTCCCAGCCATCATGGGGGCTCTTCCTCATCCCACTGTAAGGAATGAAATCCCACCAGCACGAGCCTTTGGGCATTGCTGACTCTGCCCAGTCTCACTGGAATTACTTCCCTCAAATTCACTGGAACCAGGAAAACCTCTGGTGCTTCCAGAGCTCCCAGATCCAGGGGAGATCCCACCCCAGTGTGTGTCAGTCCTGGGAGCTGCTGTGCCAGTCAGGACACAGCTGCTTTTCCCCCTGTGTTATTCAGGGAAGGCAAAATTAAGACACAGACTTAGTTCCAGACTTAAGCCAGAGTGGAGAGCGTGCAAATAATCCCTGTCCTAATTAGTCTAATGACTTCAGAGATGGCAGTTTTCCCCAGGAATTTTCACTCAGTCGCTTGGCAAAGTAAATGTGTGGTGAACTCAGGTGCCGTGGCTGAGCAGGGACATCCTCAGGAGCTGCTGGGACAGAAAAGGGAAGCAGGATGGATTCCCAAGATTTAACTTCCCCCTCTCCAGCAGGGTGTGAAGGGGGTTTAAATCCAGAGCACTTGTGCAGAGGAGGAGGAGACACTAAAACATCGCCATTCCTGAGGAGTCCACAGCAGATGACTGAGCTCCCATATCTGGGAATGCTTTCCCTGCCCTTCCACCCTGCCTGTGCTCTGCTAAGTCCATGCGGGACACTGGGATTCTCCTCCTTCACAGATCTTCCACTTCCAAGAACTTTCCAGGCTGTTACTCCTAAAGGGGCAGCCAGAGTCAGCTCCCATCACCAGGCACTACTGGGCTGGAATCATGGGATTATGGAATGTTTTGGGTGGGAAGGGACCTTAAAACCCATCCCATCCCACCCCTGCCATGGCAGGGACACCTCCCACTGTCCCAGGCTGCTCCAAGCCCCAATGTCCAGCCTGGCCTTGGACATTGCCAGGGATCCAGGGGCAGCCACAGCTGCTCTGGGCACCCTGTGCCAGGGCCTGCCCACCCTCCCAGGGAACAATTCCTTCCCAATATCCCATCCAGCCCTGCCTCTGGCACTGGGAAGCCATTCCCTGTGTCCTGTCCCTCCATCCCTTGTCCCCAGTCCCTCTCCAGCTCTCCTGGAGCCCCTTTAGGCCCTGCAAGGGGCTCTGAGCTCTCCCTGGAGCCTTCTCCTCCCCAGGTGAGCACCCCCAGCTCTCCCAGCCTGGCTCCAGAGCAGAGGGGCTCCAGCCCTTGGAGCAGCTCTGTGGCCTCCTCTGGACTCCTCCAGCAGCTCCAGGTGCTTCCTGTGCTGGGCCCCAGGGCTGGGGCAGCTCTGCAGGTGGGGAATCACCTGAGTGGGGCAGAGGGGCAGAATCCCCCCTCCCCTGGTGCCCACGCTGGGGATCAGCCCAGGCAGGGGGGTTTCAGCCGGGGCAGGTCCAGCCCTCACCCACCAACACCCCCAAGTCCTTCTCCCAGAGCTGCTCCATCTGCTCATCCCCAGCCTGGATTGATCCCGGGGTTCCCCAGAGTGCAGCACCAGCACTTGGTCCTGTTAAACCCCAGGAGATTCCCAAGGGTCACTTCTGGAGCTTGCCCAGGTCCCTCTGGGTGGCCCCGTCCTTCAGGTTTGGCAACCTCACAACCGAGGAGTTGTTTCTCCCATGAGAAATTTGGATTACATCCATTTTTCCACTCTGCCCATGTTTGGACCAGATGTATTTTCAACACCTGCCACACTGGGTTTGGGTTTTTAGGTTTTTTTGCTTCCTCCTTTTCGTGAAGAATACAAAGTGTGATTTTTGCCTTTCCCCCCTTTTCAACTTTGTAACTTTACAAATGTTTTCAATACATGAAAGTGACACTGTGACAAATTCACTTTTCTTTTTCAGCTCCATCACTTTTACAAAGTTGAGAAAGTTCTGAGAAGCTGTGAGGGAAAAAGGGGAAAAACAAAGGAAAGGGCAAAGAAAAAATACTGATTTTTCTGGCATTCATCTGTAAAAACAAGAAAGGATAAAACTCCTGTCCCACCACAGCTTGATGTTGGAATTTGGGGTGACAGAAAACCCTCAGATAAAGCCAGCTGGGCCTGCTGAGTTGATCATGAATTTGTGGAATGGTTTGGGATGGGAGGAACCTTAAAGCCCATCCAGTGCCACCCCTGCCTGGGCAGGGACACCTCCCACTGTCCCAGGCTGCTCCAAGCCCCAGTGTCCAGCCTGGCCTTGGACACTGCCAGGGATCCAGGGGCAGCCCCAGCTGCTCTGGGCACCCTGTGCCAGGGCCTGCCCACCCTCCCAGGGAACAATTCCTTCCCAATATCCCATCCAGCCCTGCCCTCTGGCACTGGGAAGCCATTCCCTGTGTCCTGTCCCTCCATGCCTTGTCCCAAGTCCCTCTCCATCTTTATTGTCAGCCCTTTCAGGCACTGGAACCCTGGAGCTTCTGTTTTCCAGGCTGGACAATCCCAGCTCTCTCCGAACCTCACCCAGGTCCCACAGTCTCCATCCCCATTTTTGCCCCATTCCCAGATCCGTGTCCAGCTCCCACTGGGGCTCAGCGTGGAAGCAGCAGCCAGGGGCTGGAACGTGGAGAGGAGCATCCCTCATGTCCTTGCCCTTGGCCCTGCCCTGGTGAGCAGAGCCAGCAGGGCTCAGTCAATCCCTCTGAATTTATTCTTCTGTGCTTTCAAGCATTCCCCCTGTTCTGCCCCAGTGCAGCATCAGCCCAGGGCAGAGAAATCATTCCTGACTGGAGCAGATGTGGAACACGCGGCGGGTCAGCAACTGCTGGGCTGGAGTTTAAAAGCTCCTTCTCACCTCCCAGCTCTTTGGTTTTTCAAGCAGCACCAGCCTACCAGGTGAAGATGCTGCCTCTGCCCTGGTTTGATGTTCTGGGTGTTTTCCAGCTGGAGCAGAGGGGTGCCAGCAGCAACGCCTGCCAAGAATTCCCACAAATTGGAGACTACAGCCCAGAGGAGAACATGGATTTACCTGCCGAGGTATCAGTTCCTGCAGGGCTGTTCCCTGTTTCTGGAGGTGTTTGTCTTGTGTTGTGCAGCCTTTTTCCCTCCTGAAACTCTGGCAGTTTGGGTCTGTCACTGCCAATTTTTCCTCATGCAAACAGCCCCTCTTGCCTTCCTGTCTTCCCTGTCATTCCTGTTTTCCCCTCATTTGGCTGCCTGCTGGATCCATGCGCTGGAGACTCCTGCAAAGAAACCCTTCACCCCCCCAATTTAATAATCCCCTGGAGTATGGAGAGGATTCTGCCCGGGCAGCCTTGCAGATCTGCTTATGAATAAATTAGCTCTGCTTTGTGGGACTAAACACATCTGCACGCTCTGGGAACATTTGTAATTCCATTGGAAATGGAATCACGTGGGAGGGATGGCAGGGTGGTTGTTGCCATTGGGATTTGTTTTCCTCTGTTTTATTAAAAAGATTAAGTTTATGCCGCCCTGTCGGAACTGATGCTGGACACTGCGAGCCTCCCTGGTGGAGTTCCTGGAAAACTCTGCTCCTGCTGGCTCTGCTGAAATCAGCATTTCCCTGGCCTTGTCCCCAGCAGGCAGCTGGAGTAGTGAGAGCTGTAGTTACTACAAGCTGTAGTTACCGGGAGTTGTAGTTACTAACAGCTCTCGTTTACAGCCCCTCACACACAGACTCCACAGGGCCGTTCCCCCTCTCTCAGCCTCTGTTTTCCTGTTGTTTTTCCCTCATGTTTTCCCTGTACACAGCATATTCCCTGAGACCTGAGGGCCACCTTGATTCCAAATCCATCCTGAGGTCTCCTGACTGCTGGTGGCCCCAGAAATGAGGAATTTAAAGTTTCCCCAGCAATCCTGGTCAGCAAGGCCTCACCTGCCCAAGCCCTCAGGCCCTGTCGGTGACTTCCCCTTGTCCCCTGTGAAATGAGCCCAGAAGTGGCAGGAAGGGACAGTTCCCAGTCACTTTGCTTCCCAAAAAGCTCTTTGCTTTCTGCCTGTCTGGTTTGGATAGCAGGAAGCAGCTTCCTCTGCTCAGTCCTGCTTTGGGCTGAGCTTTGTTTCTGCTTCAGAGACCTGTGAATTCCCTGGAGTTCCAGAATTCCCTGGAGTATGCTGACTGGCCAAAGCTGCAGCAAGGATTTGGCCTTGCCATGGAATCACAGAATGTCCTGAGCTGGGAGGGACCCACAGGGACCATCCAGCCCAGCTCAGGCTGCCCAAACCTTCTGTTCCAGGACTTTACTGAGCATCATGTGGAAGGACTTTGCTTTATTAAACTGGAGATTTGGGTTAAAAATACTCAAATAACTAATTCTCAAAGCTGCACTCTTACTGCACTCCTGCCTTTAATGCCATTTGTCTCTCCCCTTCCATCCCAGTGGATCATACGCTGCTGATTCCTTGGGATCTCTGCTGGAGCCACCTTTGCAAACAGCCCTGGGCAGAGCTGCTGGAATGCAAAATGGGATAAAGCCAGGGATTCTTCAGTGAGTAAAACCCAGAGGGATTTGCAGAATATTTTTATAGAATTATGGAATATCTTAAGCTGGAGGGACCCACAGGGACCATCGAGCCCAGCTCCCGGCCCTGCCCAGACACCCCAACAACCCCACCCTGGGCATCCCTGGCAGCGCTGGCCAAACGCTCCTGGAGCTCTGGCAGCCTCGGGGCCGTGCCCATTCCCTGAGGAGCCTGGGCAGTGCCCAGCAGCCTCTGGGGGAAGAACCTTTCCCTGCTCTCCAGCCTGAGCCTGCCCTGGCCCAGCTCCAGCCGTTCCCTGGCTGCTGTCCCTGGCCCAGAGAGCAGAGATCAGAGCTGCCCCTCGGGAGGAAGTTGTGGATTGTGACGAGTAATATATAAAATATTAATCTAGAAATGATCTTCCTGTATCTGTCCTTCCAATCAAGCCTATAAATCCCACTGTATTTCAACTGTTCATGTTCAGGGCACCAACAGCTCCCCAGAAAGGCCAGGGAAAGTTTTGCTGCTCATAAAATCCACAAGAGCTCCACTGGCACTAAAAGTGGCACTGCTGGGTAGGGTGAGACATTCCCGTGCATGAGGGGCTGGGATAAAGAACACACTCAAGGACCAAGGGCTGGAGCATTGCAGAACTCAGGACACAACTGGGAGACACTCCCAGGAGTTTGGGGTTTATCGGTCAAGTGAACCACAGAAGTTTGGGGTTTATCACGTTTATCACGTTTATCAGCCAAGTGAGCCCCAAAAGTGAAGATAAACCACTTCTTATGTAGCAACATCTAAAGCACAGGATTTGGTTAGAAGTGCACATTTAACTTAAAAAACCAAGCTGGTTATCGGCTGAAAAATGGATGAAAAAAGTCTAAGTTTAGATTGTCTGCACCTTAAAAAAAAATGTAATTGTTGAGAGCCCCAAAACTCAGCTGCTTCTGTTGACTTTCCCGTCACCTTGAGCACGGCCAGTCCCAGGTGTGCTCCTCAATGTGATATCTAAGTACCAGCCCTGAACTGGAGGGCAAAACTTGTCCATTAAACACAGGCTCATCACATTCCCTTCATACATCATCCCCAGCACAGGTGTCTGGGAACTTCCTGCAGAAGAAAACATTGGGAGTTTATCTCTGGCAAACAATGAAAGCAGTAGATCTTGATTTAGGAGGATGAGAAGGCCTAGAAATAAAGAGAAAACAGAAGTAAATGAAAGTGTAGAAATAGTAAATGAAAAAAAACCCCAAATTACAAAGCAAAGCTCACACCTGTCTGAAAGACAAAGAACAAATGCAGCTGGAATTTGTCAATTTGAAAGAAAGAAAAAATAACACCAAAAAACTCCTGCCCACAGCCAGCTCCAATTTGGGAATACAGACACAGTAAAAGAAATCATTTCAATTCAAGGATGCTGCAAACTGGCAAAAAATCTGCATTGCAAGTGTTAAATCCCTTAAAAATGAGTGAAATCACTACATCTGAGATGTAAAAGTAATATTCACTACATGTTGCAGACTTGCTGTCTAAAGGACAGGCAGAGAGAGTACAAAGTAAGCAGAGGACAATTAAATCGTTGAAGATTATAAGATGTTAATTGGAACAATTCTGAATCCAGGGGTGAAATAGTTCTGGAGTGAAGGTGCCAAAGAAAGATGTGGGATATTGGAAAGTCAAAACACTGCCATGGGCAGGGACACCTTCCACTGTCCCAGGCTGCTCCAAGCCCCAGTGTCCAGCCTGGCCTTGGGCACTGCCAGGGATCCAGGGGCAGCCCCAGCTGCTCTGGGAATTCCATCCCAGCCTCTCCCCACCCTCCCAGGGAACAATTCCTTCCCAAAACCCCATCCAACCCTGCCCTCTCTTGGTTTAAAGCCATGCCCTGTGTCCTGTCCCTGCAGACCTTGATGCAAAGTCCATTTTGAAACCAATGTTTACTTTGATGGTTCATTTTGAAAAACAGGAGTGCCAAGCTCCTGCTCCATTCTCGGATTTCCACAGGAGGGATCCTCACCAGCCAAAGAAATGCAACATCCTTGGGATAAAGTGGCTGATCCTGACACAAATGAGTGCTTAAGGAATGAGAAAATCACCTATCAGGGGAGGGATTTCGGGAGTGGACGCTTGTAAATGATCTGGAAAGCCCAGGAATGGTGAGATCCCAATGCTGATGGCATCAAGTGATCCAGGACTGAAAAACTCAGCCCTGCTCAATCTGCCACCAGTGACTGGCTGGGGAAATGCCAGCTGGGATTTGGCACAGGTGAACAGGGAATTCTGCCACAGGAGGAGCAGGGCCCTACATTTCAATCCATCCTGAGGGGCTGGAGCTCACAGTTACTGCACAGGAAATATTCCTGGAGTCAGGGGACCCAAAGAGATTCAGAGTTTGGGAACAGATGGTCCTGGAATGTCAACTCAGAGAGGATGGAAATGGGTGCTGGAATGTGCTAAGGAAGGGAAAGAGGGCCAGACTGAAGGCAGGGAGTAAATCCCTGTGTCCTAAACAGTGCTCATCCCCCGGGAATGGCCAGAGGGGGGTCAGGAAAGGGTCAGGGGCTGGGAAAGAGTCAACGTGTGGGATCAGAAATCTGGAATGAGGAACACAGGAGAGAATTTCCATCCAGAAACAAAAGATGTGAGAGGGAAAAAACGCAGATTTAGGAGTAGGAATAAATGGAGAAACTGGAAATGAGGCAGCAGGATGGGATGGTGGGGGCAGCATCAAAACCAGTGGAAGGTAAACTGTGGAATCTCCATTGCTGGAGGCTGCAGAGGCTAAAATCCAATGGGAAACTCCAAAAAAGAAACAAAGCCGTGGATGAAACAGCCATTCAGATCTCATTCGATCCCACCTGCAATTCCCTGCAAGGACACATCGGAGCTGCATCCCTGCTCTTCCTCTGCTGTCACCCTTTGCATCCTGTGGCCGTGCCTTGGCTCCAGGACACCCACCTGAACACAAAGGAAAAGCCTGAGACGCAGTGACAATAATCCCAAATCCCATCATTTCGTGAAGCTGAACCTCTCACCAGCAAGAGCTGCAGATATTTCATTTTCCTTTCCACAGGCCTTGGTAGATTAAATGATTTTGCAGATATCTGCTCTCTTTTTCTGCTCGGAGGGGTTACAAGACTGACTTAAGAGTTATTTATTGGAGAGATAAAGGGGAGAAAAGCCTATTTTTAATGTTAAAATGTCATTTATTGTCTGGATGTGCATAACCAAGAGGAATTATTAAATGTGGAGTCTGAGCCCAGAGGTCACTGAAAGATTCCTGTGCAGAAGTAGCTCCACACATAGGGTGGAAAACACCTCCCAGCAACTCTTTCTCCAATTACTCCCTGAGATTGAAACATCTTTGGAATAAAATCCAGATCCAGGCTGGATGTTGCCTTTTTTGCTGGATTTTCACATTCAGCTCCCTTCATACCCTTTTTAAAATGAGTATTTCCCACGTTCCCCATTTTCCTCCCCCTGCTCCTGCCTGTCCATTCATTAGGATCCACGCTCACGGATTTTAGATGGATAATCCTGGAATGGCAGTTCTTTGTTTACCCAGCTCATTACCCACCATCCGAATTCTCATAACAAATATTTTCCAAGGGGTAATTCCATGAAATATTCATGGATTCTAGAGCTGTTCTACCTTTGTTTGATTTATTAAGCATGGAAGCTGCACCTTCTGCTTCCATACAAACTCCAGGCAAAAGCAGGATATTCCTCCCACACAGCCACTCTCCCTTTACCCCAGAGCCACACCAGGTTTGCTTTTAATCCTATAAAATCCTAAAAATCCCTGGGGAGATGAATTTAACCACACATCAAACCCACTTTTTCATGGAGTGCACCCCTTTTGTATGGGAAACTGCCCGGTTTTATTCTGGCAGAAATCCTTCCAGGATTTTCCCCTTCCTTTGCTTCCGTTTCCCCAGAGAGAGGAGATCCCAGGAAATCTGGCACAGTCAGGCTCAGAGGTTTCCAGTGTGTTTTCTTCCTGCTTTTCTGCCACTCATCCCATGAAAACAAGGGAAGGGTTTGATTTTCAAAGGGGTCTGTGAGGAACCCCGAGCTGCTGAGGGAGCCAGGCTGGAACTCGCTGAGCAACACAGTTTGTACCTTCCTTGGATCCCTTCGCTGCTTGTCCCAGGATATCAGGTCCGGGATATCAGGAAAAGCAGCTCCGAGAGGAGAGCTCTCCTCTTCAGGAGAGATTTGGGCAAAAATTGGCGATGTAGAAGGAGTTTTTGGGATGCTGGGTCTCAGATTAGGGAAGGAGCAGCTCCCTCCATCCAGGGAACTGAATCACATCCCGATATTTGATGCTTTTCCAGAGATTTTGCTGTTTTCCCTGTGGTTTCTCCAGTGGCAGCTCCCTCTGCATCCTCTCCGCTGCCAGGTGGGGTTGTGAAGAATATCCCGAAGGAATAGGGATGTTATCCCAGGAAAAGTGCTCCTGATCCTGCTGGAAAGGTCACCTCTGTGTGGAGGAGCTCAAAGCCCTCGGAGCTGTTGGATACTGGAAGGATGCACTAGGATCTGCCCTCTCCTGATCAAGTCCCAAAAGCAGAAGGAAAAGTCTCTGGGAAGGCTGGATTAGGGATCATTTTTTGGGATTTTCTGCCCTCTGAGACAGGATTTTCTGCCCTCTGAGACAGGATTTTGTTGCCTTCAAGGTTAATTAAATAATGAAGAATTTTGCTGCTGGGGTGACAAAATGACCACCACGGTTGGGCTGATGACTGATCCTGGGAAGGTGTGGGACACAGGAGCAGGAGGCAGGAAAAGCCTGTGGATACCTCCATAAGAAATGGGACAACTGAAGATTGGGACATTTATCCCAGAGGGAAAAGCAGCAGCTCCTGAAGCCAGGAATGTTCTTGCTCTGAGGAGGTGGATGGGTTTTGTACAGTCACCTTCTGCCCACGTGCAGATCCCAAAACATTTGGAAAGAAACAACAGGGAAGAGGAGCTTCCCAAGATCTCCAAGGTTTCCGAAGTCAATCCTGGTCATTCCCAATGTGCTCCTTGTGGAGGTCACGCTGCACCCCGTGGATAAATGGAAAATACAACAAAGGTTTTAAATAAAAACAGCCTGAAGAAACCAAGTGGCCATTGAGGCTTCCCAGAATCCTTGGAATCTCCTCAGGAAAATCCTTCAGCTTGTCTTGCACACCCTGCTGGAATGAGTAGTGGAGAGGATCTGAAATTTAGGATCGTTATGGATGATTTAGGATCTCACCATAGGGGATTATTATAATATTAATAATGTGCTTAATCCTTTAAAAGATACCTGGGAATGGAAGCTCCAAGGAAGGAAAGTCCAGAAATCTGGTGCATTATTTTATGGGAAATAATGCTGGGAAAGAAGGAAGGAAGGAAGGAAGGAAGGAAGGAAGGAAGGAAGGAAGGAAGGAAGGAAGGAAGGCAGGCAGGAAGGCAAAAACTTACAGAAGAGGGCTGTCAAAAGACCAGGAGAAAAAGAAATAATTGGGATAGAAGAAACTGGGAGCTGCATTGGGGAATTTCCAGGGACTTGGGAACAGGAAAGGAATCAGATCATGAATGGAGACTAAATGTGAAAATAAATTATCAGAAGGTCTGAAACGAAATGGAGCTGGAAAACGAAAAAAATCCATGGATTTATTAACCTATATGAATAGGAAAATGAAATAAACCCTTGGGTAATTCCACACAGAGCAAATAAAGGATGATATGGAGGAAGCTTAAGGATTCTGTGCATTCCTCATTTAAAAAGGGAATTTTATCTTTTGGCCAATTAGTGATGAAATTAATTTGAGGAGAGGCTGGAAGAAAATAGGAGCTGAATCCTCAGCTTTTAGCTGCGAGAGCACAGGGAGGAAGAGGGAAATCCTGGAAGAGTAGGAGGGAATAACTACAACATCTGCCATTCCAAAGGAATAACAGCAGGGGAGCTGGGGAAATCCAGATGGGTCAGTCCAACCTCAGCACCTGGAAAAGCTCTGGAGGAAGCTGTGGTTTATGAGCACCTGGAGGATAAGGAGGTAATGAGATAAGAACCCCAAACCAACTCCTGTGGGAACAGCCTCGTTCCCTCCCCATGGCAGGAGATCTGCTCTGGTCAGGGGGGACAGAGGCAGATGGGATTTGTCCCGGCTCTGACATTGTCCCACATGGCAGAGCTGCAAATCTGGGAAATCTGAACTGCTGTGGGGGGTGAACATCCCTGAAAACCTCACCTGGGCAGAGGCTTGCGTGATTCCCAGCCCACTTTGGGAGTGCTGGCAGACAGGCCTGTAGATACAAAAATGCTGCTAGCAAGGATTTTCTTGCTATTTTCTAAGTCTGTGAGAGACCTTTCTCTCTCACAGAAGAGGTAGCAGAGTTCTGTAAACAACCAAGCCACCTGCAACCTTGAAAAGTCTTGTTTATGGTATGTTGGAGAATGGTTAGAGGATCAGGGACATGGATCATTGATAAAGGGTACAAATCAATAACAGAACTGTACAAGCAAAAGCCCGCATGAGAAAAAGCCTCAATGAGAAAATGCCTGCGTGAGAAACAGGCCTGAGAACCAAAAGGGAGTTTTTAGGAGGTACAGTGCTGTTCTGATAAAGATGTGCTGACCATGAGAAGGGAGGAAGATCTTTGATCTCTCAAGTCAAAACATAAATAATAGAAGCTTGCCAAATGTAGTCTTTTATCTAACCCAATTATGTAGAAGTAAGAATGCGCTTTCGTAAGTTTAAACTAATTAAAGAACTGATAAGCTTGTACTTTCACATTATATAAGTGCCTCTGTATTGCTAATAAACGAAGCTTGCTTTATCAATCACATGTCAATCACATGTCTTCCCCTGCCGAAAGTCAGCAATGGTACAGTAGAAAATATTTTGACAATGGATGTTTTAGGATTTTAGCCAATCACCCCAAGGGGTGGCTGATCTTTGTCCAAATAGACTATGAAGAAAAAAGTCTATAAAAGAGTTTGTAAAATAATTAAATAAATCAATCTTGCTGCACAACTCCTGCCTGCTGGATCTTCTCTCCTCCTCCTCCCTATGGCTGTGGGACATGGTGATATACCGTAGGAACCAGGCCTGCGGTAATACAGGCCCTGGCTGGGGTCAGCAGCTTTGGGTTCAAGATTTGAAGGTAGAAGGCAGCAAAATTCCCACAAATTTGCCAGCTCAGGCAGTGCCTGGATGGATGAGATGGAGCCCTCTTGGAAACCAGAGGGGATTTGTGCTCGTTCCCTACGTGAACCTTGCTGTTATCAACCCAGATCTCGCAATTATCAACCCAGACCTCACAATTATCAACCCAGACCTTACCCTGACCTTCCAGAGATTGGCAAAACACTCCTGCCCACCCCACGGCTCTGCCCCCTCCTCATGGCCACCTCTGGACAGGGATTTTCCAGCATTCCAGGCAGCAGCAACATCACCAGTGGGAGAGGTTTTGAGCCCAGAAAACACATCCAACACCTGGGAATGTTCAGGGGAACAGTTCCCAGATTTGGGCACAGAAAAGCTGATGAGTGAAATAAGCACAAAACACAATGGGATTTGTATCCAGCTCCAAGGAAATGTCTATTTTGACCCCTTGAAGTTCACTCCCAATGGACTCTTGTGTGGGCATTGTCCCCAGCTCGTCCATCCCCGGGATAACTCTTAGATAATCCATCTATTTTCTTCCTTTGTTCTTAAAAAATGGATTTCCTGGAAAAATTGGCCCGGGAAGGAGCTGCAGGAGTTGTGTAGGAAGAGCCATACCCGACACATTCCCTCCAGACCCCCAGTGGCGGAATTGCCTCACCCTTGTGTCCTACATCTTTGGGGACACCTCTGGCACCCTGAGGTGCCACCTCTCCCCTTGTTCTTGGCAGGAGGCCTTTAAAGCTCAGCCTAAAGTGTATCCTGTGTGCTCTGGCAAGTGATTGACAAGCCCAGTGCCTCATAAATGTGCCCAAAATGTCCCCAAAAACGTGAATTGCACAACTCCTTTTGCTGCTGTCACCTCTGGTGTCCCCTCAGCTTTCCATGGAGTTCACTCCCAGCCTCTCTCAATAGTTCAGAAGGAAGAGCACAGGAATTGTTCAGGGGTTCTAAGGCAAAAACACCTGGAAGTTTTCAAAGTGCTCTGGAGCTGAACACGATGCTGATGAATTGGAGGCATGACCGGAATAAATGCAATCAAATTCCACAGAGATTAGGGCAAACAGCTCTGTTTGTTGGGATGCAGGCAGGTGAGGCCCACCTTGCCAGCAGAGGTGTGATGAGAATTTTCTCTCCCTCTCCCCACCTCCAACCTGCTCCTGCCTGCCCTGGGATGATGCTGCCCTTTGAGGTGTGATGCTCACTGTGGGGCTGCGTCTGAGCCCACTCTGAGGAAAATTCCTCTTCTTTATCTTTGAAGTGTGAGGTGGGTCCTGCTCCGGCTCCTGCTCTGTTCACAGCACAGCTCCACAAGCAGTAGCTCAGCCTGGCTGTAGGGGAAGCAATCTGCAGCAGGGGGAAACAAATGGGCTGCCAGGAACACCGAGCATAAATCCCACTGCTGGAGCCAAGATTCCTGCACATCCATTTGGGTGAAGTAGAAATCAGATGGGGAAGATGGGGAAGAGTTTGTGCAGCACAGCCAAACCCAGAGTTAGAGTTAGGCACAAACTCAAAATGTGCCTTTGTAAAGGATGATCCCAGAATCAGGGCTTGGATTCAGAGAGATCTTAAAGCCCATCCCACCCCTGCCATGGCAGGGACACCTCCCACTGTCCCAGGCTGCTCCAAGCCCCAATGTCCAACCTGGCCTTGGCCACTGCCAGGGATCCAGGGGCAGCCCCAGCTGCTCTGGGCACCCTGTGCCAGGGCCTGCCCACCCTCCCAGGGAACAATTCCTCCCCAATATCCCATCCAGCCCTGCCCTCTGGCACTGGGAAGCCATTCTCTGTGTCTTGTCCCTCCATCCTTGTCCCAAGTCCCTCTCCATCTTTATTGTCAGCCCTTTCAGGCACTGGAACCCTGGAGCTTCTCTTTTCCAGGCTGGACAATCCCAACTCTCTCCGAGCCTCACCCAGGTCCCACAGTCTCCATCCCCATTTTTGCCCCATTCCCAGATCCGTGAGCTCCCACTGGGGCTCAGCATGGAAGCAGCAGCCAGGGGCTGGAAGGTGGAGAGGAGATCCCCTCTAAACCTGTTCTCCTCCAGCCTGAAGCCACTCCCTGTGTCCTGTCACTCCATTTCCCGAGGATAAGCGGGTAAAGAGCAGCCACAAACCTGAACCTGAGCTTGGAATGCAGCAGCAGGAGGCATTTAAAGATGGGAATTCCTCAGCTTAGCGCCGTGGCTTTTCCTGTCAATGGACTTCAGTGTTATGCTGGGATCTTGGAGGAAAACCAGGAGAAAAGGTTCCATGTGGAGAAACCAGTAAATGAGAGGAATTGGTAAATTCTCCTTTCCAAAAAAAAAAAGCAGTGAGGGAAAACATTCCAGTCTCCCACGACATAAATGCAGTTAGAAAGAGAGGAATAACAACTTGATCTGCACCTCGTGTAGGGTGAAACAGCCAAAAATGAACAATAGAAGAGATTTCAGTAATAAAAGAAGGAAAAACCTTCAGCCTATCAAGAGAGAGAAGCATGAGGACAGACGAGGGACAATGAAATGGGGACAACTGCAGAGGAGAACCTTATTAATCCATCTATTAAGAGTTGATCCCTGGCTGTGCTTCAGCTCCAGTGCTGGATTAAATGATCTCCTGAGGCTCCTTTAAGCCTTGCATCCCACGATCTGGGCCGTTTGTTTGGTGGCACAGGAAGCTGCGGCCTAAAATACCAACAGCCCAAAGAAAAGAGAGCTTTGCCAACGCCAATCTCCAAACAAGGAGGCCTCACCTGGGACCCTGCTGGAAAGGGAACTTCCACAAGGTGGGATAAGAATAGAGGAGGCTGCAGGAACAGCAAAAGGATGAGTGGAGACTTGGGAAACAGCACCAAGGTTTTCATGGAGATGAAATCTGGGAACATCATCTTAAGCAAACGGGAGGACAATTGGGTGTGCTCGGAATCTTGACTCTGCTTGTTCAGAATTAAACTTTATTGACATTTATCAAGACAAGACTAATGAAGAAGATTGGGCAGAAGCAGGGCCTGGCTTTTGTTTGTTTAATTGTAATTGGTTTTTCCAACAGATAATTAACTGTGGAACTCATTGCTCCAAGACGTGGCAAAGCCTGGGAACTTCTCAAGGGGAGATGGAACAGCAGAGATGTCAATGAGAGTGAGAGGCAGAACGTTTGTTTAGGGGGAATAAATTATTCCTGCTCTCAAATTAAATCAGCCACGGAGCCCTGTGGACAGCGAAGGGGGAGGTTGGAGCTCAGCATGGACAATTTGCTTATTCTGCATGTTTATTCCATGTGGTGCTGCCCACCACGGCTGGCAGAGGAGGTCACCAGGCAGATCCATGGCATGGAATCATGGAATCATTGAGTGGTTTGGGTGGGAATGGATCTTTACAGATCATCCCATCCCCTTCCTGCCCTGGGCAGGGACACCTCCCACTGTCCCAGGCTGCTCCAAGCCCCGGTGTCCAGCCTGACCTTGGACACTGCCAGGGATCCAGGGGCAGCCACAGCTTCTCTGGGCACCCTGTGCCAGGGCCTGCCCACCCTCCCAGGGAACAATTCCTTCCCAATATCCCATTTAACTTCCTCGTTTTCAGTTTTAAGCCACTCTGTCCTTTCAGTTGTAGTTGTGTCTTCACAACTCCAGCAGGAATAAAAGCCCTGTGGGAGCGGGAATTTGCCCCTGGCATTTCTGGCCACCAAAGGGAAAATCCCTTCTGCTCTGAAGAGCACCAGCCAAGTGCTGAAGTTGGGAATATTTGGGAATTCAGCCCCTGGAGGAATGTCAGGCCAGGCTGGCGTCCCAAACCACTCAGAGCCTCCGTTAGCCACCCGAGGAAGCTGCTGTGCCCAGAGGCTGCTTCCCGGAGCCTTTTTGAGGGAGAGTTAATGACAATATTGGAGTAACTGGAGGGGAACATATGGAATTTCAAAGCTGCATGGAAAAGGACATCAGTGCTTAATGCTTGAACTCACCACTTACAATAAACGCCTCTCCATGCACCCAGCATTGTTTTATCTCTGCTTTATCTCTGCCTTTTCACCATGAAATCCAAGCACAGATCAGCTCCAGCCTGATGGCTCTGGGAGGAATTGCTGGGTAGAACCTGATGATAATGAGTAGCTGTGAGATGGGGATGAAAGTTCTCCATATATTGAATATTTATTTCAAATTGTAGCCAGCCAAATCAGTGGGCAAGAAAAACAGTAAGACACAAACCTTTGTCTTTTCAAGACATGAGCTTTATTTTTATTTTAGGTCTTCTTGTCCCGCTAGCAAAGGTCATAAATTATTTAACTGCTGCGGCTCAGCTTGCTCTTTTTTACTGTCTAATAAAATCAGAGAAATATAAATCTATTTTAGGTCCTTTTTTACAAATAATTGAGAGGGGTGACAAACAAAACACGAATTGAAGCAACAATTCAAGGCAGGGTGGCAGCGAGTTGTGAGCACACCAGGAGGCTTCAGTAAAAAGCTTGTAAGGAGCATTTTTGCTTCTTCCTGGCCAAAGATGCCTTGTTGCCTTTTTAAATTTAATAATTTATGGATTCAATGCCTGGATTTTTCATCTCCTGGCTGCTTGCTGCCTATTAAACACATAATTCAGGGGGTTACATTATTGTACTTTGGGCTGCCCACGGTTCAGCCAAAAGCTGGGGAAAGAGGCACTGAGAACTTTGTGGAAATGATTCAGGTTGTGGAATTGTGGGATTGGATCCCTGTCTGGTTTCCCTGGGACTGTTCGGCCCAGAGATTTTAAATAAGCAGCATTTTTTTGGGGTATGGACCTGTTTTGGTTGGCACTTAGAATTATTAACATTTAACAGCAGCAGCTGCAGGAATAAAAGTGGAAAGGTCAAGGAAGAAATGGAAAAAGGGAAAAAAATTATCACAAGGACAAAGGAGAGGATAAGTGTGGGAAGAGGGGGAGCACCTTTTCCATGTAGGAATTTTCCCTACTATCCAACCTAAACCTCCCCTGGCACAACTTCTCCCTTCCCCAAGAGGGGAAAACCCAAACTCTTCTCTGTCCCAGAAGGTGGGATCTGTTATTGTCTGTCCCATAGGAAATCAGTGGAATTGTAGGATCATGGGATTGTTAAGGTTGGAAAAGACCTGGAAGATCATCAAGTCCAACCCTCGACCCAGCACCACCGTGTTCATCACTGACCCCTGTCCCCAAGTGCCCCATCCACAGGATTTTGAGCACTTCCCTGGATGACAATCCAGCACTGCCCTGGGCAGCTGTTCCAATGTCCAACAACTGTTTCAGTGAAGGAATTTCCCCAAATTCCACCCTGCCCCTCCCCAGCCCAGCCTGAGGCCCTTCCCTCTCCTCCTGTCCCTGTTCCCTGCGAGCAGAGCCCGACCCCCCCCGGCTGCCCCCTCCTGTCAGGGAGTTGTGCAGAGCCACAAGGTCCCCCCTGAGCCTCCTTTGCTCCAGGCTGAGCCCCTTTCCCAGCTCCCTCAGCCGCTCCTGGGGCTCCAGCCCCTTCCCAGCTCTGTTCCCTTCCCTGGACATGCTCCAGCCCCTCCAGGTCTCTCTTGCCATGGTCTTGAACCCTTCAAGTTTTTCCACTCAGGTCCCAGAGCCAAAAGGCCACAGGAAGCAACTTTTCCCAGCCCCACTCATTTCCCACCCCTGCTCTGCACAAACTCATTCCAGAAGTCTCCACCAAGATTTGCCCTTCCAGCCCTCAACCTTTCCAGAGTTTCCTCCTGTCTTTTTCTCCTGGGACTGATCTCCTTCACTTAAAGACTGTAAATGATCAGGGGTTGGTTTAAGCACACAGGAATAGAGATTTCAGCTTAAAAATAGATTTCCTCCTTCCACATGAATTCCTGCAGCTCCCTCATCATTTCTGCCTGAGAAACATTCACGACTCCCATCAGAAACCCCTCCAGAGGATCCCTCTGCAGAGCAGGGAGAGGAATTCAAAGGACACCAAGAGCCCCCTTCCCACCTTTCCCACTGCCTTTCACAGCTCTATCTGAGCTGGGAATGAGGTAACGGGATTTAAAAGGAGGAATTAAAGGTTAAGCAGGTTCCAAGCAGAACAAAGCCTGGTTTAAGGTGGCTGATGAGAGGCTGGGGCAGAAGGGATTCATGATTCTATCAGGAGCAAAGGGAAAGATTCAACTCCTCCAGCAAGCTCAGGGGGAGGGGGGAGCAGCTAAAAAAAAAGTCCTTAAAATACAGAAAAGGGATCTGGAATGCCAGGGGCTCTGAAAGTGACAGAAGGGAGCTGAGGGTGGAAGGAAAATGGGCTTTTGTGCCAAGATTAAACTCGGTGTTAATTGCTGGCTTAGGCAGGAAAAACCCAGCTGCACCCCCAAAATGAGCCCACAGAGACAAAGGGGTGGGGGGAGCTCAAAGCATCCCCATGGCCAGCTGTTCCTGGCCACTGAATGAGCCACCAGGCCATCAAAGGAGCCACCAGAACATCCAAGGAGCCACCAGTCCATCCAAGGAGCCACCAGCCCATCTAAAGGGTCACAAGTCCATCAAAGGAGCCACCAGATCAGCAGAGGAGGCACGAGCCCATGCAAGGATCCACCAGCCCATCTAAAGGGTCGCAAGTCCATCAAAGGAGCCACTAGCCCATCAAAGGAGCTTCTAGCTTAGCAAAGGAGCCACCAGCCCATCCAAGGAGCCACCCAGCCCTCAGAGGAGCCACCAGCCCATCAAAGGAGTCACCAGCCCAACAGAGGAGTCTCCAGCCCACCAAAGGAGACAAAAGTCCATCCAAGGAGCCACCAGCCCATCAAAGGAGTCACCAGCCCCGTAATGAGTCACCAGTCCCTTTAAGAAGCCACCAACCCAGCAAAGGAGCCACCAGTCCATCCAAGGAGCTGAAAGCCCATCCAAGGAGCTGAAAGCCCATCAAAGGAGCCACCAGCCCATCAAAGGAGCTTCCAGCCCATCCAAGGAACCACCTGTCAATCAAAGGAGCCACTAGCCCATCCAAGGAGCTTCCAGCCCATTGAAGGAGTCATCAAAGGGGTGTCAGCACCTGGAGTGTCCCCGTGGCCTCAGGGCCATGTCCAGGGGCCAGCCCTGGTGACTCTGTCCAGGGTCCGCCTCCATGGATTTACACACGAGTGTATACGTGCCCCATAGGTGTTGATGGGCCTCTGCAATTCCATGCTGAGCCTTCCTGCTGCTCAGGGCTGCAGCATCGCCTCTCTCAACCTCTCGGATCTGCTGCGATGCTCCTAAAATTCCCATTTTTTCATGTGTAACTCGTGGGAGAGTTAATGAGGTGTTTGTCCTTTCCTGCTGTCTGACCTCCCAAGATTTTTAAGGAATCTTTTGGGTCTCAGGAAAGGCTGGTTAATGGAAAAGGGAGGGCACTGAGGGTGGAGCAGAGGAAAGGCAGCAAATCCTCAAAGGATCAGGATAACGCTGGTTTTTCATAGTTATGTTTTTTAAGTGAATTCCGTGAAATTAAGGGAGAGGTAGAAACCTCATAACTATGAGAGCAGAGGGTGAGGGAACCATGTCATAAAATATTGGGAAATACAATAAATAGGGAGAGAGCTGAGGGAAGGATGACTCCAGGATCCAGAGGCACAGGGAAAGGCAGAGCCTGGGGAGGCCAGGGCTCAGGGATCACCTCATGCCCACCTAAATCATCCCTGCAGCAACCAGCGCTGAGCGGACTCACGCTCCGTTTCCCCTCCTTAGTCTGGAGGGAGATTGATTTTTCCATAGGAACTGCATCCATCCCCTCTGGCAGAAAGCTCCATATCTCACTGGAGCTGTCTGCATTCCCCCTCTACCATTAGAGGAGGGAGAGGTGTTCCCACAGGAGCACATCTGCACCTGGGGTGGAGCAGAGGAAAGGCAGCAAATCCTACAGGATTGGGAGAAGGATAACGCTGATTTTCCATATTTAAGTTTTTCAAGTGAATTGCATGAAATGACGGGAGAGGTGGAAACCCCATAACTCGGAGAGCAGAGGGTGAGGGAACCATGTCATAAAATATTGGGAAATACAATAAATAGATTGATTTTTCCATAGGAACTGGATCCATCCCCCCTGGCAGAAAGCTCCATATCTCACTGGAGCTGTCTGCATTCCCTCTCTACCATCAGAGGAGGGAGAGGTGTTCCCAGAGCAGCCCTTCCTGCCTGTGGTGATCCCAAAAGTGGGGCAGGAGGACTCTGGGGAGTCTCTGCTCTCAGGAGGGATCAGAGGAGCCCCGAGACCCCACTGAGCCTTCCTGCACTGTGGGGCTCCAGCTCTGCATCCCAACACTCCCACTGTGTTCCCAGTTTTGTAATCCAGGACTGAATTCCCCCCCAGGATAAATCTGCTTCATTCTGGTGAATGGGAGATGTTGGATAACTCCTCTGAGCCAAACACTGCTCCTCTGGAAAGGGTTCAGACACAAAAAGTCATTCAATTCCTGAGATCTGAGGAGAGTTTGGGATCCTGAGGAGCTGGGAACTCTCAGGCTGGAAACTTGGAGTGCCTGGAGATGAAAAGGAAATTCCCAGAGGCTCTGACTCCCCCAGCAGACACAGCAATGCCACAGTGAGGCACCTCCACTGCTGAGGCTGGGTGGCAGATGGAAAAACCTTTCCAATAAATCCATCTTGATGGATCTGGATTTTGGGAATGTGTGATCCATATTTCAATGCCTCCCATGACATCTCCAAGGCCCCCCTTTGTTGGATTTTCCATCTGAGCACCAAAGCAAAGCTGTTCTGGGTCTGTGAACTCCCACCTCCCTCAGACACTTTAACTCCGGACTTTGTGTTAATGCCAAATATTTTAACAGCGATTTTATGTCTAAATCAGTGTTGGAGGAGACAAAGTGCTGAGGAACAGGATCTCCAGGAAAAGCATCATTACCTGATTATTCCCAGATCATTCCCTGCTGAGGATTACTCTGTCTGTTAAACTGGGGAAGTGCTTTAATGGAAGGATGCAGTGCTGGATTTAAAGAAGAGGTTTGGCTGGTAAATCCTGAACTTCACGGAGCTAAAATAACATCCAGGGAGTGCTCTGCTGTTTCCTGGAGCCTTGTTCAGGTTCATTCTAGATCCACATGGAGAAACCCTCATCTGACAAGAAAAGTCAGCTTTTCCATGGTCTCTCTGCTGGGGCTGGGACGGGGTTGGGAAAGGGCTGGGCTGGGGCTGGGGTGGGGCTGGGTTTCCTCCCCTGGACACAGATCCTCAGGCACAGCAGGTGTTCCTTAAAAGTTCAGAAGTTGTAGCTGATCACAAAATCCTGGAATGCTTTGGGTGGGAAGGGATCTAAAACCCATCCCATCCCACCCCTGCCTTGGCAGGGACACCTCCCACTGTCCCAGGCTGCTCCAAGCCCCAATGTCCAGCCTGGCCTTGGGCACTGCCAGGGATCCAGGGGCAGCCACAGCTGCTCTGGGCACCCTGTGCCAGGGCCTGCCCACCCTCCCAGGGAACAATTCCTTCCCAATATCCCATCCATCCTTGCCCCGGCAGTGAGAAGCCATTCCTCCTTATCCTGTTGCTCCAGACATTTTTCCAAAGTCCCTCCCCAGCTCTCTTGGAGCCCTTTCAGGGGCTCACCACCCTCACAGGGAAGAATTTCTTCCTAATAAGACTTTTTTCCTCATTCCCTCAGTCCCCCTGGTGTTTTCTCCCACTGTTTGGCTGCTTCTCTCTCTTCCCATTTTCCAGGTGTAACAATCCATGAAACTGGAGACTCCCTAGTCCCTCTTCTCCCAGTGCTCAGCTCTCTCTAGGGGATTGAGTCTGTTCCTAACATCTGCCCATGGAATACAGCCTTGGATTCCACCTGGAAGCTGCCAAATCCCAATAGCCCTGTTGTTCATTCCCATTTATGTGAGGAACGCCCCATTCCTGCAGTGCCACTGCCCTGCCCTCCATTCCCTGCTGCTCCAGGTGATGACACCCCTGGAACAGGTGATAACACCCCTGGAAGAGCAGGGATTGTTTCCCAGCTGCCTCCTCGGTGGTCCCAGTGGTGTCCAGCCTATCCTTGAAGGGAGATGCCTTTATCCACTCCAGCATTCCTGCTCATCCATGTTGTAATTCCATGTGCTCAGCACGCTGGTGGCTCGGGAGCTGCTGACAGATTTTGGGAATTAGACAGGAAATGTCTGGCAGTGCCTTCTCTGACAGCCTGGATCAGCTGCATCCACACTCTGGGCTATTCCCTGGATATCTTCAGCCCCTGCCTGCACTGAAGGGTTTCATCCTTTCCAAAGGCAGCTCCACATCCACACCATTCCCAGCTCTCCCTTCCTCTTGTCCTACTTCCAGGAAAACAAACATTTGTTCTTCCTACCTTTTGTATTTATTGCTCTGCACACAAAACCGACTGAATCCCATTTCCCCTGCTCCATCTGTGCCTTTGCTCCCTGCATCCCAAGCCTCTGGCATGGCTCAGCTCCCGTGGGGGCACAGGGGGACCCAGGCTCTCCTTGCTGCTAATCCTCAGCAAAGGCAGCTCATCCGTCCTTGCTGTTTGGAGGGATTTCCTTGGGGAAAGCTCTGCTCCTCCAAAAAAATCTCCCTTGTAATGAGGACTCACGTAGCCTCATTCACGCCAGTCCTGTCTCCTCTTCCCCACGGGGAAATGCCAAAAAAAGGCTGCATTGTCTGGATCCAGCATTCCCAGGCACTTAGAGCTGGCCCTGGCCCTGCTCCTGCTTTTAGGAGGTGCTCCTTTGTTTCCTCCCCTGCTGTGGGGTTCGTTAGGCTGAGCAGCTGCTCCACGTGTGTTCCTTAATGTGCTGGAAACAGGGAAAAACCCTGATGTTCCTAAAATTAAACTGGTTCTTCAGCAAGGAAATTATCCATAAACTCTGAAATAGTGATTTAGGAGCTGCCAGGTGGAGCAGCCAGGTCACAGGAGCATGGGATCCCAGAGCAGTTTGGGATGGAAGGAATCCTACAGGACATCCAGTGCCACCCCTGCCATGGGCAGGGACACCTCCCACTGTCCCAGGCTGCTCCAAGCCCCAATGTCCAGCCTGGCCTTGGGCACTGCCAGGGATCCAGGGGCAGCCACAGCTGCTCTGGGCACCCTGTGCCAGGGCCTGCCCATCCTCCCAGGGAACAATTCCTTCCCAATATCCCATCCAGCCCTGCCCTCTGGCACTGGGAAGCCATTCCCTGTGTCCTGTCCCTCCATGCCTTGTCCCCAGTCCCTCTCCAGCTCTCCTGGAGCCCCTTTAGGCCCTGGAAGGGGCTCTGAGCTCTCCCTGGAGCCTTCTCCTCTCCAGGTGAACAATCCCAATTCTCTGAGCCTTTCAAAGGTCCTCCAGCTGCTTCCCACATCCAGCTGGATCTGCAGCTGGAGTGACATTTCCATGGCCCACACATGGGCACAGGGCTGAGGGGACACAGCTGTCCAAGGAGTCCTTTGTGCCCTCTGCCAAGCCATGGGATGGGAAGGCAAGGCAAGGCAAGGCAAGGCTGGCTGGAATGGATTTTCCATTTTCTTACTCATTAAATTGACTTTCTCTTCCATGAGACATTTGAGGGCAATTATTGGTGACGGCTACACTTGAAATGAATTTGCAGCTCAGCCGAAAATGAGGAGTCCATCCCTGCTTCCTGAGAACCCCCGGATTTCCCTCAGCTGAAAATACAGGATTTTTTCCTCTTGTTCCTTTTTTCCCATCAGCATCCCGGTGGTTTATTTGCTGTAATGACTACAGATTATTGTCACTGCTGGAGAGTTGGAATTCTCTCATCTTGGGAGTGATTTGAACCCTCCAGGTGCTGACACATCCAGGCAGAGCTCTGCAGGAGCTCGGGAGTTTCCTCGAGACACATCTGATAACAGAGACAGGGAAATGCCCTTCCTGAGCACAAGGAACCATCACACATCCCTAAAAATACCTCGAAATACTGGAATTCCCTCAGGTGAGCCTTTAGCCAGGAAGAACGCTCTGTCCAAAGGAAAGAGCAGGAATGATGTTTAATTTTAGCCACGTCAGGACTGGTGGGAGCCTCCTGTGCTCCATGTTCCATGCTCCATGTGTAGGATATCAACACCAGCCTCGGCGTTTCCCACCCCACAGATCCCCCCTGTGCTCCCCCACCTTCTCTCCACCCCACTTTGGGCACCTCCAGCTCTGCCCAATCCTCACCACTTTTGGGAAAGCTCCAGAATATTCCTGTGGTCAGAAAATTCAAGCCACCCTTGACAACTGAGCGAAATAATTGATGAGGGGCAGGGCTGAGTTGTCCCAATCCCTGCTCTGGTCCTGGAAAAGGAGCTCTTCCCACTCTTTCCTTCCTTCATCCTTCCCAACCAAGGCTTTGAGAGAATTTCTCTAGGGAAAAACTCATTCCCTGCCTGGATGTGCCTTTTTCCTGCCCAAACCAGGGTACCCTGACTCCAGAGGCATGGGAGTAAAATCTGACAAAGAAAGCATCTGTCAGGTGGGAGTTCCCCAAATTCCTTCTTTCCCCCTTCAGAGATGTTCCCTGAGGGTTTTCTCTGCTCCCTCTGCTCCCTGAGGGTTTTCCCTGCTCCCTCTGCTCCCAGCACTGTGTGGGCCAGGAGAACAAACCCAGTATCCCAGGCCCTGAATATCCCTGGAAAAAGAGGGAAGGAACACGGCATTTGAGCAGCTCAAACATTTCCGTGCTTGCTCAACCCAGGCCGGCTTCAAATGGGAAAGGAATGAGTAAAAATAACAATAAAGGGTAGAGGCAGGGAAAAAAAAGGAATCCTGGATCTGTGCTTTGATCCCACTCCCTGTCCTGCCGCTGCTGATGTCCCACTAATCCCTGCAGGGCAGAGCTCAGAGCTCAGCTCAGCTTAATTCAGAGGAATCTCCCCAGCCCTTAGAAAACCAGGTTTTTTTTCCCAGTGGTTTTACAAATCCTGGGAAATCAGGTCAACAACCCCACGTTCAATATTCCAGCTTGGCCTGGCTGTGTTTGTTTTTGCCATGTTTTAGCAGCCAGCTTTTCATGAGATAGAAAAAACCCTTTTACTTTCATTTTTCACAGGCTGGATTTAACCATCTTTACTTTTCTGCTCTTTATTAAAGTTCTCCCAGGACCTCTTTGTAGACAAAGGGAATTTTAAACTGGAGACTCCGCTTTGTTCCACTGAATTTTGATATTTCCTGATGTTTTTGGCCCAGCTGGGACATCTTCCAGGCAGAAGCCCTGGATTTATTAATGGCTTAAAACTCTCCATAATTTCCACAGTGGATCTGAAGGGAAATGCAGATTTTGGACCTTTTGGGGGGTCTCATATCCAGCTTTAAAAATCTGATTCCATGTTTGCTCAACAGCAATAAACTTCCAGGGTTTTATGGAGCCATAAAAACACTCGAACTGCTCCCATTTACAGCCTGGGTTTAATTTACTGGGGGAGGGTTCCTCTCTAATGGGGCAGTGCCAGTGGTTGGAGTTCTATTAGCTGGAAACAGTGCAGCTCCATTTGCAGAATTCCCATCAATAATTCCTGGGCAGGGAAGGGAGGGGCAGGGGTTGGACAGGAGGGGAGGGATGGCAGGAATTGGGGAAAGAAAAGGCTGTGAATGCTTCCCAAATGAGGAACTCAGGGAAGCTCCGCTTGCAGGTGGGATCAAACTCCCATTTTCCTGCTTAATTTGAGCTGGGGCTGGAAGCACAGCTCGTGCTCCCTCCCTGCAGAGGCACAACGACATCCATGGGAAAAGCTGTCTCCCAGAGAATTCCCAGGCATGCAGACAGGCCCTGGGCTCGCTGGAAGCTTTAGAGCAATAAATGAAATGTTGGAATGATTTACAGCTCAGGAGATCTTTGGGAGCAAGGGCAGGGAGAGAAGAGCTGTGAGAGCTTCGGGATCCCTGAGACAGGCTGGGATGGGGCTGGGATGGGGCTGGGATGGGGCTGGGATGGGGCTGGGATGGGGCTGGGAAAGGGCTGGGAAGGGGCTGGGATGGGGCTGGGATGGGGCTGGGAAAGGGCTGGGAAGGGGCTGGGATGGGGCTGGGATGGGGCTGGGAAGGGGCTGGGATGGGGCTGGGATGGGGCTGGGATGGGGCTGGGAAAGGGCTGGGAAGGGGCTGGGATGGGGCTGGGATGGGGCTGGGAAAGGGCTGGGAAGGGGCTGGGATGGGGCTGGGATGGGGCTGGGATGGGACTGGGAAAGGGCTGGGAAGGGGCTGGGATGGGGCTGGGATGGGGCTGGGATGGGGCTGGGATGGGGCTGGGATGGGGCTGGGGTGGGGCTGGGATGGGGCTGGGAAAGGGCTGGGATGGGGTTGGGATGGGGCTGGGATGGGGCTGGGATGGGGCTGGGATGTGACTGGGATGGGGTGGGATGGGGTTGGGATGGGGCTGGGAAGGGGCTGGGATGGGGCTGGGATGGGGCTGGGGTGGGGCTGGGATGGGGCTGGGAAAGGGCTGGGATGGGGTTGGGATGGGGCTGGGATGGGGCTGGGATGGGGCTGGGATGGGGCTGGGATGGGGCTGGGATGGGGTTGGGATGGGGCTGGGAAAGGGCTGGGATGGGGTGGGATGGGGCTGGGATGGGGCTGGGATGGGGTGGGATGGGGCTGGGATGGGGCTGGGATGGGGCTGGGAAAGGGCTGGGATGGGGTGGGATGGGGTTGGGATGGGGCTGGGAAGGGGCTGGGAAGGGGCTGGGATGGGACTGGGATGGGGCTGGGATGGGACTGGCATGTCCCAGCTGTAAAAGGGGGGACGTAACACCCTGCAAACCCCAAACTAGCGGGAACAGCACCTTTTCCATCCCTCCTGCATCCAGAGCTGAAATCCCTGGGGGCTGGGTGGGGCTCTCTGCCATCCATCACTGTGGATTTTCAGGAGAAAACAAATGGATTAATTAATTAGTTAAATAATACCGAGTCCTTTTTTTTGACAGAATTATCAAATAAAGGCTGAGCCATTAAGGCAGGAGTGGAGGATGCTCCAGGATAATGGAGAACTGGGCTAGACCTGTTCTTATTTACATTTTTGGCTGTGTGGTTGATGCGAGTTCAGAGCTCAAGTGCCACTTCTTGAACACCCAGAGGAGAAAATCCTGGTGCTGAGGGAGCAGCTCTCAGGCTGCAACCATTCCAGAAACTCCCAGAACTATTTAAGCCAGGAAAAGAAAGTCTTGGAGTCAACACAGTGGCTCTTTAAAAGACTCTGGGCGGGTAAATAACAACAAAAAGGGATATTTAAGTTAGAGGATAATGCTGCAATAATGTCAAAGTGGCCAGGAGTAAATTTAGACTGAAAAAAATAAAACCCCTAAACCACTATGGAATTCTATCCTGGAATGACTTTCCAAACAGCACAGCGGGGGCAAGAACTGAAATTATTTTAAGGTGAAAAGAATTGAGGAGAGCTTGTAAAGCAGGCTTGGGTCAGGCCGGGGGGATAAATGGAATCGGAGCTCCCCGTGACCCACCTTGGCACCAGAACGGGGCAGAGGGAGCCAAGGAGCCGGCCTTGTTCCCTGCTGATTGTATTGGTTTGTTCCCGGGATATTCTGGGTTGTACACACGGCGAGCGGGGCTGGCCTGACAGAGATTCCTGTAGCCCTGCCTGCTGTGCTTGTACAGCACAGCTCCTGTAATGGAAAGAGGATTTATTTCCAAAGGCTTCATGTCCAAACTGGAATTAGACAAGGACTCATGGCTTGTACCCACTTTGTTCAGCTTTTCTGTAGCCAGCACTGCTGGTTCAGCTTTCCTGCCTCGGGGTAAAGAGGGATCTGTTTGTTATTCCCACACTTTCCAGGCCTTGATTCTTTCCTGGCACAATCCTGCCCTGCTGTGAGCAGCACGAGGGCATTTCCTTGGTGTTCCCCGGCAGCTTCACAGGGGATGGAATTAGAGAAACCAATAAACTGATATAGATGGATAACATTCCCTCCCTGCTTTATTTCCCGGGCTGGATGGCAGGAAATTCCCATTACACACGGAATGGGAAAATCAGCCAGAGCAACAGCAAGAGGAAAACAAATTCTCAACTTGGCTGCACCCAGGACACAGCACCCGAGTGAAATGTTCCTGGAAAAGCTGTTCCAAGTCATCAGGAAGTGCTGATATTCGGGGTGGGGAATAAGAAAAATAAAGAAAAATAGGTTTAAATTCAGAAATGGGGACTCAATCATGAAATGAGGATTATTCCTTATTGTGCCTCTTGTTTTGAAATGGAGAATAAAATGAAAGGAATGGAAATAAGAGAGTAGAAGGAAAGAAAAATCACAAAATCCTTGTCTGTGGTGTAGAAAGCAGAGGTCACACTGGGATTTTGAGCAAATAAATTTCACCACCAGGACTTTGGAAAGGCCAAGAGAAGCCAGCAGGACTTATATCCAGAGGAAAGAGGGTACCAGAAATGCTGAAGGATCATCCAAATTTAGGGAAAGAAATGTCCAACAAAAATGAATCCCATGTTTGCGGCTGCTTTTACCAGGAAAGGGGTCAGGGAGGCTCCTGTGCCTTTCTTTGGAAGGGGACACATCAAAGGATCATTCCCATAACGAAGGAGATCCTGGAGCAGATCCAAAGGTACTCACAGATCCCCAGACAAGGGATATTCTTCCCAGATACCTGAGGAATCCACTCGGGAATTGCTGCTTTCATAACTGGTGGGAAAGCTGGAATGCAAAAAGGTGAAATCACCAACGTGGTTCCCATTTTTAAAGAGGATCCAGTGTAAAGTTCAGGAAAATCCGGAGTGGCAGCACATCCCTGCCAGATAAATGTGATCTAAAAGAGGATCCATGGATAAATCAGGATGATGGGGAGAGTCCACAGAGCTCTGCAAAGGGAAATGGTGCTTCAGAGCCTTTGGAGGAGTCCGTGGACACAGGGATGAGGGAGATCCAGCTGGTGATGGATTTGCATTTCCAAAGGCATTCTACAGAGTCTTTCACCAAAAAGAGGAAAATAAAAAGTACCTTGAGGAAGCGAAGCTGCCGTGGAATGAGAGGGAAGGTCCTGACATGGATAAATAACTGTTGCAACCAGAGAAAACACAGGTTGGGAATTAAATTAGCAATGTCCACAGAGTGGAAGGGACTGGAATTCGTGGAGGGCATGAAATTAGGGGAAAAATGTTGGAAATCCTTGTGACAACAAGAGGCAGCAAACTCATCCTGGATGCAGGTTCCTGCTCCCACCGTGAGGTTCTGCTCCTCCTTTTTCCTCTCTTCTGCCAAAAAGGTGGGACAGGACTTGAACCAAACAGAGAGGAAAGGGCAGCAAATGGGATAAAATCACAAATATGTGAGTTTTTACTCCAGAAACAGCCACAAACATCAGGATTCTGCATCCGGAAAGTTGCATTAGGGAAGGGAGAGGTGGGATGGATCTCAACAAAACCATGGCATGAAGGGAATGGCCAAGTCAGGAATAATTGGGATGATTGGTTGTTCATTTTCTCTGGAAGGGAGGGAGGGAGGGAGGGAGGGAGGGAGGGAGGAAGGAAGGAAGGAAGGAAGGAAGGAAGGAAGGAAGGAAGGAAGGAAGGAAGGAAGGAAGGAAGGAAGGAAGGAAGGAAGGAAGGAAGGAAGGAAGGAAGGAAGGAAGGAAGGAAGGAAGGAAGGAAGGAAGGAAGGAAGGAAGGAAGGAAGGAAGGAAGGAAGGAAGGGAGTTCTCCATGTAATGCCCACAGGTGTGTGTTCCCCATGGAAAACCTTCCTGGGAAAACCCAACCGAGACTGGGCAGGTTCTGCTGTGAAATTCCCCCTCCACCTCAGCAGAGCTGGAGCTGCAGGGATGGTGCCAATGTTCCCTCCTGTTCCTTGGCATCCGTGGAACTCCTTCTAGGAGGGACACCCCCCCTGCCAGCCCCTCCTGCCACACTCAGGTCCTTGCAGGTGATTATTGACAGCAGCTGCTGCTCCTCAGAGCAGGTTTTGTGTTGCCACTGGCAAAATCAGGTCTGGAATGACCCAAGGACTGGCACCACTGTGACCTCTTTGGTGGCTTTTGAAGGAAGTGCCTCTAATCCAACTGAGTTTAGTTAAACCAGAGCTGTGCACAGCAGGGGAGGGCAGTGTCTGCACAGAAACCAAAAGGGGAAATATCCTCCCTTCCTGGTCACACTTTAGTGGTTACAGCCACGGCCTGAGGGTCTCCAGCAGATCCTTCACACACAGATCCCAGCACGGAAAAATCTGCTTGGGGATAACCCCTCCAATGGATACAACACCCTGCAAAGTGTCTTTAATGATTCCTGCAATGTGGAGTTGGAAAAGGTTCAGATCAAGGCGTGGCAGTCAAACCCATTTCTGATGCTCCTTTAAGGAAGAGCTGCCCAAGGAAGTCCACAGGGAATAATGGGATACATCCCACCAGGGAAATGAGCTCCATCAGCTGGGATGGGCTGAGCTTTATTGATTGAATCCTCTGCTCCAAATTTCCTGCCAAGTTCTTGTCTTGATTCCCAGCCTGGGTCCTTCCCACTCGCTGGGATGCACTGGAGACTGGGCAGAGAGAGATGAGTTTGGCACTGCACATCCTCTAAAACTGCTCTTAAAGCATAAAGAACAGCTCGGAAATGAAAGTTCAGCACTTGTTGCTCTGAGAATTTTTGCTTTGTTGAGATCTTTCCTGACATTTTAACTCTGGGCACGCTCAGGTCCTGCTCTCTAGGGCGCAGTTCTCACCTGAGGATCGGAAGGATGCTCCCAAGTTTTCCAGCTGCAGAGGGGTCCCAGGACACCACCCAGAGCTCTCTCTCCCTGCGCTCGTCTCTTCCTGGAGCCCAAGCTGGCACAATGCTGTAGGTTTTAACATAACTTCCATGTTTTTCAGATCCTGCACTGCCCAGCGGGTAACTCTGAAGTTTCTTGTTCACTTCTGCTCTCTCGTGCCAGGCAGGCATAACAAAGCCTCTCCAGGCCTCCTCTCCAAGGACACTCAGACCGTCCTAGGCCCAAAATGTGTAAACCAACATGTTAAGAGGGGTGTGAGCTTGGAGAAACTACATCATAAACTGAAGCTTTAATTGGAGAATTAACCCTGACATGCAAATGAACCAAACCTATAAAAGTGTGAAGAATTCGTGACCTTTTGTCCATCTTGGGGTCCCTCTTGGCAGTGGCCTCTGGCTGCCCAGGGTGTGCCTTTGGAGGCCCTTCAAATAAATACCTGCCTTATTCCCTTATTCCTGTCTAGGCTCTGTTTTAGGTGGCCTCTCAAGGCATCAGGCAGGGGCTGTTTTTTCCCTTCTTTTGGAGTACTGGACAACATTCCATGGAGTGTGAAGGGTGTGGGATAGGAACACACCAAGGACCCTTCTCATGGTTACCTGAGACAGGAGGAACTGACCCCTTGAACCCCCTCTGGTTTCAGCCTCCCCCTGGCAGAACTCAGAGCAGATCAATGGAAGCTCCTGTTCCAAACGCTGGGATCATTAAAGATGGATCAGTGCCTGCTGAGCATCTCATCCCTTAACTCCTCCAGGAATTCCTACTGAGGCAGGATTTCCAAACCAAGCCATAAATATCCCATAGAGACTGTCCAGTAAAGCCCTGGAGAAGATACTGCTCACCATGGCTGCGATTCCTCCGTGGAGTTTTTTCCCTTATTTTGGAGTACTGGACCCTTTCCATGGTGTGTGAAGGATGTGGGACCCTTCCCAACCAATGCCTGGCTGCCTGAGACAGGAGGAATTGGCCTCTTGAACCCCCTCTGGTTTGATCCAGCACCTGCCAGACCCCCAGAGCAGATCAATGCACGCTCCTGTTCCAAATGCTGGGATCATTAAAGATGGATCAGTGACCGCTTTTATCCCAAGAATTCCTAATGAGGGAGGATTTCCAAACCAAGACATAAATATCCCATAAAATTTGTCCATTAAAGCCCTGGAAAAGATCCTGCTGATCATGGCTGGGATTCCCCTGGTGAGACTGGGACACTTCTGGCAATTGCTGCCTCCAACGCAGCCCTGGAGTGTCCCAGAGGCAGATTTGGTTTCATTTCATCATTAAGGATGGCCGGGTGCAGAAGGAGACATCACAACTTGTCGCGAACATGGCGAGAAGCGGTGCCAACCCCACACCACCAGGACAAAGCACCAAGCGTCCCATTAATGCCGCAATTTCTACACCAGCAACGAGGTTTGTGAGGAGCCTTCGCTGAAGGGGCCAACCCTCTCGCTGTCTGCACGCATACCCCACCTCTTTCCTCCCCAAAATCCAAGATTTCCATGGGATCTCCGCAGCCCTGGGATAAAAAGACTGGGGGGTGATCCTCAAGTAGATAAACCCAGGATTAGTTGGTTATTTTACATCTCACAGGGCAATGATGGGATTAATCTTGGGAAAGTGCATTTAGTCAAGTGAAAAATTGAAGCTAGAAGAGTGAGCAGCAATACAATTATTTGGAAGCTTGGGAAATGAGTTTTTATGAAACACAGAAGGAATTCAATACATTCTGACTATCAAAAAAAAAAAAAAAATAGGCTGAGAAGTGATTTGTTACGTGATGTGTAAACAGGCTCGGAGGGAAGGACGTGGGAATGTGCTCTGTGAGGCACCAGGGAAGTGACCAGCAGTGGGGGGTGAAGCAGCACAAATTCAAATTCCAAATGAAAGTATAAAAAGTGGGAAAGGCTCCTGAAGGGCCACAAGGGCAGACCCCACCTCATCCCATAAAATCCAGATGTTGTTTGCAGGATGTTTGATTAAACACAAATTATCAGGCTCATCCCACACTTAACAGGGAAAAATATCTGTTGGGGTTTTAGTTTTGTCCTAGTTTTTTTCTGTTAGAGGAATTTTCTCCCATATGCATGTTGCTAGGGGACAAATGACCATACTTAAGAAAGACAAAAGCACCCCGTTTTTGGGGGTGGGGTGGGCCTGGCTACTCTTTGTTTCACCTGGGCGTGTTGGGAGTTCGCTCTCAGCGTCTGGAGAGAGAAGCCGCGGAGAGAAGAGCTGCTGGTTCCCATTTTTTTGGCGTCTTTCCTCTCTGCTGGAAACAACACCGGGATCCCAAGGCTGCTTTCCCTGCCCTGCTGGAGGCTGGGGCTGGGGCCGCCCTGCACCGCTGCTGTTTTGAGCCTTCGCTACGCTGTAGCCGTGCTCACCCTGCCTGCCTGGAGCCCCGGGGGGTTCCCCTTTTGGATACATCTCGTCTGCCACCCAGGATTTGTGTTTGTGCCTGCTGCTCCGGCCTTGCCATTTCCAGCCTGCTGTTCCAGGAGTCCAGGACCGGCGGCCCAGGGTTTGTGAAGCCTTTGTTCCATCCCTTCCCCGGGATCCCAGGGCACCAGTGCCGCGTGCTCCCCGAGCTCGCTCCGGAGCGCCCCCTGCAGCCGCGGGGGAACCATCGCACCTGCCCTGCTCACCGGGAGCCGCCAGCGCCCCTGCCGGCTGCGAGCGGAACTGCACCCGAGGGGGAGTAGCCTGACAGCCGAGAAGGCTGGGACTGGGTTTGTGTTTGCTGTTACTGCCATAGTTGTTGTTGTTTTGTTCGACTGGTTATCTATCTATCTATCTATCTATCTATCTATCTATCTATCTATCTATCTATCTATCTATCGTAAAGAACTGTTATTCCTATTTCCCACATCTTTGCCTAAAGACCCTTGATTTCAAAATCATAATAACTCAGGGGGAAAGGGGTTATATCTGCCACTTCAAGGGGGGCTTCTGCCTTCCTTAGCAGACACCTGTCTTTCAAACCGAGACAATATCCCCATCCATAAAATCCATTTAAATACCACAATGGTCCTTTCAGACCCGAAGTTCTGTGTTTGGTACCAAAGTGCTGGGTCCAAGGAATGCTGGCACAGCTCCTTCCAGCAGGCAGCGCTTGGAAAAGGCCAGGACTGGGGAGCGGCCCTTTGTGGCATCAGCTCCGTCCTCTTGGGAGCTGGGCTTCACCAACATCGAGGAGTCACAGAATCATGGAATGCTTTGGGTGGGAAGGGACCGGCAGGATCATCTCATCCCAGCCCCTGGCCCTGGGCAGGGACACCTCCCACTGTCCCAGGCTGCTCCAAGCCCCAGTGTCCAGCCTGGCCTTGGGCACTGCCAGGGATCCAGGGGCAGCCACAGCTGCTCTGGGCACCCTGTGCCAGGGCCTGCCCACCCTCCCAGGGAACAATTCCTTCCCAAGATCCCATCCATCCCTGCCCTCTGGCACTGGGAAGCCATTCCCTGTGTCCTGTCCCTCCATGCCTTGTCCCCAGTCCCTCTCCAGCTCTCCTGGAGCCCCTTTAGGCCCTGGAAGGGGCTCTGAACTCTCCCTGGAGCCTTCTCCTCTCCAGGTGAGCACCCCCAGCTCTCCCAGAGATGAAGATCCTGCTGTTAAAGACATGAAAAGAGGAGAGGTTGTTCTTTTTTCTGAGCCTGGAGGCCTCATGTGCCCAGAGGTTTCCCTGCCTTCCTCCCTCCAGCAGCTCTGCCACCTCCTCTCTGTCCCTTTGAAGCCATTCCCTGTGTCCTGTAAATCCATCCCTTGGCCCAAGTCCCTCTCCACCTTTCCTATAGGTTCCTGGAAAGCCACCCTTCTAAGCCTTAACCCTCAGCCTAAGCCTAAGCTGATCTCTGTGTTTTCCTTTCCCACAGTGGAGGTTTCTCTTCTCTGAGGGCTGCACCACCTTTGGTGTCCCTGGAGTGAACCAAGCTGGTGGCACTTGAAATCTGCCACTGCCTTCCCTCCTGGCAGCACCCCCGGCTCTGCCCAGTGGGAAAATTGACTTTTGGGCCTTTTCTTTGATCTCCTTTGAGAGTTAAACGGGAGTTTATTTTTAATGAAACACTGCAGAATCACATGAACCCAGAAACAAATTGGGTGTGGCTGCTGGGAATAAACTTCCCAGCATTCCTGATGCAGAAGATTTCTTTCCATGTGGTTGAAGCATCCAAAAATATTTCTCAGGATCCCGTTCAACAGGAATCTTCTTTTTTTTCGCCTTTATCTTGCGAGGGCTGAAGAATTTCATCCCCTGTGCAGCACAGCTCGGAGGGGAGAGTGAGAACCCCCCCTCCACCACCACGAGTGGTGAATAAACCCCTGGATTTCATCCCATGGAAATATTGCACTATAAAAGAGAAATGTAACTTTATAATCAGTGAGTCACAGGCAATTCCTGGGGAAGGAAATATTTCTTCCAGCTGAAAATATTCCCTCCTGTCAGAGCCGTTGGCTTTGTGGGAAGAACACTTGAGCTGAGCTTTAGCTTCCCTCACTCACTGGGTCCAGTTAAATAATGCTGAGAGGATCAGCCTTGGATTCCTCATTCCAAAGCAGCCAATTTTTCCCAAAACAGCCAAATTTTTCCAAAACAGCCCATTTTTCCTAAATCAGTCACTCTGGGAGGTCTCAGAAGCCGCTCTAAGAAGGGATTTCCCATTGTCTGTGTACTGGAACTCGTTTCATCACCAAAATAGGACAAACTCCCTCGTGGAGCAAAGGCAGGTGGTCTCCAGAGGCAGAATTCCAGGGGAATTGGCTAAATCCACGTGTGAGACATGGAAGAGATCAAGTGAGTGGAAGATGTTTAAAGCAGGAGGTGACTCCATAGAAAGTGGGCACTGTAAAACCTTCACAGAAGTTTTTGGTTCCATTGCTGGGGTGTCCTGAGCAGAGCCAGCAGTGGCACTCACTGATCCTTGTGGAAAGGATCCTTCCAGCTCAGGAGATCCCGTGATTCCGTGAGAAGGCTGATCCCTGAGCAGCCCAGGGAGCAGCTGAGTGTGGCCCTTGCCAGCACCAATCCCCACCACGACCCCAGAATTCCCATCCCCCCTCCGCTCACTCACCCAGCTCTGCACAAATAAGGCTGCAGAGTCCCTTGGGACTTTTTTCCTCATTAATTCCATGGAAAGGATTCCCCTGGGACAACCCCAAACGAGCTGTCTGGCTCCTTGTTGGCTTTATTCTGCATGGAGAGCGGCAGCCTGGTAAGGGCAGGATAATCAGCTTTAGGTTTGATATCTATTTTCAGGGGACGTGAATCCTGCCCTAAATCCCCTGGGGCTCTCCCCGTCCTCAGTGAGGCAGAACCCCCTCAGCCCAACGTGCTCTGGAAACAGAGATCCCTAAAGACCTGTCAGTGCTGAAGAAAGCCAAAACGCAACCCCCAAAATCAGATTATTTTGACTTCAATCCTTTTTTTGCGTGCACCATTCCCTCCCCCCATGAACCAAAAGTGTTTTATTGATTCCCCCCTCAGATGCATTGTTCAGCTAAATTCATTAAATTTGGGGAAGAAGAAAGCTTGGGTGGGGAAGCACAAGAGCAAAAGCTGGTAAGAAATTAATAATTCTGTACTCAGTGCTGTCTGCAGTAAATAATGCATGGAGCCACACGCTGAACGATGAGACCCAATGAAATATTGAAGAGCTGCTCTTCCAGGAGCAAGTCTATTCCGAGCCTGGAACGAGCAGGATCTGCCTCAGGAGCAGGAATGATCCCGTAGTTAAGGCTGGATTCGAATGCTCACACACAGCAGGGCTGAGTGAAGATTTTCCAGGCACCTCAAATCTGACACCTCTTAATTTTTGACTGCTTGACTTTGTGCCCTTGGGAACGGTTTTGGGAAATATTGCTGTGCTTTTTAAACTTTTTTTTCTGGCTGCTATTTCTGTGCTTTGTTTCAGTTTTTGGAGGAGGCATCAGAGCCCTGTTTTACAGGTGGGAGCAGTGACAGGAAATCCCTGGCTGGGAGCTGAAGGACAGCTCAAAAACTCGAGGAAAATACAAAAAAATTGGACAAGGTGGTGACATGGAGACAGGAAAAGTGATGTTATTTGTTTTTATAGACAATTTCTCTGTCCACCCCCGACAAATAGAGGCTTAAAAGCCACCAGAACCATGGCACAGAACCTCCTTAAATTTCTTAATCCCATCTACACTTCTTTTCTGTGTTAAATAAATATTTATCTCCTGTTTCCACCAATACACAAAGCTTGACAGGCCAGGAGATGGAATTTTTTTCCCTGCAGTTCTGTAGGACTTCGGGATGTGCTCGTTTTTAAAACCAGAGAAGGCTCCTGCTTGTTTGGGGTTGTAGAACTCCCACAGTGCTCGGGCTCAGTAATAATCTGAATATAATTTGTCTGAATAACCAGCTCCTTCTCCTGCCTGCACCTTCCCAGGTGATAAATGCTCGTACATGGCTCAGAGATTGCTCTTCATTTTTTCGGATAAATAAAGGTTTATGAGGAAACATCAGTTTTACATGAAAAACTGTGTTTTCCCTGGAATTTGTGTCATTATTGTGTTTGCAGCTCAGCTCTGCATTCTGGCCCTGCTTTCCCACATCAGGGCCCATCATTCATCCTCCCACACACAAAACAGAATTCCTCTGTCTTCTCCAGGCCTGCTCCACCTGCATTTTCCCTCCTTTTCTGCACTTTCCCTCCTTCTCCCTTGTGTCCTTGCTCATCTCCTGTTTTTACCCCATTCTCCAGCACTTCCCTTCTTCCCATTCTTCTGTGTGCAAGCCCACGATGCTGAATCCTTGGACATGCTTCCATCACCCCTTGGCTGTCTCTTCATCCCACCTGGAAACCTCTGGGATGGAGCAGTGTTGGTGTGAGGACCTTTGGCTGCATCCAAGACATGTCAGAAAATCATGGAATGGTTTGGGTGGGAAGGGACCTTAAAGCCCATCCAGTGCCACCCCTGCCATGGGCAGGGACACCTCCCACTGTCCCAGGCTGCTCCAAGCCCTGTCCAACACTGCCAGGGATGGGGGACAGCCTGAGGCTGTTCCCTTTCCTCCTGTCCCTGTTCCCTGAGAGCAGAGCCCGACCCCCCCGGCTGCCCCCTCCTGTCAGGGACTTGTGCAGAGCCACAAGGTCCCCCCTGAGCCTCCTTTGCTCTAGGCTGAGCCCCTTTCCCAGCTCCCTCAGCCGCTCCTGGGGCTCCAGCCCCTTCCCAGCTCCGTTCCCTGCCCTGGACACGCTCCAGCCCCTCCAGGTCTCTCTTGTCAGGAGGGTCCCAGAGCTGCCCCAGCCCTGGAGGTGCCCCAGCAGTGCCAGCACAGGGGACGGGCCCTGCCCTGCTCCTGCTGCCACCCCAGGGCTGGCACAGCCCAGGTGCCCTCGGCCTTCTTGGCCACCTGGGCACCCTGGGGCTTGTGTCCAGCTGCTGTGACCAGCACCTCCAGCGCGTTTCCCGCTGGGCACTTTCCAGCCCCTCTGCCCCAGCCTGGAGCACTCCATGGGTTGTTGTGACCCCAGGACAGGAGCTGGCACTTGGCAGTGTTGACCCTCAGTCAATGGGTCTCAGCCCACGGATCCAGCCTGTCCAGATCCCTCTGCAGACCCTTCCCACCTCCAGGAGATCCACACTCCCCCAGAGCAGGGTCTCCTGTGAAGCGACTCAAATCCCTTATCCAGGTCATCAATAAAGACATTAAACAGACCCAGCCTCCATCCTGAGCCTTGTCACACCCTTGAGCCTTGTCACCAACTCCATTCACCACAAATACACAACCCTGGGCATTTCCCTGTCTCGGTTTCCCATTCCTTGGGAATAACTTTTGTAACTCTGCTGGGAGGGAGCAGTGGGAGTTCTGCTGGGAGCATCCTGCTCCTGCACAGGCCAGTCTGAGATGGATGAGCCACAGAGAAATACCCAACTATTAATTTTAAAAAGAGAATTATCCCGTATCCCTTCTTTTCCTATCATGTTTCTCTCCCACTCCACATTTGTAAATAGAAAATGAAGGAACTAATGTGCCTTCAGTTACTGGGTTTGTCTGTTTGCCCAACATAATTCATGAGCTGCTTCAGCAAACAGGAGAACAAACAGATTTGTTCTGATAAATGAAAATTCTTTGGTGCGTTTCTTTATCACATCCCTTCCTTCCTTCTTTTTTACTCCCCTCTTCCCTGTCTCCTTCATTGTTTTCCTTGCAGGGATTCTCTCTCCGTGCTCCCATGGCCACATCTCAGGCTGATCCCGGTGTTTGTGACACCACGGGATTGTCAGAGTCACGCCCTGCAGTGCATTCTCACCGGGATCCTTTTCTGGGTGTTAACAGCTGAAAGCGAGCAAGACTCTGTAAGTTTTTAGAAATTAACATCTTTCCACTGGCAGGAACAGTGGGGTCCTGTAATGAACCAAGAGGAGAAGGGAAGTTCTCCATCTGGGATGTTCAGCCAGCCTGGACAGCCCCCAGGCAGTGACTCAGGTGCATCCATAGAATCAGAAAATCCATAGAATTATTAAGCTTGGAAAGACCTCCAAGATCTTGGAGTCCAAGCACTAAAATTGGCATTGCCACGTCCAGCAGCTGAACAACCCCAAACAGGCTCAGTGCAAAGGACCTGAACTTGTCAACAGAGCAGGGTGGGACAGGGGGTGTGACAGGGACATGGGGTGTGACAGGGACATGGGTGTGACAGGGGCAGGGGGTGTGACAGGGGCAGGGGGTGTGACAGGGACATGGGGGTGTGGCAGGGACAGGGGGTGTGACAGGGGCAGGGGGTGTGACAGGGACATGGGGGTGTGGCAGGGACAGGGGGTGTGACAGGGACATGTGGGTGACGGGGACAGGGGGTGTGGCAGGGACAGGGGGTGTGACAGGGACATGGGGGTGACAGGGACATGGGAGTGACAGCCCTCCGGTGATTCCGACTGTCAGGACGTGTCCCAGGTGAGGAGCTGGGTCTCCTGTTCCCAGAGGCTTCGGGTGTGAGAGGTGGAAGAGCCTGGGTTGATTAATATTCAACACAGGAAAGGCATTTATTGGGAATTGTTCGTTGAATGGCGACAGAGGGATTTATTTTCATCCTGGGTGCTCAGGATGGGATTAATTTCTCCTAATTGAACCTAAGGAAAGACATCCACAGCTAGGCCAGCCTGTGGATTGCCTGGAGATCCAGGAGGGAAACAGGATTTTTAGGATCAGCTGTTTCAGGTCCCTCCTTTAGGATGGCTCAAAACCCCACAGCTCTGACCGTGTCTCCCCTGGGCAGAGTGACCCCCTCGGGGACACCTGAACCCCACCCTCGGGTCCTGGCAGCTCACAGGAGCCAGGAGGATTTCTAACCACGTTACAGAGATGAGAGCTGGGTTCAGATTAATTGTTCCATGTTAATTGCCCCACATTAACTGCCCCACATTAATTGCCCCACATTAATTGCCACATATTAATTGCCCCACATTAACTGCCCCACATTAACTGCCCCACACTAATTGGCCCACATTAACTGCCTCACATTAATTGCCCCACATTAATTGCCACATATTAATTGCTACATATTAATTGCCCCACATTAACTGTCCCACATTAACTGCCCCACACTAATTATCCCACATTAACTGCCCCACACTAATTACCCCACATTAATTGCTCCACCGATCTGGAGCAGTGTTGTAAGGAAATCCCAACGCTCCACAAGTGCCAGAGAGGCCACTGGACACCTTTCCTCACCAAAATTCCTGTGTCAGACCGTTCCACTTGCATCAGGCAGTTATTTTTTATTAAGCAGGTGTAATTCCAGAAGCTTTTATTCACTAAGATGAATCTCACAGAGCAAGGAGAAAATAGAGTCTCCTCCTGCAGCTGGAATTTGCATTGGCTGGAGCTGATCAGTGGTGACAGGAATGAAGTGAATCATTCCAGGAGAGTAAAGAAGCATGGGAAGAAGAGTTATTACAGTGATTATTTTCTCTCTGCAAAGGCCACAGCCCTGAGCCTGGCTTGTCACAATCCAGCTCTCAAAAGTGATGCTGAGAAGAGTCATATTGCAGGGATAGGAGTGAAAGATTCCACCCAGAACTATGATCCAAGGTGGAGCAACTCCTGGAGTGGTGTGTCTGGACCTGAGCACGAGGCTGGGTGCAGGTATTGGGACACCCAATCCTCTTTGAAGTAAAGAGCTGTTGCTAAAATGCCTAAAGCAAAGGATCCCGACAAACCTGTGGGGTCAGGATTCTCTACAGGATCTCCTGATGTTTGGGTGCAGTTCTGGGGTTTGTAGCAGTGGGGCAGGCACTGATCTCCCTGGGCCAGGGACAGCAGCCAGGGAACGGCTGGAGCTGGGCCAGGGCAGGCTCAGGCTGGAGAGCAGGGAAAGGTTCTTCCCCCAGAGGCTGCTGGGCACTGCCCAGGCTCCCCAGGGAATGGGCACGGCCCCGAGGCTGCCAGAGCTCCAGGAGCGTTTGGCCAGCGCTGCCAGGGATGCCCAGGGTGGGGTTGTTGGGGTGTCTGGGCAGGGCTGGGAGCTGGATCCATGATCCTGTGGGTCCCTTCCAACCTGGGATATCCTGTGCACCTCTGAGTGCAGTGCAAAGGGTCTCTGGAGGGTTCCTTACTGTCAGGAACACAGACCTGGCATTGTCCTCGTAGCCTCCTGCCTTCTGACCACCATGAGCATGTGGGAATTCAGAGAAAGGAGCCATGGATGGGACATCCCTGAGTGCCAGTTCCTAGGTCACCCCATGGGGTTGAGGATCACCTGTGACTGTGACAAAATCCTGTATCTGCGGTTGGATATGGGACAATGCAATTAAGTACCCTCATGTCATTAAATTAATATTCACAATGTCTGCCTGGTGCTGTTTTCAAATGCAGAACTAAATTGGGATGAGGATTTTTCTGCCATGATTATGTGGGATTTGGTTAAATGACACAAAAGAGGAACTTTCCTCCTGGAAGTGGCAGTGGAGGATTTTCTCTGGAGAGAAGATCCTGCATTCCACCCTGGGATGGGCTCCCTCTGCTCCCCTTTTCCTCAGGGTGCTCTGCAGGCTGTGGGAGCCAGGCCAGAGCAGGCTGGTGTTCCCTGCCCCACAGACAGTTTTGGAGTTCATTGATGGTTAAAGGAATTGTTTCCATTTTAGCCCTGGGATTTATTTTTGGTGAGAACTCCGGAATAACTGGACAGAGAAGAATCTGCCCTGTATGAACAAGACTCAGAAAAGAGGGACCAATTCCTTCCATTATTGATGACAAAATCATCTTCCCCAGAATAGCAGATGAGGCAAGATTGGCATTTTGAGATAAGGCCCTGATTATTGTCCGTGGATTCCATTACATCCTATTATTTCTCCCAGATGAAACTTTAAATCATCTTTCCTAAGTGCCGACAGTTGGGAGTTATTCCTTCCACAGAACCATCCCCTATTATTCCATTAACTTCTCCACTCCTGTTTGTTTTTCTATTTTGTTGTAATTAATACAGTACCGAACGTTCAGGAATTCCAAACGAAATTCCTTAGCTAAGCACTGGCCTTCACCAAACTGCTGGAAGAACTTAAAGTCACGAGTAAATTATTTAATAGCATTAAACCAATTCATAATTCAGCATTATTGATACCAGTGGCTGCTAGTGAGGAAGGAATGGAGGGATGGGGGAGGTCATCCAGGTGGGAAAGCAAAGCTGTGTCCCTGCAGGATGCGGGAGGAGGGAGTGGATCTGGCAGGAGAACTTTGGGATGACAGCAGCTGCTCTGTTCCTGAAAGATTTAGAGGGAGTTCCACTTCTTTGGGAGAGAAGAATTGAGGGTAGGTAAAGTCACAGCTGCTGGAAATGGAAATTAGAGGGAGTCAAAATTTGTGGGAAGCAACTGGAATGAAGAGAAAATCCAGGGAAACCTGTAAGGCTGAGGAAAGGTAAAATGGACAAAGAGAAGACACCCTATGAAGACTTGGGAACTCCAACTTGCAGCAGGAGGGAACATTGGGAAACGGGGAGTGGTGAGAGCTGATCTGTGCACGGTGAGGAACTGAGGCGAGGTGGAGGAGGGTTTGGGATTTGAGGCAGGGGCGGGTGGAATGTGCAGCAGGGATGGGCCAAATCCAGCTCCTTGTAAGTTTGTATGAACCATGAATTCTCTCCGAACAAAACCTGTGTGGGTGGAGCCAGCAGGGCCCTGGAGGCAGGAGGGACATCCCTGTCCTGGGGGCACCAGGAACAGCCTCGGGATTGTCCAGCTCTGCTCTGGGCTGGGACAGCCTCACCTCGAGAGAAAGAGCTGAAGCTGCTGCAGAGAGACCAAAGGAAGGACACCGGGATGGGGAAGGGTCTGAAGGGGCTGAGGGCACTTGGAAGGTCCAGCTGGAGCAGAGGACACTGAGGGGAGACTCCTCGGGGGCTGCAGCTCCTCCCGAGGGGCAGCTCCGATCTCTGCTCCCTGGGCCAGGGACAGCAGCCAGGGAACGGCTGGAGCTGGGCCAGGGCAGGCTCAGGCTGGAGAGCAGGGAAAGGTTCTTCCCCCAGAGGCTGCTGGGCACTGCCCAGGCTCCCCAGGGAATGGGCACGGCCCCGAGGCTGCCAGAGCTCCAGGAGCGTTTGGCCAGCGCTGCCAGGGATGCCCAGGGTGGGGTTGTTGGGGTGTCTGGGCAGGGCCAGGAGCTGGATCCATGATCCTGGTGGGTCCCTTTCCATAAATCCATGATTCCATAATGGCAGCAGTCCATCCGCCCCAAGTCCCAGCTCCTTCTGATGTCACAGCACAAAAGTTTTCCCGATTTGGGGGAACCTCAGAGCTGACCTGCACTGGAATGTGCCACATGAACCCCCCAGGCTGCTCAGGGGTCTCCTTCACAGTTTGCAAATCCCACGTGGATGTGGCTGTCCAGGATGCCTCCCACATGGAGTTCTCTGCCATATGAATGCCAATATCCCAATATTCCTGTCCCTCCCACTGCTGGAAGAGAGTCCTGGGATCGCTGGTGCCCTTTGTCTCTCTCAGATCCTCCCCTGACCATCCCTGCTGCAGGAGGACACTTCCCATGTGCAGCTGCTCCCGACATCCTGCCAGCATTTCCAGGGACTCAATTAATGGTGCTTTATATAAAAATATAAAAAAATCTTTATATGACGATCTCTCCTCAGCAAGTTTGGGTTCAATTAATAAATATTATTAATAAAGTTTTTCTCCGTGGTAAATTCCCTTTTTGCTTAACCCATGAAATTCCATGACCCGTTTAGCCCTAAGTGCACTTCTAGCACTTCCTGCAAATAATTAATCCCATTTGGATTATTGGGATTTTGGATGGTCTGATCCTCGCTTGATAACGCTTCACTCTTGCTCAACACTTCCAATTTTGCCTGGCATTATGAGATCCGGGAGGCAAATCAGGAAAGGCTCCTGGTAAATGATCACAGATCATGATTAAGGAGAAGAATTGCTGCTCTTGATGAAGAATTAGGGACAGAGAGGAATTCCTGCACAAATAGGATGACATTTATTACAAAAAATCAGGCACAGCAAAGGAACAAATGCTTGGATTTTATGTTCAGAGGCCAAGGAAGAAAAAGAAGATTTAAGGAAAAAGAAGAGAGATTTAAACTTTAGGGAAAGCTTTATGGGCCACATTAGCAGAAGTTACATTTTGGAGCAGCTGAATGGATGTATCCAAGCCCTGATCCCAAATTTGTGCTTTAACTCGGAACTCTGACTCCTCTTAAATCCTAACCTATTTAATAACGTTTATAGAGCTTCCCTCTCCCACCTCCCAGCGCCTCGGGAATGTGGGCAAACATCCAGAACAGGATGAATGGAGCCAGAGGAGGCTTTGCTGCTCCTGCTGCGCTTCCTCTCCAACTGCCTTGGGAGTTGAGCGCTCCCAGTATTCCCAGTGATGCCCACTAGGGTCACTGGTCTGCCTGGCGGCAATGGAGGCGAGGGGGCAGCATCCCATGGGGATGCCAGCAGGACAGAGCAGAGTAGGTGGGACTGGACTCACTGGTCTCACTGGCCTCACTGGTCTCATTGGTCTCACTGGTCTCATTGGATTCACTGGTCTCACTGGTCTCATTGGTCTCACTGGTCTCACTGGTCTCACTGGTCTCATTGGTCTCACTGGACTCCCTGGTCTCATTGGATTCACTGGTCTCACTGGTCTCACTGGTCTCACTCGTCTCACTGGACACACTGGACTCACTGGATACTCTGGTCTCACTGGACTCACTGGCCTCACTGGTCTCACTGGTCTCACTGGTCTCACTGGACTCACTGGATTCGCTGGTCTCACTGGTCTCATTGGTCTCACTGGTCTCACTGGTCTCACTGGTCTCATTGGTCTCACTGGACTCCCTGGTCTCATTGGATTCACTGGTCTCACTGGTCTCACTGGACTCACTGGACTCACTGGTCTCACTGGTCTCACTGGCCTCACTGGACTCACTGGACTCACTGGTCTCACTGGCCTCATTGGTCTCACTGGACTCACTGGACTCACTGGTCTCACTGGACTCACTGGACTCACTGGTCTCACTGGCCTCATTGGTCTCACTGGACTCACTGGACTCACTGGTCTCACTGGACTCACTGGACTCACTGGTCTCATTGGTCTCACTGGACTCATTGGATTCACTGGTCTCACTGGTCTCACTGGATTCACTGGTGTAACTGGACTCACTGGCCTCACTGGACTCTCCAGCTGGGCTCATTCTGGCTGAGAAACCTGGAGATATTTCTTGATAACGTTCCAAAATCTGCACAAGCAGTGGAGAAGGAGCAAACAGGCGAGGGAAGAAGGTTCCTTCCTTCCTTCCCTCCTTCCCTCCCTCCCTCCCTCCCTCCCTCCCATGTATTTTCCATGGAATTTCCCATGGCAGTAACTCTGGGCCTCCAAGAGGCCTCACAACCCCCAAACCCTCAATTCCAAATCGACTTCCAGCACTCTTAAACAAAAAGTTTCAAAATATTCCAAAAATATTCCTTCAGAAATTTGGGAAAGCCCTGCAGTGCTCTAAGGAGTGCTTTGGTCTGGGAGCCAGAGGTGCCCTGGACAGGCTGCCCAGGGCACTGGTGGAGTCTCCATCCCTGGAAGAGCCAAAAAACCTCTGGATGTGGCACCTGGGGACATGGATTAGTGGGGAATGTGCTGATGGCTGGACTTGGTGATCACAGAGGGCTTTTTCAACCTGAAGAATTCCATGATTCTAAGGGATAACTTATTAAAATCCCTATTTTTCCAAAGCCTCTCCCTGTAGTGAGGTGGGTGCACCAGACCCGCCGTGTCCCTGCACACCTCTGGAGCATTGTTCCAGCAATCTGCTCCAGCTCCAAACCGAGAGTGCTGGAAAATTGTCCAAGGAAATCAAACCCTAAAACCCCTGGAAACGGAATTGATGCACTGGAGTTAAGCCTGGAAAACTGATTTTATTTTTCCCTTCTGGAGAATGGAAGCTCAGCTCGGAATCAATTAGAGCAAGCCCCAGGCAAATCCGGAGGTTGATTAATGAGGGACCAGCTCCATCTGTTTGGTTCGTTGGTGGAGATTGGGAATGGCTGGGAAGTTTCTCCAAAGCAGGGGCACAGCAAATGCCCCACCGTGGCTCCATCATTACCTTTTCCTGGCAAATCAAAGGGATCCATCCTGGATTTGTTTCTATTCCAGTGGTGAAGCTGCAAAGGTTTGCATGAGGAGCTTCTTCCTGCTCCATGTATTGCTCCAGAAACTTGGGGAAAAATCCCACACTCCTATGGCTGTTTTTCATTCATACCTGGAGTGGGTGCAGAGACCGGACACCTCCCATCTCTGCTGACACAGGCATAAAACCATGGAAAACTTGGATATCCCTGTCCAAAACTTTCCGTTGTCCCTTCTTGGTGTTGGTCTTAATTGCTTTGCCTCCATCAGGTATTGGGAATATTCCGTATTGATAAAGCAGGTTCAGACCAGCCTGGTGCCAGGTGGGATTCGTGCATGGATCTAGGGCATGGATGAGCCAGATGGCACTTCCAGGATGGTGGGAATGAAGCCTGGCAGCTGCCAAATGAATCCCTGAGGGCAGATCCCAGCTGCTTCAGCCTGACCGAGGGAAACTGAAGTTATGGATATGAAGGAGCCACTAAAGCCCCCTGGGCTGGTTTGTCCCTTCATGACCCAGCACATTTCATTCCCACTTTTCCTCTGAGCTCCATAAATCATGCAGGACTTTTGGAGCACCGCACTCCTGGAGCCCAGCGTGAGTTAATTTGTGCTGGCACCAAGACCACGCTCCAAACACGATTAAACTCCACTTCAGCAAAGTTTGGCACGGCAGAAGATCCAAGAGCTGCTATATCCCAGCAAAATGTCCTCACGGCAGGGTCACATCCCAGCCACTCCCAGGAACTTCAACATTCCAAGGTTTTTGTGCCTGATTTCCTCAATGAACCAAACCCCAGTGCCTAGTTGGTGACAAATAATCCCAGCATCACCCACGCCACATTACTCCAAGGCTTTCCCAGATGGGAAATTCCCATCAAACATTCCCAGGCTTTTTGCCATTCCCAGAGAGCTTTATTCCTATCCAAAGGAGTGGGTTTGTCCCCGGATTCTGCTGGAGAGCAGAATGTCACCTTTGCAAATGACTGGTTTGGGCTGAAAGTCAGAAGGGGGGTGGAGACGTTGAAGGGAAAGTGGGAATTTTGTCTTTTAAGCAGGAAAAAGCCAAATATTCATCCTGAGAAAAGCCTGAGTGCCATTTTTATGCCAGAAAAAAACCCAGGAAAAATGCAAGGAATAATAAAATAATGGTTTAGGAAAAGACTTCAGCACCTTAACCCACAGAATCCTGGAATCCCAGCTGATTTCCTTCCAGTAAAATGTTCCTTTTCCATGTTTTTCCAGTGGAAATGGCTTTGAAACCAACAGTAGAGCAGAAATTTCCACTTCCATTTTTTTTCCATTTGCTTTTCCTTTCTTTTTCCTTTAAGAACTTCCTTCTCTCTCTTTTTTTTTTTTTTTTAAATAAGGGGGGGTGTGGAAGAAAATAGAAATCCCTCATTTTCAAGGAGCTGCCCCAATATTTTAAATAATATGCACAGAAAACACATTGCTGATAAAAGCTAACGTTAATTAATTCAGCCAAACAGAGCAAATTTGGGCCGATTTCAGTCATCCTTGTGCTTTTTCCTTTTCCAGCTTCCAGGCTCTTGCCAGGACCTGGTTGCCAGGACCAGTTTTGGGGTTGTGGTGGCAGGGGATGAATCTTTTTCCAGGCCTTTTTTCCTCTGATTCTGCCTCATTTTGTCTGTGCTTTAGGATGTTTCTCCATTTTCCGTTTCCTTGGAATCTCCCTTTATTTCCAAGCTCTGTCCCTTGTTTTAGGGGGAGCCTTGGATAGGAAAATGGGAATAAGAAACTCCCCCAGAAGGAAACCAGCGTGTCAGATCTGGGTGTTTGCCAGGGCTTTTCTTCACCTCCTGCACTCTGGGAAAATTAGGGAATCCTTCTCCACTTGTTGTGGAGGATGAAAGTTTGGTAAGAAAGTTTCAGAGATGTGTAGGCTTGGCAGATTTTTATGATTAGGACAAAGGTATGTGACTACAAACAAAGACGTGTTTTTCACCAAGTAAATAAGTCTCAAGAAGAGCATAAGTAAATAGAAAACATGTTTTTACCAAAAAGAGCGATATGGCAGGCAAACAAGAAATGTCGATGTAGGAAGAAGAAGAGAGGTCTGAGAATTTTCCACTGTAAGCTTAAATTGTAACATACTGACTCTTGTGATTGGATAATAATGACCATAATATGGTAATGGGAGTAGTAATGATAGGCTATAGGCAAATGTAAAGGTATTGTGTATGGTGCTTGTTGGTTGTTATTGTTAAGTATATGTTATATACTTTTCTGCAAAGAAAAGTAGATAATGCTTTGTAACTTGAACAGGAAGGGGCTTCAGGTATGCCTACAGCTGGAGTTGGCAGCTGTAGGGCTGGCTCTGGATACCCACTCCCTGAGCTGCTGTAACTTCGTCTATGCAAGAAAGAGCTTTCAAGAGAGCCACCTGAAGTCCAGACATCCTTTGTGAAACTTTATCCTATATCCACTGACCTCTCTGGGGGCTGCTCCACCCTGCTGCCCACTCCCACACCACTGGAAATGTGGAAAATTTCCTTTTGATGGGTCAAATGTGAAGTGTTCAGACCACTGGATCTGATTTTCCACCTCCCAAAAGAGGAGCAGCTCCTGAATTTTGTGCAGGAGCCACGAGTGGTTCCGTGGGGGTAGGATAACCTGGATGGGCCATGTTTTATCCTGGTGGGAATGCTCCCATCAAGGCCCCCTTGCATTCCCTGTCTGTCTCTCTCAGCCAATTCCTGACTGCAAGGCCCTTCCCTTTCCATCAGACATCCCATCCTTATTCCCAGCCCTGCCAATCACCCCTGGCTGCCCCTGGAGGTGCGAGCTAAGAGGTTGGATGGGAATTCCTGGTGGAATCTGTGTCAGGCATCACCCAGCGCTGGATCTGGCAATGCCTGACAGGCTGCAGCTCCTCTGTCCCAGTTTCTTGTCACTTTGAAAAGAAGGAAGAGTTGGGGAGGGACTCCAGGGTTGTTCCTGGCTGGCTCAGAAGGAAAATTCCTTTTCCTTTATCTTTATTTTACAGAAAGATGGAAGAAGGAAACCAGGGAGCCCTTTAGTGCCTCCTTCTCCCTGTCCCTCTGAGCTCCCCCAGCCTTTACACCCCAGTCCCAGCAACCATGGCCCTGCCTGGCACTCTCCAGATCCTTGGAATGCTGCCATGGCCATTCACTTACTCCTGCACATCACAGGGAAGTGATGGAATCCCCACCATTCCTGGAAGTGTCCAAAAGCCACGTGGATGTGGCACTTGGGGACATGGGTCAGTGGTGGCCTTGGCAGTGCTGGGGAAGGGTTGGACTGCAGGATCTCAGAGGGTTTTTCCAACCTTGATTCCATGATTCCATGGTTCTGTGACTGCTCTTCCACCCACATCAACATCCCTCTGCCAACCTCTCACAGCCCTGGGACCGCTCTGTGTTCCTGCCCTGCTCTGTCCCAGATTTAACCAAACCTGAGCAGTCCTTGAATTCCACCCATGGACGATGGCTCCTGTAGGTGTGTGACCATGTTGGAAAGGATCATGGAATCATTCAATGGTTTGGGATGGAAGGGACCTTCAAGCCCATCCAGTCCCACCCCTGCCATGGGCAGGGACACCTCCCACTGTCCCAGGCTGCTCCAAGCCCCAATGTCCAGCCTGGCCTTGGACACTGCCAGGGATCCAGGGGCAGCCACAGCTGCTCTGGGCACCCTGTGCCAGGGCCTGCCCACCCTCCCAGGGAGCAACTCCTTCCCAATATCCAAACTAAATTTATCCTTCTTCAGCTCCAAACCATCCCCCTTTTCCATGGCCAAGCATCTCCCCATTCTGGCCAGTGACATTTGCACAATGCAGACTCCATTTCCCACTTTGACACTTTATTTATCAAAGCAAGAAACCAGAAGATAAAGACTTTCCAGCAACAGCCTGGGATTCTTGGATTCTTCCGAGGTTACCTCTGGAGCAAGTTTTTCCACCCTCCCTCCCTCCTCGTGACATCCAGTCAATATTTGAGTTGATAATAAAAATCTATTTTCTTTTCAGCTTCCCTGCCTCAAGAACAACATGTGCCTTGTCTTCCGTTCGCTCTGCTTATCAGATTCCAGCCAAAATGAATGGGCAGAGCTCTTACAAACAGAGAAATTAAATGAAAACAACACCAGTGCCAAGTTCTCTGCAAACACAGGAGTGAAATGAAAAATGCCACTCGCTGGAGATTCACCCAGCACATTGAATTATTATCCGTCATGGCCCGTTCCTACATTTGTCCTTTCCTTGGGGTTGATAAATAAGACTTCCCACAAGTTCCGAAGCTGTAGCAGGACTTGGGGAGCACATTCTGTTCATAAATCTCAGGACTATCTCCCTGACTCGCCTGGCAGCCCCATAGCTCAAAAGTCCTGCACTTCCCGTGTCCTGCTTTTTTAATGGATAACTTGGAAATCTTTCTTTCCCTGATCCAGTGGCCAGGTTGATCCAGCTGGGCCTGCAAGTCCTGATTTCCAAGAGAAGACCTTTGATGCACCGCAGTTCTTTGGGCAGATTTTGGGCCTTCATGGAGTTGGATTCTGGTGTGGGGGCTGTTTTACGGCTGGGCAGCTCCAGGGGTGGTATAGCTGGGAAAAAGGGAAATCCTCTGTCCCCAAATGTGCTCACTGCTGCCAAAAAAACCCCAAATCCCATCTTTCATGAGGGCCAGGCCTTGAAGGACCCATCCCTTTGTGCAGGGAGTATGGAAAACGTCCTCCAGCCAGCAGGGAGGGATGGGACACATGGATCATCCTTGGAAAAGGCTTCAGGTGAGGAAATCAGACTCGGGCTACTCATTTATGGACACTAGAGCTGAAATGAAATCACTGGGACAAAAAGAAAAAAAGGGGAACAAAACCAAGAAAACACAATCTAAACCAGGTTTATTAAGATTCCTCCCAGGAATTTTTTGTTTGGAAGCAGAGACCTGCAGGACAGGGCTCAGAGCCCAGGCCTGGAGGTGAGGAACATCTTTGTTCAGGATTTTCCAGCCCATCAGCCCCTCAACCCTCTGATTTTCTCCCTGTTGCTCCCTCTGCCTCGTTTCCACAAGAATATGAGGATTCGACCTGAAGTCTCCTCAGTTTTTCCTCATGGTGCTCAGGGAGCAGCATATTCCAGCTCTCTCGTGGGTTGGACTGGGATCTATTCCTGCCTTCTGCTTCTTGTTGGGCCCCCACCTGCAGAATCCTGCCCTGCATCTGGTTTGGCATGTGCCAGATCCCTTCTCCCTTATTTTTGGGTGTCCCTGTGTTCCCTGGGAGCACTGGCACCCCTCCTGCTCCAGGGTTTTCCCGGGTTCAGGGCCCTCTCAGGTGACAGCACCTCGGGGTTTGTGGCTTCTTTGTGGAAAAATGGCTTTATGCATAAGTTCCGTTTTTAAATTGTTCTTGAAATAATTCCTATTTCTCCCACATGCCGGGGCTGTGGGAATCATCACAGAATCATGGAATGGTTTGGGTTGGAAGGGAGGTTAAAAATCATCCTATTCCACCCCTGCCATGGGCAGGGACACCTTCCACTATCCCAGGCTGCTTTAAGCCCCTTCCAGCCTGGCCTTGGGCACTGCCAGGGATCCAGGGGCAGCCACAGCTTCTCTGGGAAACCTTTTCCAGTGAGATCTCAGCTGGTTCTGCATCCCACTATGTGCTGGACTGCTCGCTGGTGCCACAACAAAGCTGAGCAATGCTTTGGGTTGGCAGATCCTTCAGAAAACTGCCCATGGATGTGCTGGACTCTCCGGGAAAATCTCTTCCCATGGAAACCCAGATGCCTGAGCTGTTCCCGCTGTGGCTGTGTCATCTGGACAGTCAGCAGCATCGACCAGAATGGGCATTTTAATTCCCTTTGGAATGTCTGGTGGCCTCAGGTGTCTGTGGCCATGTCCTGTGCTGTGACAGCTGTGCCTCGGTCACAGCTCTGCACGGGGGACACTGAGGACAACCCAGAGAAAATTCCTCCCCTACCATGGCAGGATTTGCTTCTGAGGGTAGTTTCACTCTGTGTGCAGTCAGGGATACTTGTCTGGAGTTAGATTTGCCTCTCCAAACCACTTTTTGCCTCAGAGGTGAAATTACATGCCCAACAATTTCCTTTAAATAGGGGAACTTTTCCACTTCCAAAGCTCCATGTGGCTGCCGGAGTTTTGCCCTCCAATGTAACTATTTGTTCTCCTATTCCTCCTTTTTTGTTTTGCACTGAAAATAGTCTCCATCTCCTGTCTGCTCCTGGCTGGAGCTGCATTGTTCATCAGACATTTATTAGCTTGTCTGGTGCCTTGGCTGTTATTCCTCCCTGAGTTTTCTCACTTCCTCGAGCTTTTGTTCCTTGACAAAATAACAAAAGCCTCCCTTTCCCTGGCTCATTTTTATCCCTTCTCAGCTTCTCCTTATCACACTCTTTTCTTGTTTCTATTATCAACACGCTCGGGCAGGGCCCTGTGTCTGCACACCCCGAGTCTGAGTCTGGCTGCACAGCAGGGCTGGGCTCCTGCCAGCTGTAATTTCATTTTCTTCTCATTTCTCCAAGCTGATCTTGCTGGACTCTGGTGCCCAAATCCATGAGCTGCTGCTCACTAAGTGTGGGAACAGATGCTGTATTCCAAATAATCTGTTCATTAATTACTTCTGGAAACAGTGAACAGCCCAGCTCTGGGTAAACCTGAGCCTTAGAGGATCCTCATTTCCTTCAGCTACATTGTTTTAGAATCATGGAATGTCCTGAGCTGGAAGGGACCCACAGGGACCATCCAGCCCAGCTCCTGGCCCTGCCCAGACACCCCAACAACCCCACCCTGGGCATCCCTGGCAGCGCTGGCCAAACGCTCCTGGAGCTCTGGCAGCCTCGGGGCCGTGCCCATTCCCTGGGGAGCCTGGGCAGTGCCCAGCAGCCTCTGGGGGAAGAACCTTTCCCTGCTCTGCAGCCTGAGCCTGCCCTGGCCCAGCTCCAGCCGTTCCCTGGCTGCTGTCCCTGGCCCAGGGAGCAGAGATCAGAGCTGTCCCCGATGAGTCTCCCCTCAGTGTCCTCTTCTCCAGAGGAACATTTCAAATGATCTCATCCTCATCCTCCTGCCTCTCCTTTGAACACTCTCCCACCTTAAAATCTTTCTTACCCTGTGGCATCCACACTTTTCATCCCACTGCAATTGGATTGCTGCCAGCAGGGACTGGACCTGAGCTCCACCTTGCAGGTCACCAACCCTCCAGGGACTCCAGGAGCAGGACAGGCCGAGCCCTTGGGATGCCTTATCCGGTGCCAGGGAACCACGACTGAGGACTGAACGTCTTTGGGCTGAAATGGCCCCAGTTGCCACCTCGTGTCTGGCTCAATATAGCAAGACACACACGTCACATCCACATTTATGCCCAAAATGTTCATGTTCCAGGCCCTTTGGGTGGTATTTTCCCTCATTCTAAAATAAAGGAGACAATCACATCTTGCTCTATTTTTTTTTTATGGGAAGCGTTGCGCAGTTTGGGTCCCAAAATAGCGTGTTCTGTGTTCCCACATGCATCACCTGATGGAGAAATCTGGAAGAGTTGGAGATCCCAGTTCTTTAATTAAACAGTCAAATTGATGGGAACTTGGGAATACTTTGAGTACTGGCAGGTAACTGAGCTCCCCTCGTGCTGTTCCTGCTCTCCTGATCCGTGGCAGCTGATCCTGAAGCCACCAGAGCCATGTGAGGGTGACACACCCAGCCAGGCACAAAGAAGACATGGGAAAAATCCATCCTCAGACCTCTGGCCAGGACCTGAGGGGGTTGAGAAAGACAGGACCTCCCCAGGGGACTCAGGGTAGGTGGCCAAGAGCCTCAATGGCTCGTGGGGGGAATGGTTTTGTCCCCATTTGGGCACTAAAGTCACATCTCTGTCTACACAAAACTCACTTGGATTTCTGCACAGAAAAACAAAGGAGATTTATCCCAGTCTCAGAAGGTCCTGCCTGGAGGAGCCTGGTTTTTCCATGGATTTTAACCTGAGCCTCAGGCAACTGCTTCAAACTCTCTGCCCTGCTCTTAATGCCATGATGGAGTGGGCAGGGTCCAGCCAGCATCTCCAGGAATTTCACAGCACGGCAAAGGTTCCTTTGGCTCCGGCCTGCAACATCAGGGACAATCCCTGAGCATCTCCCAGTCCCCTCTCCTCTGGTCCCTGTCCAGCTGAGGGTGGCACGAGCCTGGAACAGACCCCTCCTGCTGTGGCGATCCCAAAGGGATCACGGACAGATGCGAGCTCCCAGCTCATCCCTGCAACAGGAGCCTCACACTGGCACCTGTGGAGGAGAAATTGTCACCCTGAGCCAGCTCTGCCACAATTCTCATTTACAAACCCCTGCAGTCACCTCCCGGTCCCAGAATCACTTCTGGGCTTTCATTCCTTACATTCCTCTGGGGAGGGACCAAAAATCTGAGCAGGAGAGCAAAGCAGGAAGGAATTGAACTGCCAGCTCTTCTGCTGTGGGGGTCACAATCCAGGCCCTGTTGTGGGCAAAAGGGAGCAGGCAGCACATCTGGAGCTCAAATACCCTGGGACTGTAATGAATGTTTTGACAGCCTGACAGAGCAAATGATCTGCTAATTACAGAGCAGCCTCATTAACGGAATGGTCCAAATCATTGTATACAAACATCCCTCTGTGCTGGAGCTGTGCTGCCCGTCAGGGTCTCTGTGTGCTCCTTGTCCCAGGGATGGCAGAGCTCCAATTCCACCTCTTCTTCTTTTCCTGGGGGTGATCATGGGATAGACACTCCCCAGGGATCCAGACAGCTCCAATCCCATCTCTGCTCCTCTTCCGGGGGGGTGATCATGTCATGGACATTCCCCAGGGGTGGCAGACAGCCTGGGAGTGGTTTTTTTATCTGACTGAGCAGCACAGGATGAAAAGGAGTTTATTACCTTTCCTTTGGTACCACAGGCACAGAACAGGGTTAATCACAGATCCAGATGTGTGGCTTGAGATCACAGCAGGGCAGGATTGAGGTTACTGAAGTGTCTTGTAAACAGATTCACTTTTGCAGGTAGAAATTGGACCTTTCTTTGGGATAGAATGATTGAAATACACAATCACGGAGTGGTTTGGGTGGAAGGGACGTTAAAAATCATCCAGTGCCACCCCCTGCCATGGGCAGGGACACCTCCCACTGTCCCAGGCTGCTCCAAGCCCCAATGTCCAGCCTGGCCTTGGGCACTGCCAGGGATCCAGGGGCAGCCCCAGCTGCTCTGGGCACCCTGTGCCAGGGCCTCCCCACCCTCACAGGGGAGGATTTCTCCTGGATATCCACCTGAATTCCCCCACTTTCAGTTTGAATAAAGACATTAATAGGGGACAACTCAGCTCAGTTTGGGAAATGGGTACAATTATCTCCGGGGTAATGAAGTGCAGGAAACAGCCCCATGGCAGCTCCGCGTGATCCAGGTTTTCCCACAGCCACCTCTCCCACCTGGAGATTCATTTGCCTTCCATCAGCCGCTGCTGATCCTTGCAGAGCTCCTGTGCAAGGCTGTGCTCAGCTTAACCCGTGATGGATGGCGGATATAAAGGTGATGGATTAAGTTGTTAATTATACAATTACAGGGAAGGTGGAACAGGGTGCTGGTTAAAAGGAAAATTACTTTTCAAGCTGATACCAACTCCTGGAGCAGAGGTGGAAAATGCAAAATAGGACAAGACACGACTCTATCTGAAGCAGGATCCCTTAAAAACTGATCCAAAGTAATTCCAGTGGGGCTGAGGCTAGCAGAGGGTGGAAAACTGGATATTTTCGTTTTATGGCCAGAGCTACACTCTCATTTTTATCCCTGGGATCCCTGGATTAATCCTGCTGAGGGTGGAAGCTCAGCCAGGGCAGCTGCTCTGAGCACCTTTTGTGGAGGCAGAACAGGAGCTTTGGTTTAAATATGAAATCATGGAATATCCTGAGCTGGAAAGGACCCACAGGGATCACCCAGCCCAGCTCCCGGCCCTGCCCAGACACCCCAACAACCCCACCCTGGGCATCCCTGGCAGCGCTGGCCAAACGCTCCTGGAGCTCTGGCAGCCTCGGGGCCGTGCCCATTCCCTGGGGAGCCTGGGCAGTGCCCAGCAGCCTCTGGGGGAAGAACCTTTCCCTGCTCTGCAGCCTGAGCCTGCCCTGGCCCAGCTCCAGCCGTTCCCTGGCTGCTGTCCCTGGCCCAGGGAGCAGAGATCGGAGCTGCCCCTCGGGCAGCCTTTTCCAGCAGATTTTTTACTCAGCAATAACCCATAGGAGCTTGAGAGCCTGGAAACGATGGAAATGAGCCCCCCGGAATGAGGAGCCCCCTCAGGACCAGTCCCTGCCCATCCCGCTGTCCATTACATTCAGCTCACGCCTGGAATTGCTGTCAGCCTTGGGAGTGTCCCAGTTCGTGCAATCAAAGCCTTCCCGAGATTTGCATCCCGGAACGCAGAGGCTGCGAAAGAACAGATTCCGTAAGACCCAGATTTGTTTGTTTGCTTCAACTTCAGCTTGGATTTGGGAACAAACAGAAAATTGTCCTTTTTTTTCACCCAAAATAGTCCGAGGGCAGCACGGAGCAGCAGGAGACCTTCCCGTTATTCTTCCCTGCCTTGCTCCAGGTGCTGCCGGGGGAGGTGAGCAGAGCTGGGAGCATCCCGGCCCAGGCGCGCTCTCCCAGTCTGTCAGAGATTGCCTGGGAATTATCTGTGAATTACTGGGAATTACCTGCGAATTACCTGGGAATCACCTGTGAATTACTGGGAATTATCGTCACCAGAGAGCCTCAGCTCTGGGCTCTGCCAGTGAAAATTCACAGCTAATCCAGAGGGCTCATCCAAGGAATACATTTACATTTCCTCGCTCCCTTTATCCCGCAGCATCCCCTCAGAGCGCGCTGTTGTGTTTCCATGCACAAAGCGCTTTTATTCCCGGCTGGATTTCGTTGTACAGAGGGGGGGAAAAAACCGCAAAACACCAAAAGATTTCCCTCACGGACACGAAGATTTCTGGGAGAAAGCACAACACGGATGCGGTAGAGCCGAAATTTTTTGTGGATCCCTATGGAGCTGTTGTCTCTTCCCTTGAGTGAGGGAAGCTGAACCCCATCTCCGGGCAATTATCCCTCCTGTTGATCCCTCTGCCAGGGGAAAAGCAGGAAAACCTCCCTCTGCACTGGGAGGACACCAGGAGTGGGATGATGGAGATGCCTCCTCTGCTGGGCAATTCCATTTGGAAACAGGATGAGTCCAGGATGTGATTTTTGGTGAAGTTCTAGGGCTAAACCCTCCAGGAATGGCCGTTTGCAAGGAATTTAGGAGAAAGGGACCCATTGTCTCCTAGAGCAGCACATTCTCCTCACTCCCAGCCCACATGGCTGGAGCTGGAAGAGAAAATCCCTGGATTTTCCATGGCTGTGGTGTTTCCCTCCGAACCCAGAGTCCCTGGAAAAGCAGGGCGGGGATACACACACCTCGGGATGAGATCCTGGATGCGGGAATGTGCTGTGAGCACAGCAAGGGGTCCCTGCTCCCAAAATCCTCTGGATCAAAGCAGGCAAGCCCTGGAATGTGACCTTTATCCGAGCTCAGCGGCTCCAATCGATTTGTGTCAGGTGCTTGGAAGGAAAGGGCGCCGGGAAGATTGACTGGGATTGATGGAAAGCTGTCCTTTCCCCAGGCACGGGAGGGGCACGGAGAGGGGGCTGTGCCCAGGCAGGGGCTGGAGCACCGGGAATTCCCGGAGCCTGCACAGGTTTAGCCTTTTGTCGCTTGTTCATGCAGGATTTCCCAAAGCGGGAGGGAAGGAGGAGTTCAGTGAGAGGCGATCGTGTCATGAGCCAGGATTTGATCCAGGGTGGGGAGATCAATCCACAGCAGAGAGGATGAACCTGCTGCTTGTGCAGGGGAAATATATCCCAGAATCATGGAATCAGGGACCTCAAACCCATCCAGTGCCACCCCTGCCATGGGCAGGGACACCTCCCACTGTCCCAGGCTGCTCCAAGCCCCAATGTCCAGCCTGGCCTTGGACACTGCCAGGGATCCAGGGGCAGCCCCAGCTGCTCTGGGCACCCTGTGCCAGGGCCTGCCCACCCTCCCAGGGAACAATTCCTTCCCAATATCCCATCCATCCCTGCCCTCTGGCACTGGGAAGCCATTCCCTGTGTCCTGTCCCTCCATCCCTTGTCCCCAGTCCCTCCCCAGCTCTCCTGGAGCCCCTTTAGGCCCTGCAAGGGGCTCTGAGCTCTCCCTGGAGCCTTCTCCTCTCCAGGTGAACACCCCCAGCTCTCCCAGCCTGGCTCCAGAGCAGAGGGGCTCCAGCCCTTGGAGCACAGGGAATTTGTTCCCACAAACACATTTTTCCATCACAGTTTTCCATTGGCTCCTGGCTCTGCTCCCTCCCTCTGCCCCATCCATGTCTTGTCTCCCAGCCCTCCACAAATGTACCTGGGAATTCTCTCTTCAATAACCAATTTCCATCTTTTTCTTATTTGATCTCTGCAAAGATTTTCAGCTGAGTGGCCACGACCCTGGAAAACCAGGAATTTAGACAGGAAAGCAGGAATGTGGTACCATCAGAGGCCTCAGGGCTGGGCTGTGTGGGCTGGGAGGTGTTTTTGAGCTGTGATATCTCAGCTCTGGGTCAGTGTTCATCCCTGTTAGCCCGGGATTGCCTCTCCCCGACTCTCCCTGACCATTTTCCTGCAAGATCCCAACAAAAGGCTTTCCTGGGACACTCTGCACATGCTCAGTCCCAGCAGCAGCTCCACTCCCAGCTCGGATTTCCTGGTTTTATTGATAACAGCACTTGACAGAGATAAGAGGAGACCCTATTTTTCCCAAAGAGACTCCTCAAGTATCGGCAGCATCTTGGATTCCAAGAGAAGAATCCCAGATTCATGTCAAGATTTCTTTTTTTTTAATAACCCTTTTAAGTTTCCTTTTCCTTGCCTGTATTTTCTTTAAGATATAAAAGGGACACAATTTCAGATTTTTTCCCAACAAACAACCTCTGAACTCCCTCTCCCAGGGTTTCCTCCCTTCTCCTTTCTTTTCCTGCCTTGCTGGAAGTTACAACACAAAACCAGGACCTTGTGGGAAGAGAAAACAAAACAATTCCTATGAATTATGGGAAGAATATGGAAAATGAACCCAACAGGAAGCCACAGCAATAGCAGGGATGACAAGCAAGCAAATAAGCAGCACAAGCACCCCAAATTCATTTCTTGCTCGCTGTCAGCCCCACTGCGCTGCTCCAGCAGGGGGACAGGGCTTCATTTTCCCTGCCACAATTCCCTGGGAGCACCACTGCAGGGTTTGATGAGGTTATCTCAGCACAGGGACTGAAGGAAACAGATCTTTGAATTACAAATAAAAGGAAGCAAAAAAGAATCTTCTATTAGAGAAGAGAAGGCTCAGCAGTCATGCCCAGCCCATTCCTGAGTTCTTTTCCTCCCCCTCCTGTCTGGATGTGGTGCTGGTGCCGGATCCTTTCCCCCCAGGTCCGTCTCTTGTTCCCAAGCCATGAGCATTCCCTGGCTGAATTCCCTCCCAGGCTCTGCCCTTGGCAGCACAGGGACAGCACCTCCCTGAGCAGTGGGATTCCAAAATCAAGAGGTGGACACAGGGTAGGAATAACTCCAGATGTCTGGAGTTCATCTGAGTCATCATTTAGGAGTTAGGGAGAGAAAGGATCATCATGGAATCACAGAATCCTCGTTTGGCTTGGAAGGGACCTTCAAGCCCATCCAGTGCTACCCCTGCCATGGGCAGGGACACCTCCCACTGTCCCAGGCTGCTCCAAGCCCCAGTGTCCAGCCTGGCCTTGGGCACTGCCAGGGTGTTCAAGAACCATCTTCAGTTCTTCTGGAGATGTCATCCGTGGTTATTTCTCTCTCTTAGCACTTTGCTGTCTGATATTTATTTCCTTCTCTGCCTTCCAGCAGCAGCTGGAGGCACTGGGCTCAGCTGAGCGCCTGACTCACACCTGAGATGTGGCCAGATGAGATGGAATCTACTCCAGGGTCATAGAATTCCTACTAAATCAAGGAAATCCATAAGGGTCCTGTTACCCCATGCAATAACTCCCAGAAAAAAACGCCGATTGTTGTCCTGGTGTTGAGGATGATCCAGTGTGGAAATCAGGGAGGAAGGTGTCATGAGAGCTGCTGGAGGGGGAAACGTGAGTGTGGCCAAGCAAGGGGGCACGCTGCCCGGATTTTGGATTTGAACATCCACAAGAAAGGGAATGCTGGACCTGGGTGGAGAAAGAAATTCTGGAGGCCACCATCTCAGAGGAGCAGGTGCCTCCACTGGTGTTGGAATAATCATTCCTACATTTCATGTGCCCAGTGTGGGCTGCTGCAGAGGCAAAGGCAAAAACCTGCCTGCTGTAAAATTTGTACAGAGGCAGAGCCACCCATCCATCATCCATCCATCATCCATCCATCCATCCATCCATCATCCATCCATCATCTATCATCCATCCATCCATCCATCCATCCATCCATCCATCCATCCATCCATCCATCATCCATCCATCCATCCATCCATCCCTCCATCCATCCCTCCATCCATCCATCCATCCATCCATCCATCCATCCATCCATCCATCCATCATCCATCCATCATCCATCCATCCATCCATCCATCCATCCATCCATCCATCATCCATCCATCCATCCATCCCTCCATCCATCCATCTCTCCATCCATCCCTCCATCCATCATCCATCCATCCATCCATCCATCCATCCATCCATCCATCCATCCATCATCCATCCATCCTTCCATCCATCCATCCATCCATCCATCATCCATCCATCCATCCATCTTCCTTCCATCCATCCATCCATCCATCCATCCATCCATCCATCCATCCATCCATCTTCCATCCATCCATCCATCCATCCCTCCATCCATCTTCCATCCATCCATCCATCCATCCATCCATCCATCCATCCATCCATCCATCCATCCATCCATCCATCTCCAGGGTGCAGTCCTGCACCATGTACGAGCTCTCTTTCCCAGAAACTCCTGCTGGAAAAAATAAAAGAAGACATCAGTGTTTAGCCTGAGGAGGCAATTGCTCCTGCAATTATGTTGGGAAAGACCTTTAAGAGCCTGACTCCTCCCCAGCAGTGCCAAGGCCACCACAATGTCCCCAAGAGCCACATCCACACATTTTAAACCTCTCCAGGTATGGGAACTCATCCAGATTGCATCAGTGTGAGAGCCTGGAGCAGCAGATCAAACTGGAATACTGCAGTTTCCTCCCTAAATCCCACACCTGGCACTTCCAGCAGTCACTGCCCCGTTTCACCCCTCCTGCCAACCTGGATTTAAATCCCCAACCTGGGATCATGATTCCCTGAAAACTGCTTCCTTCAGAGCACTGGGGCTGATTTCCCAGCTCCTAAAGGGCCGTGAGAAATCAGTTACTCTGTGATTTCCGCTCAGATCATGCAAATCCCTCAGTGTTTCTTATCCACAACCAAGGAATCCACACCTCTTTCCCCATCCTGAGGAGCCCAGTTTGGCTGCTGCCTCCTTCCCCCTCAAAGGAATCACGGAATTGTTTCAGTTGGGAAAGACCTTTAAGAGCTGCACAGTTCCCCAAGGCCACCACGATGTCCCCAGGTGCCACGTCAGGGCTGTTAAACCCTTTAGGGATGGTGATTCAACAAATTGCATCAGTGTGAGAGCCTGGAGCAGCAGATCAAACTGGAATACTGCATTTTCCTCCCTAAATCCCACACCTGGCACTTCCAGCAGTCACTGCCCCGTTTCACCCCTCCTGCCAACCTGGATTTAAATCCCCAACCTGGGACTCATGATGCTCAGAAAACTGCTTCCTTCAGAGCACTGGGGCTGATTTCCCAGCTCCTAAAGGGTCACAATAAATCACATATTCCCTGTTCCTTCTTCCCTCCCAGAAATGGAGCCAGGCCCACTCCCTCTATCCCTTAAATCTGTACCTTTTTATGGAAGAACATTGATCCTGGCCCCGTTCCATGGCACAGGTTGGGTGTAGGTTTTCCAGCAGCTGAGCTGGGCTTTGTTTATGGAATTGCTTGCAGCTATTTAATCAGGGTATGGCCAAGCCTGGGAATAGAGGAGCTCCAAGAAACTGGTTTTAAATCTTCCTGGGGAGCTGGGATCCAAAGGTGTGTGAGGCAGGGAGAGGCAGTGTTCTCATTGGCACTCCCACAGCACCTGAGCCACCAGAGCAGGCCCAGTGACAGTAACCAGGATCACCCAAAAGCCCAAAATGGCCAAAAAATTCTGCAGTGACACATCCATGAATCCTCCATTTGGAATTTGCCTGGCCAAGATCCTGGCTCTGGCTCAAGCTTTCCCTGGGTGGCACAAATCCATGGTCAGGGCAGGAATTCAGCAGGGCAAGGTCAGAGCAGTGAGCACAGGAGGGCCTGGAGCAGCATCAGTGAGGGGCAGCCCCTCAAAGGCTCCTCCAAGGTCTCATCCCACCCTTGGCAGTGAGGACAGCCCCTCAAAGCCCTCTCCAAGGTCTCATCCCACCCTTGGCAGTGAGGGCAGCCCCTCAAAGCCCTCTCCAAGGTCTCATCCCACCCTGACAGGGACGGCTGAGCCCCAGGGAAGGTCAGAGCCTCTTGGTGCCCTCAGGACCTGCTCAGGGGAAAGGCGCTCCCAGCTCAGATCTCGGCCAGGAGAGCTCCAATCCTCATGGCTCCGCCCAGGGCCTGTCCAGAGAGGTTATTTTATAAAACTGATTCCTTGCCAACACCAGTCCATGAACTGTGAGGTTTTCCAGGGCACAAACTTCACCTGGCAGGTGACCCCACACCCTCTGGGCTGCCCAGGGTGTGGAACCCTGACCGTACTGGTTAAATTCAGGTGAATTTTTATCTTCTCATTTGATGTCATTTATCATTTGTAAGCATTTGATCCTCCCATGCCCTCAGGTGTCCCCTGTGTTGGGTCACAGAGCTCTGACTGAGCAGGTTGGCAGGAAAACCCTCACCCAAATAAATCCACACCTCCTTCAAGGCGCCTAGCACACAAATCACAATTTTTTCAAGACATTCAGCCTTAATTTTTTTATCTTGTCCTCTCCTGTATCTTTAAAAATTTGTCAGGTTTCACAGAATAAAGGAGAAGACCCAAATTTGCTGTAAGCCCGGGAGGTTGTCAGAGAAACTTGCCTTGAATATAAAAAAGCAACTCTTCCAAGCACTAATTCCAGGTGTTAGGAGTGTTCATGACCCACCTGATGAGCTGAAAATGCACCTGCAAACTCTTCATGAGCTCCTTAGGTTCTGGTGCTTTGCTGAGGATTTGCTTTCCCAAGTGTTGGTTCTGGGTCTATCTTTGTGCTCTTCCTAAAGTCCTTAAATATTTGGATCTGGTGACAGGGCAGATCCCAGGGACTGCTGGATGTGGGAGGGTTTAGTTGTAGCTGTGAGGGGCTAAAGAGGCTGTTGCAGAACTCCTGGGAATGTCACATCCCATGGAACTCAACCCAAATCCAGGTATTCGGGCATAAGGGAGAGAGCCCTTAATGCTGAGTGGGGCGGTGCTGCAGCTTGGGAATTTTGGCTGGGATGGGATGATGAGGAAACAGGAGGTGAATGAAAATAACCAGTGTAGGATATCAGAGTCATTCCAAGGGAGGATCCCAGACACTGCTGCTGTCACAGCGTTGGGGGCTGGAAGCTCCAGCACAGAGGGATGTTTGTATACAATGATTTGGACCATTCCGTTAATGAGGCTGCTCTGTAATTATCAGATCATTTGCTCTGTCAGGCTGTCAAAACATTCATTACAGTCCCAGGGTATTTGAGCTCCAGATGTGCTGCCTGCTCCCTTTTGCCCACAACAGGGCCTGGATTGTGACCCCCACAGCAGAAGAGCTGGCAGTTCAATTCCTTCCTGCTTTGCTCTCCTGCTCAGATTTTTGGTCCCTCCCCAGAGGAATGTAAGGAATGAAAGCCCAGAAGTGATTCTGGGACCGGGAGGTGACTGCAGGGGTTTGTAAATGAGAATTGTGGCAGAGCTGGCTCAGGGTGACAATTTCTCCTCCACAGGTGCCAGTGTGAGGCTCCTGTTGCAGGGTTGAGCTGGGAGCTCGCATCTGTCCGTGATCCCTTTGGGATCGCCACAGCAGGAGGGGTCTGTTCCAGGCTCGTGCCACCCTCAGCTGGACAGGGACCAGAGGAGAGGGGACTGGGAGATGCTCAGGGATTGTCCCTGATGTTGCAGGCTGGAGCCAAAGGAACCTTTGCCGTGCTGTGAAATTCCTGGAGATCCTGGCTGGACCCTGCCCACTCCATCATGGCATTAAGAGCAGGGCAGAGAGTTTGAAGCAGTTGCCTGAGGCTCAGGTTAAAATCCATGGAAAAACCAGGCTCCTCCAGGCAGGACCTTCTGAGACTGGGATAAATCTCCTTTGTTTTTCTGTGCAGGAATCCAAGTGAGTTTTGTGTAGGCAGAGATGTGACTTTAGTGCCCAAATGGGGACAAAACCATTCCCCCCACGAGCCATTGAGGCTCTTGGCCACCTACCCTGAGTCCCCTGGGGAGGTCCTGTCTTGTGAAATTCCTGCCCAAACCTGGGGTTATTTCTTGTCCTCTTTTCCCCATACTTGGACCATGTCGTGTTGTGTGGGCAGTGGCAGCTGTAAGACAAGGTTGGCATTGAGAATTTGAATTCTGACTTTCAGAGCCTGGATGCTCTTCTGGGTCCACCAGGACATCTCACTGTGCTCCCAGCCTGGAAGGAGAGCCCAGACAGGCCCTGGCCCGAAGGCCTGGCTTATCCCATTCCAGGACAGATCCAACAGCAGCTCCCCCCTCCCAGGGAGTTCTTTTCTAGCAGGTCCCTATTCCAAGGTGATGGATGAAAATGGGATCTTGCAAAAAGTCCATTTACATGCTTCATCAAACTCCCAGCTCTGCCAGAAGTCCCCAGAGCAGTGATGTACAGCCAGGCCTGCAGACTCCACCACATCTGCTCCGAGGAGAATTAGCAAGGCCTCCCCAAGCTGGGAATGATTTTCAGTGCATCAGACACTCTCCCAGGAAATCCATCACATTTATGGACAAGTTCTCGAGACACTTCAGAGGAACTTATTACAATAAAAGAGGAAGTTCCCAGCCCTCCAACTGCACATCTGCCTCTCACTCTCACAATCCATGATGAAAAATGATGGGATGAGGTAGATATGCATGGCTGGAAGCAGTTGCAGCCTATTCCAAGGGAAGATTATGCCACAAAATTATTTTTCCCAGACTTTCCTCCTGTGTTTCAAACTAAATCCTCCCCTCTGCCTGGGAGCAAGAAATACTGAGTGGCACTGAGTCGGTTAATGCAGTAAATGTAAAATACAGGAAATCTGTCAAAGATCAAATCCCAAGGGTCCTGCACATTCCAGTGCCATAAGTGATGGGCTTTATCTTCGGGAGCTGCTCTCCCGAAAGCTCTCGGGCTGAGGTCAGCCAGTGCCCACCACAATGAGCTCACACAAAGAATCCCCAAAGCCCAGGTTAAAGCAGTTATTACTGAGAGAACATTTCTCACAAAATGCCTCCTCCACCCTTGACCTCTCTGGCCCAGTCTTCGGAGGAGACTGAAACCTTCACAAGGAGAATGTAGGAGCTGGAATTTCAGAGCTGTGCTGGTGATTGGAAATCAGGGACTCTGCAGAGACACTGCACTTCCAGCTTGTTCCTATTGACCTTTTCCTGTAATACAAATGCCAAGGACTCTCCTCTCCTCTCCTCTCCTCTCCTCTCCTCTCCTCTCCTCTCCTCTCCTCTCCTCTCCTCTCCTCTCCTCTCCTCTCCTCTCCTCTCCTCTCCTCTCCTCTCCTCTCCTCTCCTCTCCTCTCCTCTCCTCTCCTCTCCTCTCCTCTCCTCTCCTCTCCTCTCCTCTCCTCTCCTCTCCTCTCCTCTCCTCTCCTCTCCTCTCCTCTCCTCTCCTCTCCTCTCCTCTCCTCTCCTCTCCTCTCCTCTCCTCTCCTCTCCTCTCCTCTCCTCTCCTCTCCTCTCCTCTCCTCTCCTCTCCTCTCCTCTCCTCTCCTCTCCTCTCCTCTCCTCTCCTCTCCTCTCCTCTCCTCTCCTCTCCTCTCCTCTCCTCTCCTGCAGACACAAATAGGCTGTGACATTTTCCCTGCACGCTCTGCAGGGATCACCTCCCCTTTCATCTCAGCATTTCCAAAACTTCTCCTGCCACAACCCCGCTGTGCTCTTCTCCTTCCTCACCTGTGTTTGAGTGCTCACTCCACCCTCGCCTCCAGTCCTTGGGGGCAGTTTGAGGCAGAAGAAGGATAGGAAGGTATTAGGGAGCATCCTAATAGGGACACAAAGGTGGGGAAGGATCTAGAGGCTGAGGGCACTTGGAATGTTCAGCTGGAGCAGAGGACACTGAGCTCAGACCTCCCCGGGGCTGCAGCTCCGATCTCTGCTCCCTGGGCCAGGGACAGAAGCCAGGGAACGGCTGGAGCTGGGCCAGGGCAGGCTCAGGCTGGAGAGCAGGGAAAGGTTCTTCCCCCAGAGGCTGCTGGGCACTGCCCAGGCTCCCCAGGGAATGGGCACGGCCCCGAGGCTGCCAGAGCTCCAGGAGCGTTTGGCCAGCGCTGCCAGGGATGCCCAGGGTGGGGTTGTTGGGGTGTCTGGGCAGGGCCAGGGGCTGGGCTGGATGATCCCTGTGGGTCCCTCCAGCTCAGGATATTCCCTCTGCACACCCAGCCTTGCATAGCGACTCCATTCTTAATTCAACACCAAATCCCTGTTTCTTCTCTCCCCTCTCCAGTCCTTGCTGTCCATGGCACTCCTGGGCTCAGCAGTGGCTCTGCTGTCACCTGCAATCCAGGTGGTGCCTTTTGCACAACTTCATCAGAATCCTACCAGATGAATTTTTCCTTCCCCTTTTCACCCCAATTTTGTGACCAAGTTGTTCATTCCCTCCCCATTTCTATATAAAATCCTGTATAAAAAGCAGGAAAAATGATGTTGTGTCTACACTTTGCTGGCCAAGCATAACTAAATGAACTTGAAAAAATATTTACATTCAAGCCAACGTGGAAATATTTTGGGGGCAGTTGGTTGGGTTGGCACTGTTCTGATTTTTTCTTCTGAAAAATAAATGCTTTTCTTCTTTTGTTGGTGCCATTTCTCAGGCCAACCATGAAATTCCATCTTGAACAGAAAGGAAAAAGAGGTCGACCTCCAGCTCTTCAGGGTCCTCGCTGGACCTCTGGGAATTCTGCTCCATTTTTCCCAGTTCCTGTCAGATAGGGAGGATCTTTAGCTGCTTTAAAGATTTCCTCCACTCCAGGTCTGTGCTGCAATCCCCTCCCTCAGCCACTCTCCCAGGTCTGGGTAATGATATTTATTCCAGCTGAGCAATTCCGGGAGGAGAAAATGATGGACTTAAATTGAGGCCATATTTTGCCGATCCCCGTGTCCTAAATTTTCCATAATGACAGGAATCCATTTGAGCTGGGAGATCATGGGATCATCATTAACAAAACCTCAGCGTGGAAAGGCTGAGTTAGTCCTGAGGAAAATGGCCAGGGATCTCTGTCCGGATCCTGTGGGGGATGGGAGGTGACGCTGGGAGGGGATAACTGAGCTTGGTTTGGGGTGAGGCCACGCAAATTCCTGGGAGTGGGACCATCCCAGTGCCTCCATCCCTGCTTGGAACGTGATGCTCCTTTTAGCAGGAAAGTGGTGTCTGATGGAATTCCTTGTTGTTCTGGGAAGAGCAAACCAGAGGCTGTCCCAGATCCATGAGTGCCTGGCAGAGGGGAGATGGTGACAGGACCCTGCTGGAACCTTCAGCTCAGGGAGGAGCAGCCACCTGAGAGGACTTCTAGCAACTCATGGGGCTGGGAAGGGACTGGCAGAGTTGACTTCAACTCCCAGAGTTGCCAAGTTGATTCCAAACCTGGCAGGACCCGGATAAGAGGGGCATTTCCATAATCCCTTTGAATTTGGCAGTGCCGGGAGCAGGAGGCCCAGCCTGTCCCCTGAGTCGGGAGAGTGCAGGAGAAGGCAGAGGTTGCTAAACCATCTCCTGGTCCATGGAATGAGTGAAGCACATCCCTGGAGCGGCTCATTTCAGGTGACTTTTGCCTTCTGCTGGCACCTAATCCCTGATTTGGGAATGGGAGCTCCACTCTGGCACAGTCCCACAGCCTGGGGGACACTTCAGGAACACAGGAATTTGCTCCTTGGCCTGCCCCAGGACCATTTCCAGTTTGAATTGGGTTCTCCTTTTATTTATGGCCAGCCCAGTGACTGTAAGCTGTTCCTGAGGCACTTCTAATGCCGTGTCCTTTAGGGGCTGGGATACCTTGGATTTGGACCCGCCCCAAACCCCACATTATTTAAACAAAGAGGCAACAACCTGAGCTGGGTTCCCAGCAGAGCCTCTGCCCTGCCCTGAGCAGCTGTCCGAGCCCAAACCCTACCTCAGAGCTGCTGTGGGAGAGCTGTGCCTTTTCCAGCTAATCTCCAGCCCTCCTGAACCTTAGAAAGCCTCTTGGGAATGATCTCTGGATCATTCCCACTCCCAACCAGGCTGGAGATTGGTTTGGGAAGTGCAACACATCCAAACCTTCCCAGGGAGCACAGCCCTGTGCGCTCCTGTGGATCTCCCTTAAAGAGCAGGAATATGCGACCAATCCTCCCAAAAGTCATTCACTGGTGTGTTTTTCCCAGATTTCTCGAAGGGGGTTACCATTTACCCCTAAATTGGAGATCAATCCCTATTTTTAGCAGGCAGAGTGGCTCCTGGGGCTCTCAAACCCAAAGCAGAGCCAAAGCCCCACTCAAAGCCTTTAAAAGTAAGAAAAGTCTTGCATGTTCTGACAGGTGAAGACAAAGTGGAAATATCCATGAAAAGAGACAACTCCAAGAAACTTCTCCTTGAAGCACATCCTGGACTTCTGCTTTCTTAGGGAGAGCAGATTCCCAGTAGAAAGCTGGATTAAACTGGTAGAAATTAACCCCTTTTGCAGAGGAAGAGCCATTCCATGTCAGACCTGACATGAGGCCGGTTTCAAATTGTCACCGTTGCGTTCCCAAACATTCAAGCGTGGCCGGAATTTGCATAAACATGAGATGCTAATATTTAAATACACCAAGAGGAGAGCCAGTCCCAGCTTTTCAGGCCCCTCCAGCCCAGCAGGGCCGGTCTGTGGGCACAGTTCTCCCAATCCCATGTCCAACATCCCTAATTATCCCAATCCCATGTCCAACATTCCTAATTTAGCCAGTTGCAGGGACAATGACTCCATTTGCATGCCATGAATATTAAACAGCCACTTTTGCACCTGCATTTGCACGTTTGGGGCTGGATTTTCAGCCCTCAGCCACCAAGCTGGAATCTCCTGTTTCACTGCCCATTTTTGTAGGGAAAATGGATCAGTTTGGGAAAACTCCTGTGGAGTGATGGCTCCTCTCCGTATTTTTTTCCCACTGCACTGCAGGAAAAGCTGTGGCTGATCCCAGGCCGTGGCAGATGTCACCAGATGGCACTCTTACATTGATTCTTCCCCATCCTTAGTTGTTGTTGTTGTTTATTTGGGTTTTATGGATGAGCAAACGCTGAGGGTGGAAGAGCCCTGCTCCAGAGTGGAATTCAGCCATCAGCATTGGTTCACAGGGATTCGTTCTGGGTGCTGGAAACTGTGGGGAATTCGGACGTTCTCCAGGAGCTGGCCGTGGTTTTGGGATGGAATTGCTTGGAGAAGTGGCCCTACAGGCCCCAGAATTTCTGTGTGTGGGTTTCTCTTCTCACTGGTGGCACTCAGAATGTAAAAATAAAATTCCATTTCTGATCTCTCCCTGAAATTTGGTGTCACTTTGGGGACATGATACAGGTGACCAAACAGGCCAATTATATTAGAAGAGGGTGTAAAATTGTCCCTAAACCCCACCCAGTGTTTCTAAAAAGGACTGGAAGTGCAACTTTCCATCCTACTATGTAAAAATAGGGATTTTGGGGCATAATAAAGATTTTGGGTCATAATAAAGGTTTTCTCTTTATGGCAAAAATGACTAAATATGAGCCCCAAATTCTCGTGGTGGTTCTTCACCCAGAAATTTGGGATTGTTTTTTTTTTTGTGTCTCAGAAGAGAAGAGTTGGAAAGGGATGTGATCTCTCCCTGGAAGTTGGTGTCACTCTGGGGACAAGACACAGGTGACAAAACAGGCCAATTATGTTAGAAGGGGGTGTAAAATTGTCCCTAAACCTCACCCAGCATTAAAAAAATAAAGACTGAAGTGCAACTTTCCACCCTACTATGCAAAAATATGAATTTTGGGCCATAATAAAGGTTTTCTCCTTAGAGGGGCAATGACTAAATATGAGCAACAAATTCTCATGATGGTTCTTCATCCAAGGAAGTTGGGTTTGATTTTTCTTGTCTCAGAAGAGAAGAGTTGGACAGGGATGTGATTCATCTCAGGAATATCCCAAGAGAACCTCCAGAATATCAAAAAAAGATTGTTCCGAAACAAAATAAAAGGTGAAACAACAGATTAAAAAATATTAGTGATAACATTCAGCAGAACATTCCCAACGTGGTGCGAGGAGTTAGAAATGAATCCCCACAGGAGAAGACAAATCCCACTGATTGTTTTCTCATATTACTCCAAGCAAAAAATCCATACTCTGGGATATTGATTCTATAAAATATGGGACCCCCTCACTGTGGAGAAACACCTGAGATTGAGAGATAACAACAATGATTTCCTTTTATTAAAGCACCATGTATGATGCTAAAATTCCAATGTGGCTTCTGTGGGAGGAGCAGCTCTGGGGCTTCTGGACTTTAGGCAAGAAGCCCTCTTGGCATGGAAAAATTTCCTTTCCACGCCTTTTATTATTGTTGTTTGTCCCTTACAGTAGGGCTGGAGTCACATCTGGCTCTGAGCACCAAACCCTCAGACCTGCTTATTCCTGAATACCAAAATATTCCATGGTGGACGTTCTTGTTTAGCTTCTCATTTCCTGTTGAAATCCAGGAGCAGAAAACGCCCCAAAATTCCAATTACGCAGCTCATTAGTGCCATTATTATTAATTTTCTTCACCACACAAATGTCCCAACAGCTCCTGTGCATCTCCCCTTCTCCAGTGAGAGCTGGGGCCTCACAGATCCAGCCCTGACCTTCCAAAAGGCTGGAAAAAGCCAGCGAAGGTTGGAGGAAAGGCAGCGATCCAAAGCCTAAGGAAAGTGCCTTGCCCAGAGCGATTCCAGAGCTCAGCCGGGCTCATTAGGAGCAGGACAGGAGCTGATGTGATTGCAGCAGACAGATGACCTTGGGTGGTTTTTCCCATCTCCTAAGGAAAGACTTTGCCCGGAGAGTGGTTCAGGAGCAGCCCAGGATTTAGCAGGGCTGTAAAGGAGCAGCTGCTGCAATAAAGCTGCAGTTTTACAGCTCCAGGCAGGCCAGGAACAACATTTGGATCCGCTCACAAGGGCTCCAAAGGCAAGGAGAAGTTTGGTGATGCTGGTGAGAGGCAGGTCCCACAGTAAGGAATGCCCCAGGGATCCATGGGGAACGGTGCTGTGCCCACAGTCCTGGAGCCTCACGGGCTTTGGATTCAGCTCCTCAGGCGCAGAATTCCTCGGTCTGTCCCCACCCTGGGGGCTCCGGAGCCCTGCCAGGATCACAGGGTCAGAGGTGTGAGCTGGTGACATCCCAGTTCGGTAACAGGGAGAGATCATGGGATCAAACCACCCTTCTTCCTCCTCCTCCTCCTTTGCCTTCTCTTCCTCCTCTTCCTTCTCCTCCTCCTCTTCCTTCTCCTCCTCCTCCCCCTGCCCGCCTCAGAACAGTGGGAAGAGCCTGGTGCAGTCCAGTGACCTTCCCACTCGGGCGTCTGGGAGCTGCAGGAGGCCTCTGGCTGCTCCCAGAATCCCAAAATCATTCAGGTTGGAAAAGCCCTCCAAAATCATCGAACCTAGAAGTACCCAGGCCACCACTGCCCCACATGTGCAGGTGCCACACCCACATGACTTTGGGGACTCCACCAGTGCCCTGGGCAGCTGTGCCAGTGCCTGGCCATGGATCCACCCTAAAAACCTGATAGCCAAAATCCACTTTTCCCTCTTTTTGGCTGCATTTGGTCTATTTTCCACAAGTAAAGCACACGAAACCCAGAGCTCTTGCTCTGCTGTCAGGCTGGACGAGTGCTTGGAAGCAAAGTCTTTCCAGCTTATTATGGATTCAGACATCTCTTCATCTGGAGTTGCCTGAGGTCCTGGAAATAATCGTGTCTTTCAGGAAGAACATCGTTCTGAGGTGAATAAAAATCACTCAGCACTTTAATGAGACCATTACATTTCACTGCAAGCATCTTTCCCTCTTCCACAAGGTCTTCCAGGAGGAGAAACAACTCGGATCCACCTGCTCATGGAAGCACGTCCATGAGTCAGGGATTTATCTCACTGGGAGTTCTCCCCCATCTCCCAAAATTCTGCATCTTCGCCCTCACCCTGCCCCTGGTTCCCCTGAGTGAGTTTTGTTCCTCTCCTTTTCCTGGACCCCACTCCTGGGACATCCCTTTCTGAGGAAGGGTTGGGCTCTGAAGGACTCTGGAGCAAAAATCCCATCAAAACCTCACTCTCCCTGAGAAAATCAAATAAGCAAAATTCTGGAAAAATGAAATTCCTAAAAAAGAGATTAATTTAAATGACACTGGCAAAGAGGGGGCCTGGAACAGCTCTTCCCAGGGGGATGCCCCACAGGAGGACCTACTGGAAGTGTCCCAGCCAGGAATGTGCCTGGAGGCAGGAGGAGGCTGCATTTTGGAAGCCCCAATTAACCCCTTGCAGACCCCAGTTCATTTCCAAATGATTCCTGATAATCAGATTATTTTCCATGCAGAAGTTTAATCCTATTACTTCTAATTATGCCCCAATGTGCAAAGCTAAACAAATCCCATCTTTTTGTTCCCCATGCCTTCCAAGAAAGTGATTATATTCCATCTCGAGTCGTTATCCATAAGTATCTCTTTTAATCATTTCTGCATTCAGCCCCTCCAGACCTCAATTATTTCTGCTCCCTCCTCATGTCTTGCAATGATTTTGCTGCTACAAACTCCTACAACTCCTTCTCTGGGTGTTACAGACCCTAAAGAGATACCCAGGGGTCGTGAAATATTTTTCAGGTATAGTTTACATGCAATATTTTAACTCTTTCGTGTGTCCAAACAGCAATTTCTTTGGAAAAGTGGAAGATTTTAATAAGAAGCAGCAAAGCTCAATGTGATAATTATTGGTGGAATTATTTTTGTTGTTCTTATCAGCATTTTGTCCCTGCAATTTGCATAATTGCTGGGTCTTGATTAGAAAAGTCTCATTTTTCTGCTGAAGGCTTTGGCAGGAGCCAATCATTTCAAAGTTCCTCACAGAACGGAGCTCCTCAGGGGAATAGAGGAGGGAGGGAGAGGAGCAGTCCTGAGCCATTTTTCCTTAGGAGGATGATGGATATGATTCCCTGGTGTAGGACGGGAGCTGCCCTTTAGCTGAAGATTTCAGCTCTGCTTTTACACAGATGGGGAAATTCTGCTGAGCTGGGAGGCGTTAAATCATGGGATCATAAAATTCCAGGCTGATTTGGGCTTGGGAGGGACCTTAAATCCCATCTCATTCCACTGGAAGGGACATCTTCCGCTACCCCAGGCTCCAACCTGGCCTTGGGCACTTCCAGGGGTGGCGAGTCCACGCCCACAGCTCTGGGAGCGCAGTGGTGCCACTCTCTGTGTCCAGCCCTGCTGAAGGGGACAATTCTGGAGCAGGACGTTGACAGAAATGCTCCCAAAGCCCCTAAAGCTGGGAGTGAGTGAGGAGAGGAGCAGGGGTGGGTGCACAGAACACACCCACGAGGCTGCCGGAAGAGCTGTGTGCCCAATTTTTGGTGAGAATTCCCAGGATTTCATGTTTCAAAACCTTTTCTTTTAAAGGGAATTTTCTCGAGAAGCTCCTTGAGTCTCTCCACACCAGTGTTTGTGCTACTCCCTAAAGGACACACATTAGGAAGTGCTGGGTGTCCCGCCACCTTTGTCACCTGCCAGGTGTGGCATCAGTGCCACAGTGCCACCAGGAGCAGCTGGAGGGCATTTTTCATGGCATTTCCCTGGGATGTGACACGTCAGGGGCAGCTCCTGCCCAGGCTGAGAGCAAGAGCAGGGCACAGTCTGAGGTTCTGCTTCAGGTGTGCTCAGCAGACAGAACTATGGAGAAATATCTGGGATTCCCAAGAATTCACAGCAGCTTTCCTCTCTTGCCCAGAGATAATTCCCTGGTGTCAGGGAGTTATCCCAGTAAAGCAAAAAGAGGGGAAAATGGCTCCTAATTGGATCTCTGTGCTTGGATCTGCCATTCCAGGCGGAATTGTGTCTGTCACAGGGGAGGGCTGAGAGCATCCCCACCCAAAACTTCCCTTTCCAAATCATCCTCTCCAAATCAGCTCTGCCCAAACCATCCCCACCCAAACCACACCAACCCAAATCATTCCCACCCAATTCATCCCTTCCCAAACCCTCCCTACATAAACATTCCCTTCCCAAAGCTTCCACTCCCAAATCATCCCTTCCCAGATCCTCCCCACCCAAATCATCCCTATTCAGAGCACCTCTTCCCAGATCTTCCCATCCCAAACTTTCCTTTCCCAAATCATCCCCACTCAAACTTTCCTTTCCCAAATCATTCCCTACCCAAACATTCCCTTCCCAAAACTTCCATTCCCAAATCTTTCCTTCCACATCATTCCCACCCAAATCCTCCCTTCCCAAATCATCCCTTCCCAAATCCTCCCCACGCAAACATTCCGTTTCCAAACCTTCCATTCCAAACCCATCCCTTTCCCAAACCATTCCCACTCAAATCATTCCTTTCCCAGATCATCCCATCCATACTCTCCCTATCCAAACCAGCTCTACCCAAACATTCCCTTCCTAGATCATTCCCTTCCCAAAACTTCCCCTCCAAAATCTTCCCTGACCAAATCTTTCTTAGCCAAACCTCTTACCCAAATCCTCCTTTCCCAAACTATCCCTTCCCAGAACATCCCTATTCAGATATTCCCTTCCCAAATCATTCCCTTCCCAAACCTTCTCCTCTCAAACCAGCCCCTCCCCATATTATCCCCCCTAAAACAATCCTTACCCAAACATTCCGTTCCCAAACCATTTCTTCCCAGTTCCTCCCCTCTGAAATCATCCCAGCCCAAACCATCCCCTCCCAAACCTTCAGTCTCAGGTTCCACTGTAAGATGTAACAAAGGTTGGGATTCTCTCACCATCTCTGTCAGCTGTTAAAGCAGCTGGGGCAGTGTTCCTTATCTCCTCCATGCCTCATCCCTGATAACTCCCTCTGGGGGCTATCTCTGTTCGTGGGCCATCAAGGCTCACTGCACACTCACAGAATTACATCATCCCATTGGGAGATGCTCCGCCCAGGGGGAGGAACCGAGCATTCCCACCTGGATACGATCTGAGGCTCGGAACACCACGGGCACTACCCACTGGATTCCCAGAGGACAAGAGCTTCATAAGCACCACTGGACCTGCAGAGGAAGACCAGAGCCTCCTACAGGATCACCGCTTCAACAGAACCACATCCACCATTAAATGGGACTGCTGCCACCTCCCTGCTCGGCAGGGTGTCAGCTTGGACCCTGACTCTGTCAGTTTAAGCCAATGTTTATTCCTTTTATTTTAGTTTTCCTATTACATTGTAGCTCTGACCTGGAATTACGCACTGGTTTGCTTTCAAACTAGTCCAGCTTCCTTTCCCAAGGCCTCCCTTCCCAAAGCTTCCATTCCTAAATCCTCCCCAGGTAAACCTTCCTTCCTCAAACATTCCTTTCCCAGATCCTCCCTTCCCTAATCAATCATTCCTAAATCGCCCCCACCCAAACCTTCCTTTCTCAAATCATTCCCACTCAAACCTCCCATTCCCAAACCCTCTCTACCCAAACTTCCCATTCCCTGATCCTCCCCACCCAAACCACACTCACCCAAATCAGCCCCTCCCCATATAATCACCACTAAAACCAACCCTTCCCAAACATTCCCTTCCCAACTTGTCCCCACCCAAAGCTTCTCACAAACCTTCCTTTCCCAAATCCTCCCTTCCCAGATGATCCCTCCCATGCCAGTCCCTGGAAAGGCAGCAGAGCCTGTGCCTGTCCCTTCTCACAGCCCACAGCTGGGAAGTTTTTTGGGCATCATTTGCTCCTTTTTCCTGAGCTGCCCTTGAAGGTGGGAGAAATTGGGATGTTTCAATCCTGGATTAATGGAATGGTTTGGGTGGGAAGGGACCTTCAAGCCCATCCAGTGCCACCCCTGCCATGGGCAGGGACACCTCCCACTGTCCCAGGCTGCTCCACGCCCTGTCCAACCTGAACTTGGACACCTCTTTGAACATCTCCATGTCTGTCCAAGCTGCCTGGAGTCTCCATGGACCACAAAGGGAGCTGGATAATTGGATAACTTCTGTTGTTTCCCCCTGGAATGTCATCCCTGGCTACAGCCCCTTTGCTTCTGTGCCTGTGGGAGTCCGGCTGGAGACCCAGTGCTCCTCATCCTCCTTCCAAGTTTGGAGTCTTCTCAAAGAATGACTGGGAGAAAGGGTTCAAAATCTCCCTCAAAATTTCCCAAACCCGGAATTTTCTAAAATCAATACATGAGTTTCAGGAGAAATAATGAAAATAATTTAAAACTTCATCCTTCTCATGTTAGAAAAGTTTCTTATTTTGCTATTGTTAATTATGAGTAGTTGCTAATAAGTTTATTACTAATTTTACTTATTAGTATTTAGTAGGACTTGCAAAGCCCTTCCCAGGTGGAAAACTGTTTTTCCAGGGAAGTTCAAGAGCAGGAACAGTAATAACAGCCAAGGCAAAATGCATATTTTTAGAGCAGGAACTCTGCTCATGGAGAGGCTCTCAATGAATCGACCCAATCTCAGGTTTGTGAAGGTTCAGTTGTCAAAATCCTGCATTTGGAAGTCCACTCCGGAGTGCTGGAAGTGGGTGGTTCCCTCTGCTCTAAAGGGCAATTTTTAACTGGGGATGAGCAGTGGGAAATGCAGGAGACTCCCTGGACTGACATCGTCTTCCAGGCTCACCCTCCTACATCCTTTTCCAGAGGGAAGTTTCCACTGCCTCCACCTCACCTCCTGTGGAAATGCTGTTCATATTCCTTACAAATGTTGAGCTTTTTTATTCCCTGTGCAGAACAAGCCTTCCCAGGATGTTTGGCACTATTTCATCCTCTTATCTCCAGAAGATTCTCTGCATGGGAATCCAGTAATCACCGAAATCCCTTGCTCCACATAGAAGTCACTCAGACATTCATCCAACTCTGCGAACACCACGAACAACTCTGTGGCACCAGGAAGAGGTCCTCACTCCAGTGGGTTTGGAATTGGGGCCCAGTGCTGGTTTAAACACTCCGCATTGGATTGTGGAGAAAGGGTTTTTCTCTGGCTCATTCCTAAGGAAAACATTGGGAACTAAGGACCTCAACAGGTTGATGGGCAGAGAAGAACTGTCTGGAAGTACAGAACAGGGAAATGCAGGTCCTGCACCTGGGGAGGAACAACCAGCGCAGGCCGGGGGGGACCTGCTGGAGCAGCTCTGTGGAGAAGGACCTGGGGGACAACGAGGTGTCCCTGAGCCAGGAGAGTGACCTGGGGCCCAATGGGATCCTGGGGGCAGCAGGAAGAGCATTCCCAGCAGGTCAGGCAGTGATCCCACCCCTGTGCCCAGCCTGGGGGCACCTCTGGAGTGCCGTGTCCAGCCCTGGCTCCTCAGCACAGCAGGGCCAGGGAGCTCCTGGAGCGGGGCCGGCGGAGGCTGCGCAGCTGAGGAAGGGCCTGGAGCAGCTCCGTGCCCAGCACAGGCTGAGGGAGCCGGGGCTGCTCAGCCTCGAGAGGAGCCCCAGCTGAGAGGGGCCCTCAGCCCTGGGTGTCCCTGGCTGCAGGGAGGGCTCAGGGCAGGGCCCGGGCTCTGCTCCGGGGCCCGGCAGCGGCACCAGAGCAGCGGGCAGGGCCTGAGCCCGGCAATTGCCCTGCACAGGAGGCAGAACTGCTGCCCTGGGCAGGGCCCGGCCCTGAGCAGAGCCCAGAGAGGCTCTGGGGTCTCCTCGCTGGGGATATTGCAGAGCTGTGGGCACACACTGCTGTGCCCTGTGCTCTGGGATGGCCCTGCTGGAGCAGGGAGTGGCACCAGTGACCCTCTGTGCTCCCTTCCAGGCTGACCCATCCTGGAGGGTCCCTCTTCCCATCCCAGGAGTGCAGCAGAGCCTGTGCTGACCCTGGAGCCATTGGAGCTGTGCTGCATTCCTGTCCCTCCTCTCCCTCCTCACCTCCTGCAAGGAGAGAACAGCTGTGTTTTCCTGCCACCTCTTGGGGCTCTTCCATACCTCACCAAATATTGTTGCAGAGAGACACATTACTGTGTTTACAGCGCTGTTTACAGAAGATGCTCTCGATTTAAGGTTTTTATTATGATATTTTATTTTTATGGCTCTCTGCATGATCTGTTTGTTTGCATTAACTTGAGTCTAAGGTTTCATAATCTGATTATGGGGAGCAGGGCTTGGGAAGAAGTTATAAAACACTCAGAGTGCAGCAATGCACCTGCAGTCCTGAGCACCAGCTGGGTTTGCTCCTTGATCCTCAACTTTTTCCTTTCCCAGGACTTTTCCTGGAGAGGGAAGGTTCTGATGGATCTGTGGCTGGGAAAAGGGACAGAAAGATAACACAAGAAGGATTTTGAGGACTTGTTCCTCTTAACTTTCAAGGTGCTCCCTGGCCGTGCCCAGTGACCCAGGACCTGCCTCTCCATGAGTTTAACCTGGACAGTCACGGATAACAGGTCCGTGGGTTTGATGGGAGTGGGAAATGGCTCTGCCTGTGAGGGACAGAGGTGTCCTGTGTGTTTCTGACCCCCTGTCCCATGGTCCTGCCTTTCTGTTGAACATAGCATTAAGGCAACAGGTTTTTTCTTTTCAGTAGATCCATGGGATGGTTTTGCATCTCCTATTTTCTTGTAGGAGGAGAATTCGATGTCCAAAGCACCTTCTGGTTCAGAAAATGCAGCTCCTTGTTCAGTTTTGGGTGCCACAGTATGAGACAGATCTAAAGCTATTAGAGAGCACCCAAAGGAGGTTGTGAAGATGGTGGAGGGGAATCTGAGGCTGAGGGCACTTGGAATGTTCAGCTGGAGCAGAGGACACTGAGCTCAGACCTCGCCGGGGCTGCAGCTCCGATCTCTGCTCCCTGGGCCAGGGACAGAAGCCAGGGAACGGCTGGAGCTGGGCCAGGGCAGGCTCAGGCTGCAGAGCAGGGAAAGGTTCTTCCCCCAGAGGCTGCTGGGCACTGCCCAGGCTCCCCAGGGAATGGGCACGGCCCCGAGGCTGCCAGAGCTCCAGGAGCGTTTGGCCAGGGATGCCCAGGGCGGGGTTGTTGGGGTGTCTGGGCAGGACAAAGCTGGACTTTGTTGATCCTGTGTATCCCAGCTCAGGATATTCCGTGATTCTCTGACTCACTGCCATCCCCAGAGCTGATGGAGGAATCCCAGGTAAGTATGATCCCTACTTATCCTTCTTTTGTCCTTCCAAGTGTTTGTGTAGGGAAAGAAGGTTCTGGAGCGGGTGACCTTAGGCCAGGTTGTGTCCCCACCACCTCAGTGCCCCCCCCTGCCCTGAGCTGTGGCAGGGAGGAGCTGGCAGAGAGGAACATTTGCATCTTTCCTGAGTGCCTCATGTTTACCTCCAGCAACTTTTCTTTGCCTAATTGGATGCAAGCAGGGAAAGAGCTCAATAATTCTCCTTTTCCCTCATGCCAGCAACTGGCAAATTGCAGGGAAGATGAGCCTGGAGCCAGATGTTGGCCAGGAAATAAATTTGCCTTTGAGCAAGGGGACTTCCAGCCATTCTGTTCCACTCTGAACCTGCATCAGATTGATGCAGGAGTTAAAGTCAGGAGGGCTTTTTCTGGCAATTTCCTCTGAAAAAATCAAGGGAGGGGTTGACCGAGATCTCAGATATCACAGGGCTTCTTATTACAAATCGCAAGACTTGCAAATTTCCACGTGAACCTTGGGAATGATCTGTCCCAGGGCCAACAGATTCAGGGCTTCAGCCTCCATCTGGTGGGGAATTTCAAAGGGACGGAGATGCCTAAAAAAGCAGATCTAGGATGGGGTTTCCATAAGCTCAGAAGCCTCTGTAACCCAGAAAAGTGCTTGGCAGAGTTTGATGGGAACAGAACTTCCTGAGGGATGGAAGAGGAGGTTTTTTACCATTTTCAGAGCTGCAGGAGCTTGTGGTAGAGCAGCTGCTCTGCACCCCAGAAAATATTTGTCTCCCAGCCATCACACTTTTCTCTCCAAGAAGCCCAGAGTGGAAGCTGTGCTTCTTTTGGGTAAATAGAGCTCTCCAAAGGCATCTGGTTCTGCTGGTCAAAGGAGGGCATTGTTGTGCTCTGCTCGGGGCTGGCGTGGCCTCACCTCCAGGCCTGGGGGCAGTTTGGGGTGCCCCAATATCAGGAAGATCTAAAGCTGTGGGAAAGCATCCAAAGGAGGGACACGGGGATGGGGAAGAGTTTGGAGAAGCCATGGAAGGAGCAGCTGAGGGCACTTGGAATGTTCAGCTGGAGCAGACTGAGGGCAGAGCTCCCCGGGGGCTGCAGCTCCTCCTGAGGGGCAGCTCCGATCTCTGCTCCCTGGGCCAGGGACAGCAGCCAGGGAACGGCTGGAGCTGGGCCAGGGCAGGCTCAGGCTGGAGAGCAGGGAAAGGTTCTTCCCCCAGAGGCTGCTGGGCACTGCCCAGGCTCCCCAGGGAATGGGCACGGCCCCGAGGCTGCCAGAGCTCCAGGAGCGTTTGGCCAGTGCTGCCAGGGATGCCCAGGGTGGGGTTGTTGGGGTGTCTGGGCAGGGCCGGGAGCTGGGCTGGGTGATCCTGGTGGGTCCCTTCCCACTCAGGATATTCCCTAGCTCCATGATTCCAAGGTAAAGGGCTACAGGTCTGTGCAGTGCCCAGGAGAGATGGACATTCCCTCCCTGCTTTCCTGCAGCTGACACCCAGCTTGGATTTGGGACAGTGCAGGGAATCTGCTGAGCACAGGAACATCACGGATTGTCCCTCTTCAGTCTGCTCCTTGTCCCCAGACTTGCTGATGTGCCTGTGCCATGAGGGAATCTGCATCTGCTGCAAAATGGAGGGAAACTGGGGATGGAGGGGCTTAAACAGCATAAAACAGGAATGTGACAGTATTGACTGGGAAAGACCCTGAGCAACCCAAAGTGACTTTGAAAATGAGGGTCAGACCAGGAAAGCTCCAGGGGTCCCTTCCCCCAGGAATTATTCTCTTTTATGGAAAGCACCAAGCATAACCCAGGCAGGTTATGCTCTGCTCCAGCAGCAGTGGCAGAAATCTTGCTGCAATTTTCATAGGAATATCCATCTGCTCCTGTGGAACTGGGGGAAAGGACCCTCAAAGGCACCAGGAAAAGGGAGCAGCCAGCACAGAAGTAGTGTTGGAGAAGGAAGGAGCTGATCAAGGCAGGCAGCTCGGAAAATCAGCCCTTCCCTGTTCTCCACAGGGCAGAAGGAGCATCCCTGGACTTAATCCTGCACATCCCTTGGAACCTCCATGCTGGAAGTGCTGCCTCCATCCCCGTTTTCCTTTTGATTGTTTCAATCCCTGCTAATTGCAGGGACAGCTGCTTCCAGCAGAGGATGAACAAACAGGCTCCAAAGGCAGCAGGGTTGGTGCCAGCAGCAGCTGCTGGACAAACAACAGATCCCAACTTCATCCCTGGGCTTTTCCCTTGGAGAAATGTCGTTCCCTACTCACCAAGCACTGGAGGCTGCTGCCAAATCAGTTGTTTGATCCCGATCCTATGAACTTCTCCAACACCTCAAAAAGCCTTTGTTTCCCATCCCCTTTTCCCTTGGAACAGGGGAACTCAGTCGAGGCTTGAGCATTCTGTCCAAATCTATGAACAGAAGCAGGGCCAACCCCCAGATTTTTCTTTCTTCATTACTAAAGCATTGGGAAAAATAAGTTTCTGGTCAAAATAATTTTCTGAAAAAATATTTTTGAGGGAAAACACACTCCAAATTGTGTTTTCTTAGAATAAGTTTTTTTGTATCCCACCTTGCTGTCTCATAAGAAAACAACAATTTCTGCCTACACACGTTTTAAGCAGAAAAGAGGATTTCCCCCCATTTTGTGCAGAACTCGTGGTGAGATCGACATAGAATTCCAGTAGCAGATGTGATGAGCACAGCAATGAGCTCTGGTTTGAGTGCTGCAGAATGGAAACAGAGTCAGCACTCGCTATTCCTTGGCTGGAATGTTTTGTCGCATTTATCAGGAAGTGAGAGCAGCTGGATCCACAGCAGCCTGTGCATCCCACGGAAGGCTGAGGAAGGAATGATTCTGCTGATTTTGGGGTTCCTCTCCTTGGGCTGTGCACCGTGATGAGCTGTGGGTGCTTCTGGGAGTGTTGGGGTGGGTTCAGAGCCCAGCCCTGGGGATTTTGGGCTTCTCCAGGGCAGAACCAGTAGCTGGGAAGTGTCAGTAAGAACATTCCCAGTAAAATCAGTTAATTTTTAATAAATGTTTGCAGGAAGTGACCTGAAACTCCAGAGGGTGTGATGAAGTGGCTTCAAGTGACCCTCAGGCTGCTGCCAATCCCATTTCAGTCCCCAGGGATGGGGACTCCAACCCTGCCCCGTGCCAAGGCCTGACCACCCTTTCCATGAAGGAATGTTCCCAATATCCACCCTGCCCCTCTCCTGTCCCAGCCTGAGGCCGTTCCCTCTCCTCCTGTCCCTGTTCCCTGCCAGCAGAGCCCGACCCCCCCGGCTGCCCCCTCCTGTCAGGGACTTGTGCAGAGCCACAAGGTCCCCCCTGAGCCTCCTTTGCTCCAGGCTGAGCCCCTTTCCCAGCTCCCTCAGCCGCTCCTGGGGCTCCAGCCCCTTCCCAGCTCTGTTCCCTTCCCTGGACACGCTCCAGCCCCTCCATGTGGCACTTGGGGACTTGGGTTGGTGGTGGACCTGGCAGTGCTGGAATGGATGATCTTAAAGGTGTTTCCCGACCTTACTGACTCTGTGATTCCCTGATCCGGAGCTCCAGGTGTGGCTCTGGACAGGCTGCAGAAGGAGCTGTCACCATGTCACCAGTGGTCCCAGGTGGTTACTGGGCCTCAAAAATGACCACAATTTTCATAATCCCTTTCCACTCCCCCTGAGGATCCTGATTTTCCTGCGTTTCCTTGTCAGACACATTTCCCCTCTCCTCCCTGCCCTCTGCTCTGGGTGGGGGCTGTAGAAGGAGCTCTGTCCTGCTTTTCCTGTGCCAGGAGCAGGATTTGGCCCAGCAGTGGCACCGCTGGGCTCTGGTTGTGCTTAGGGATGATGGGATCACATCCCATGGATTTGCAGCTGGAAATGGCTTCCTGCTGCTCAGTGGAGTCCTTCGCACGGCCAGGACTGGGGGCTTTGCAGCCCTCCTGTTCCTGCCTGCTCTGGAATTGCTGCTGAGCCTCCCTGAAACCTGGGAAATGAGGGAGAGATCAAAGACACCCAAGTGCTTAGGATGGAAAATAACAAACCCTCGGAGTCGGAATGTGGCTTCTTGTGCAGTTGTGTTATTTGGAACCACTCTTCCTTCATTTTTGTGGCCTTTTGGAAGTGGAGAGGAGGAGGAGGAAGGGGCTGAGCACTACTGGAACTCCTTTTAATCCACAGGCACAACTGGTACCTGCGTCCTAGGCCCTGAGGAGATGGTTCTGGCCAGTTCCTCAGGCCAGGAGTGCCTTTGTCCAGCTCTGCTTCTTGTCACACCCAAATTGCACATTTTCAGTGTTAAATACGAAGATCTCTGGCCTTATCTCCAGCAGTTCTCTTGAATATTGCTGAAAACCCTCCCTTAACTTAAAAAACCCAGCCCAAACTAAAAAACCCTGAACAAACCCAACTAAAATCAAAGGGGTTTTTGACTTCCCTTCATAAACAGCAGGGGAGATCCTTTGGGATGGTCTCAGTCTTGTTATGGTGCCTCATTTGCTTAAACCTGGTCTAAGGCGGAACAACTGTCATCATTTACTTAAACCTGGCCTAAGACAGAGCTTTGCAAGCCCTTAAGATATGCAATGCCCCTGGCTCTACACAGGCCAGGGATTATCAGGCTGATTTTAATTTAAGAATCAAAATATTCCAGCCAATAAAATGAAAAGTCCTCATTCCTCTCCTGGAGCTCCTCCCAATTCTGAGCATCCAGAAATAAACCACACCCAGCAGGGATTAGAATTGGAGAGGAGCCTTCCAAGAAAAGGAGGGAAAATCGCTCTGTCAGCCTCAGGCCTGTTTTGGCCGAGTCTGTTTTCTCCTTTGTCAGGAGTGTTGCACCGGGATGCTGATGGCTGTGGAGCCCAATTCTGGAACACTTTCCCCCAGATCCTGCTGAAATGAGGGAATAATGTTATCTGTAAGAGGAAAACGAGCTTCCATTGCCTGGGAATTGTCCTGCAGTGAGGAAACCTGGAGAGCCTCCACTGGATTTTCTGGATGAGGCAGGAATGTTCCTCCTCTGTGGGCTCATCAAACAGGGACTTTCCCAAAGCTCAAACTGCACACAGGAAAATCCCCACTCTGCTGACAGGAGGATGAAAAACCTTCCTTGTTTTCTGCCTAGCCTGGAGCGTTTCCTGAGGAAACTCCAGGTGCCTGAGCCACAGGGATGTGTTCTAATGAGGCATCAGATGGGATAGGGGTGGATATTCCATGCTGCAAGTGGCATTCCCATGGATGTCATTCCCAGCAGGGACCCCAGAATCCCTGATGGACACCAGGCACTAGAGACATTCTCTGGCCAGGAGAATTTTTTCCCACTTTGCCGATGTTTTATGGCCGGAAATTTCCTTTTAAATGTCTCAGACATCTGGAAAAATTCCCTGGAAGCTGCGGTGGCCACTGAACCCTGGCAGCAATGCTTTGAGCACTTGTCCGGACACTTCACTGAGTTATCCCTGGATTTTTCACCAAAAATATCCCTCTTTGCTGCTGCTGCTGCTGCCGCTGCCGTGGCTCTCTGTGTTTACCATGTTTGATTCCCTCCGCTCATTAATATTTCACTTAATGAAGACAATTCCTGTCTTTACACCTGGTTGTAACTCCAGGGTTGTGTTGGGAGGCTGTGATTGCTTTTCTGACCCGCTGGGAGTGCCTGTGTTGGTTTATGGATTAAATATCCGGCTCTGTTTCTCTGTATCTTCATTCCTGTGCCTATTCCATTCTTGGAGCTCAGCTCCTTCCTCCAGCTCTCCAAGAACATCTTTAACTCCCAAGGGTGGTGCTTAATGAAAGACTTCGCAGCTTAATTTAGTGACAACGGTATTTGTCTTAAGGTTTGGGAGGGAGCGGGATCAAATCCAGGAGGAGTTCCCTTTTTATTAAAAAATAACTCTGGATTCTTATTCTCTGCGTGTCAAAGGGATCCCAACAGGAGCACTTCATTATCTTTATCTACTCCTCCACTATTCTTAGCATGATTTAAACAGCTCCTGTTTGAGAGGCAAAGCTTCAACTGCAGCAGGTGCTTGAGCTCCTGGCCCTGATTTTTAGGAGGTTTTGGAATCAGCATCCCTGGAATTTTTCTGCCAGTGGGTTTCTCTGTGTCTTATTAATTCCCTCATGGGTGCAGTGGGAGCTGTGGGGGTTTTCAGCCCCCTGCTCTTCACTGAGGACACACAGAGTATCCCAGGAGGGAAATATTCAGCTACCAAAAGCTTTGGGTTTCTCTGGAAGGGAATACAGGAGTGCTGGGAGAGGATCCTTTCTGCCCCATCCCTCTTGGACTGGACATTCCCAAATCCAAGCAGGGAAGTTTTCACCTCCTGCTGCTGTGGGAGAGGGATTTTCCAGCCAATCCTGTGTTTTGCCTCCTTCCCAGGCTTCCCTTGTTCAATTCCAGGCTTGTAAACCCTGGAAGGGAGAATAACAAACACAAACCACAGGAGCTCATTGACCGGGGCACTATTGAGTTACAAACGCGCTCGGCTGTGCTGGGAATGAATTATGGATGAGGAATGTGGTGTCATTGTCACTGAAACTACGGGAAAAACTGAAACTCTCCAACATCTTTAAGTGCTCAGAGAATCAAGCATCACTTTATTCTGGCCAGGAGGTGCAATAGAAATGATTCCATCCACGCAGGCCTGCGATTGTGCAGGGAAGATCATCCCATCACAGCCAGTTTTTTACCAGATTTTTCATGTATTTACACAGACAAAACCCAAAGAAATTCTCGCTCATTGGTCCTAAATTACACAGTTCCTAGTATTCGATCTCCAATTGGTTCTTGATTCCTTTTCCTTCAATGCTAATTAGGTCCTCTTTCTTTGGCTCTCTTATTGGTCTTTTCCCAGGCCAGGTGTCTCCAGCCATGCCAGGGGTGATGTTTTTTAAGGTTCTTTTATCTCCTCTGCATCTTCTGGCTCTGGGAATTTCCTTTCTGTTGATTGAAGCCCATCAGGCCTCACCCAGTGAAACCCAACCCTTGGTGAAAGAGTCTTTTAAAGAGAAAACTTCAACTCCCTTCCCCCTGGGCAGAGGTGAACTAAAGTTAGTTAAAAACTGACTAGAGTTAGTTAAAAATGTTTAAAAAGTTGTGTCATTTCCAACTTGATGAGGGAGGGGGGAGATGTCCCTGTGGCTCCCACACCGGCATTCCCACATTCCGGCCACACCTCCAGCACATCCAAGGGATGCTCCAGGAGCTGCTCTCACTCCCCAGTGCTATTGGTGGTGACAGAGCTGCGGAGCAAGAATGAGAATTAATTACCAAAGACACAATCCCGGAGTCAGCCAAGGGGGATGAGTTCAACCTTCGGAGTGCTCTGAGCTGAGCCTGCCAGGGTCTCTCCCAGATCTCTGCATTTTTCCAGTGAAAGCAGGAATTTTTGTGGCATTTCCATCAGCAGCGCTGGTGATGGGAAAGGAACTTTGCCTCCAAGTGCTCCCCATACAGCAAGGAGGGTTTGAAAGGATTATTGAGCCCGAGGAAGGAGGGGTGAGTTGGGAGGGATCAGGGAAATCAATGAGCCATGGAGGATTTCAGAGGCAGCAGATGAGTCTGGGCTGGCTCCAACACCCCGGAGTGAGGAGAATTCCTCTTCTGGATGTGTTCCTGAAGGTTTCCAGGGGCAAACCTGGCCTGAAACATAGTGGAGAGAGAGGTGAACACATTGATTTATTGGAATTACTTATCCAAGTACACAAGACTGGGATGGAGCGAGGGTTGAAGAATTATTTCTTTACGAAATAATTCTTTTTTTTGCAGGGTGTCGGTCACGAATTTCAGCCCCAACTCTGCTTTTTCTCCTGTCTTGAATTAAGGTGCATAAATTCCCCGGTTGTTTCTAGGGGTTCAGACTTTATGTGGCTTTGCAGGAATATTTTGTGATCAACCCCCCCTTCCCAGCAGAGCTCCTGTAGCTCTTTGCAAGGTACAGCAGAACCAACTGTTTTGCACCAACTGTTTCCAGCTCGTGGCTCTGTCCAAACGTCAAGAAACAGAAAGATTTTTCTCCTGACATCTACAGACAGACTTAAAAATTGAGGTGTTTTCATTGCAGCCAGAAGCAGCTTTTGGATCCCTGAAATGCTGTCACTTCATCTGGCCAAACCCAAGAAAGAACAGGAGAAAATTTGCCACCTAATTAAAATCCAGTCACAATTTTTCTAGCTTGCTTCTATAAGAAAGGTTCAGTTAAAAATTGTCCCCTTCAGTTACTTTTTCCTGTTCACCTGCCTTCCACTGATGACAACTTTCTTTGCCTTGATGCCTTGGGAAGCTTTTGCAGTGGAGCTCGAGGGTTAATTCCCCCTAAATTTAAATCTGTTCTGATATAAAATGTAATCTCCTGCCATCAGCAGCTCCCAGAAATGCTGCTTTGCTAAACTGCCCCGTTTCCAAGCTGTGCTTTGATTTACAGTTTATCCATTCTCCGCTCCTTTTGCATTGCTAGTAAAGGCTTTTATTAAGGGTGACAGGAATGTTTTATCCACCATCATAAACAGGGTTTTATTAAAAAGAAAAAAACACCCAGAAAGGGCTGGAATGAGAAAAATGCAGGTTCCCAGTCCTCTTTTCATAACTTATTGGGGGAGACTTTCCAGCTGAATCAGCTGCTGAGTTGCCGTGTTTTTCTCTGGGAGGATGCAAATTTAAGGGATTGGGGGTTGTAACTGTGATACTTTCAGGCTCTGGGGTACCCACAATTACTGCCTGAAGGCTTGGGATTTTGGGATAGAAATAGGCAGTTCATGGCATTCATCCTGCAGGGAATGCAGGAATCCTGCCTGGCACCCCAGCCTTCTTTGGGATATACCACATTTATCCTTTCCACCTGCGCTCTCTCTCTCTCTCAAAAAAAAAAAAAAAAAAAAAAGAAGGCTATTTCATCTTTTTAAGCTCTCCTGTGAATTTGCTCTTTCAGGACTGACATTAATTAATGAGGTCTTGCAGCAAAGAGGTCCGGGGATTTTCCAGAAGCCCTTCAAGAAGCCAAAGGACAGAGAATTATGTCACATCTCCAGATCAATCCCTACCAGTGACACTCCCACATCCTCCTGAGCTTTTTCCAGTATTCTCTACATCAGTCAGAGAATTCCAGGATGGTTTGTGTGGGAAGGGACCTTAGAGCCCATCCAGTGCCACCCCTGCTGTGGCAGGGACACCTCCCACTGTCCCAGGCTGCTCCAAGCCCCAATGTCCAGCCTGGCCTTGGGCACTGCCAGGGATGGAGACTCCATATTTGTCTGCTCCACCACCTTTATAGCAAAGGATTTCTTCCTAAAATCTAAATCTTCCCTCCTTTAGTGTAAGGCCATGGAGTCCCAATGCAGACTTTTTCAGGATTCTTCTGGATGTGCCACAGGGAATATTTGGATGTGCCTCCAAAGGACTGTGCTCGGACTGGCTCTTCACTGGATGAGATTGGGGCTTCTGCTATTCTTTAATGATTTTATATTTAATGCTTTTAAGCTTCCCTGCTGCCCAGTGCCCCTTGGTGTCCTTGGCCGGCTCATTGAAGTTTGCTGCAATTTCTAAAAATGCTCAGGAGATCCTGGAGAAGCTGAGGGAGATGCTCACTGTGGAGTCTTGGAATCAGCAAGGTTGGGGAAGACCTTGAAGATCACCAAGCCCAACTGTCCCAGTATTCACCACTGACCCCTGTCCCCAAGTGCCACATCCACAGGGCTGTTCAATCCCTCCAGGGATGAGGACTCCACCACTGCCCTGGGCAGCTGTGCCAGTGCCTGGGCACCCTTTCCACGGAGAAATCCATGGAGAATCCAACTGCCCCTCCCCAGCCCAGCCTGAGGCCGTTCCCTCTCCTCCTGTCCCTGTTCCCTGCCAGCAGAGCCCGACCCCCCCTGGCTGCCCCCTCCTGTCAGGGACTTGTGCAGAGCCACAAGGTCCCCCCTGAGCCTCCTTTGCTCCAGGCTGAGCCCCTTTCCCAGCTCCCTCAGCCGCTCCTGGGGCTCCAGCCCCTTCCCAGCTCCGTTCCCTTCCCTGGACACGCTCCAGCCCCTCCAGGTCTCTCTTGTCAGGAGGGTCCCAGAGCTGCCCCAGCCCTGGAGGTGCCCCAGCAGTGCCAGCACAGGGTTGTTCCCTCCTGGTGATGTTCACACATCATCTCAACAGCCTCCACAACCCCAACAGCCTCCACAAATCCATCCTCTGTGATGCCACCACCAACCCACCTTCAGGAGAGAGCAATTCCTAAAACAACCCTTCCCTGGGGCCTCTTCCCATTGGAAGGGAGGGATTGAGGAGTTTATACCTCCAGGTGCTTGGACTGGATCCCACCAAAGGCTTTGGCACAGGTCCTGCCCATCTGTCAGAGCACCACTTTGGGAATGTTCACATTGTGCTGTCCTTTGCACACGGATCCAGCTCCAGCAAATCCCCAGATCTGCTGAGGACATAAATATGTGGTGGTTCCTGTGTTCCCAAGGCCGCTCCCAGGCTCCTGGAGACCCTGCAAGGCTCCAGTGAAGAGAAACGAAACAATGTTTGAGAGATGGATTCGTCAGCACAAGAGGACGGTGATGTTTATTGACATCAATGGAATAAATAAACAAGACAATAAATTTGGAATTGCTGCTGGAATTGCTCTCCAGTGCTGGGTATTGAATTTTACCTGTTTTTATTGTTTGTGGAATGGGCTGCTGGTTTATGCATCATCATCTTTTTGATATAGTGATTCTGGATGATTTGATCATGTATCCTGGGAAAGAAAAGGGGGGAAAAATATCCCTGCCAAGCCTGAAATGTGCAGATGAACCAAACCAAGGTCCCAGAGATAAAAATGGAATTATTCCATCCCAGCGTGATAAAGTGACCTGGCTCATCCTGGGAAACGATGTAAGAGGAAATGCTCCAGGAGTTTCCAAGGCACAACTTTCCTCACAAATTTCCGAGCACAGCAAGTTAAGAATTAGGAAATAAAATTGTTCTAAATCTTGTGGGCTCTTTGCTCTCTGACCAACCCCTTGTGTGTTGGGAGGAGTGGTCCAGCACTGTCCAATCCAGAGGTTCCTCTCAACAGATTTGATTTTGAAGAACCAAGACTGGTTCAAAACCTGCCCGGAGATCTTGACTTTTCCTGGGAGTGTTGAAATATTCTTTAGTTTTACCCCATTCTGATTTCTCCCCGCTTTAAAATCCCTGGGATTTTGTAGCTGTTTTGCCTGAACTCTTAAGGAATTAACTTGAAAACGGCTTAGTGTCCATATTCCCTTGTATCTGAGGAGTTTGTGGGAAGAATTGTGACACTTTGGTCCTGGTTACCTCTTACTCTTCCGAAATTTTTTGACTGAAGGTACCAACCAGGGGCACGGGTCCCCATGGGACCCAGGCAGCCAATCCTGATTCCCGTAAAATCCATACAAAAGGGCTTAAAATCCATGGAAAAGCAGCATGGGAAGGCTTTCTGTGCTTCCCTTTTCCTCAGGAGCAGCCTCTGCTCCATGCCCAGGACTGGCACTGATTTCCTTGGACTTCCCACCAAAGCTGACCCTGCTCGGGGCCCTCCCAGGATTGAGCCCCCAGGATGTGGCAGGGAGGGACATCAGGCCCCGGAGTGCAGGAATGGGGAATTTTGAGATGGGCACTTCTGAACTGCTCCAAACTTTCATTATTCTCATCTAAAAGGAGGACAAGGAGACATTTAGTCCCAAATCAATCTGTGCTGGGCTGGCTGTGACCCCCCAGGTGGGCTCCTTGTCCCAAGGAGAAGGAGTTAACTCTGGCATTGTCCCATCCCTGGAAAGAACAGGATGCTCCTGCTTTCAGTCAGGCCTGAAAAGAGTAAAAAAACCCCAGTGTTCAAGGGTCAGCCACCAGCTGGACCCTGAGGTTTGTCTTAAATCAGCTCCTGGTTCTTCCTGCTTTTCTTAAGTACAGTTTTCCCTCAAACTAGCTTCTGGTTCTTCCTGCTTTTCCCAAATGCAGGATTCCCAGCGCAAGAGCTGATCCCACAAGGCCGTGATAGCCCTTGCAGATCTCCGTGGCTCCCGTGCCTCTCTTCCACCCCTTGTGGGGAAAGAGATCCAGGAATTTAATATTATTTGGAAAGCTGATCCCAGGAATGTATTTCTTACCCACTGGCACCGCTGCAGTGATATCGGCATTCCTGTGCACAGGAATTCTCTCCAAGTGCGGTCCCACTTCTCCGGCACATTTGAAACTCCTCAGCTTTATGGTTTCCTTTTTATTTATTTCTCCCTGAATCTCCCCTCCTTCTTCCCTGGCATCTGCAAAGATGCTGGAGAGCTCCAGTTCCTGGAGGAGCCTCCAGAGCTGGAACAGCTTCTTCCCTGTCGCAAGTGTCAGTCAGGAGCGGGATGGGGTCTCGACTTCCCGGTCAGGGGTGGGATGGGATTTCCCAAGTTTTCAGTGGGATTTGTTTTCCAGCCACTTGATTAAAATCCTGCCTTGCCCAGTGGATCGGAGCGTTCCCTATTTCCAAAGTTACCTCAGTTTGTGTTTGAATAAAAGCAGCATTAAAGGAGCCTTTTTTGGTGTTTTTGGTCTTCTGGCTTGAAGGAGAATTCAGGGAATTTCCATTTCAAGGCTTTGGAAGAGTAAAAGTCCCAGCAAGCCCGGATATTATTGACAAAAGCTGAGAAATAACATCCTCCAAAGGCCACAAATCTCTCTGTGAGGAGAGAGAACGATCACAACCATTAATCCTACCTGGATATGCTTGTGCTGATCGTGCTGTAAGAACTCGTTTCAAAGAGAAATTAATTAATGAAGGTAAATTCAGGTGTCCAGGACTGAGTCCAGGTGACTATTTATGGTGAGCAGGTGAGTGTCACTGTCACCACGGGCTCCCTTTGGGGTCATTAGGGCACACTTTGGGGTCATTAACCCTCTTTGGGTAATTGGCTGCTGCTGTGTGGTTGAATCCAAGCAGTTTCGCTTCATCTTTTCAAGAAAGGAGATGTTAATGAGCTTAATTGTCTCCCTGCACCCACAGAGTGATTATGCGCTTCGAGATAAGGGAGGGGAGGAGTCAGCACTTCTGAGAGTTCCCCAACCTCATCAAAAGCCTGAGCTGGGTTCCATAATGAGCTTCCGAGGTTGGCACTGACTCCCCTCCCGTGCAGGGCTGACAGCAGGACAGAGCAGCGCCAGGCAGACATTCTGTGCGTGTCAGGTTGTTCAATAATAATCACAGTGCTCACCCACTTAAAACCAAATCCCTCCAAATGAAAATGTGCTGCCTGACACACTGGATACAGCCCCGTGTGCACGGAAAGAAAACACATTCCCAACGTGAAAAATCTGCTTTATATTAGCCTGATGTTGAAGTCATTTGTCTTAGGCTGTAAAGAGACACAGTTGGAAGAAGCATAATGTGATGAGGGAAATATTGAAGCCTGTAAAGATCAATTTTAGGAGCAATTATTCTCCTTTCAAAATCAAAATTCAGTGCTGCTGGTCTTTTGTACAGAGCCAACAAGAAAGCTCCTCATCCCCCCTGCAGTAAAACTCCAAATGCTGTTTCCTGCAGCTGCTCTCCCACACCCCGGTGCTGATCCAGCAGATGTTTGGGCAGGAAAAGGTGGTAATGAACGGGAACTGGTGCTAATATTAAAATTAGCTGTTCTCATTTCAGCTTCCTACAAGACCCAGGAATGAAATCAATCCCTGTTTGCCAGCTGAAGGGCAAATTTCCGAAGAGAAAGAAGCACTTGTTTTCAGGTCCTGCAAATTTTCTGGGAAAGCAGAGAAGGGAAGAAATGTAATCCCATTACTTGGTACAGATTTCTTAAGAAAGCACCTATTGGGAAGGCTCTGGAATGGTTTTCCATGACAGATGTAAAGGATGTTGCTCTGCAAGGAGAAGTTGGGCTCAGACACAATGATTTTATGGTCTCACATTTGCCATACGAAGATGGAGAAGGGTCTGGATGGTCCTGAAGAGGAGCAGCTGGTGGCACTTGGAAGGTTCTGCTGGAGCAGAGGAGACTCCTCGGGGTCTTCAACATCCTCCTGAGGGGCAGCTCTGATCTCTGCTCCCTGGGCCAGGGACAGCAGCCAGGGAACGGCTGGAGCTGGGCCAGGGCAGGCTCAGGCTGCAGAGCAGGGAAAGGTTCTTCCCCCAGAGGCTGCTGGGCACTGCCCAGGCTCCCCAGGGAATGGGCACGGCCCCGAGGCTGCCAGAGCTCCAGGAGCGTTTGGCCAGCGCTGCCAGGGATGCCCAGGGTGGGGTTGTTGGGGTGTCTGGGCAGGGCAAAGCTGGACTTTGAATGATCCTGTGTATCCCAGCTCAGGATATTCCATGATTCTATGATTTCTTTAAAGCCTTTCCTACTGCAGTTCCCAATGGGAAATGATGCCTGGATGAGTTCTAATGAGCAGCCTGCTCTGGGGAGTAGTGGGGATCTCCTCCTCGCAGAGCTCCGCTGGGATCCTCCCTGTGGCAGTGACCATCCCTGAGGGCTCCAAAGGGCAGAGCTCAGTGTTGGGCACACAGCTGGTGCCAGCTTGGAAAACCACCCAGGTGGGGGAACTCGACATGACCCGTTCTGGGTCACCCTCTGTGGCCGCCTCCCTGCTCCGAGAGCTTAAAGCAGGACCAGAGTGAAGAGGCATCGAGGATAAAGGGAGACACAGTGGGGTACAGGAGATGTGCCGGTGTTACTGCTGGGCCTGGGTTGCTGTTCAGTGGCTGTGGGGATAAAAGAGCGCAGGGCCTAAAGTCCTCTTTGAGATCTTTGGGGAGCTCTAGGCTTAGACTGTCACTGCTCTGTGTCACTGTCCTGTGTCACTGTCCTGTGTCACTGCTCTGTGTCACTGCTCTGTCACTGCTGTGTCACTGCTGTGTGTCACTGTCCTGTGTCACTGTCCTGTGTCACTGCTCTGTGTCACTGCTCTGTCACTGCTGTGTCACTGCTGTGTGTCACTGTCCTGTGTCACTGCTCTGTGTCACTGCTCTGTGTCACTGTCCCGTGTCACTGCTGTGTCACTGTCCTGTGTCACTGCTGTGTGTCACTGCTGTGTCACTGCTCTGTGTCACTGTCCTGTGTCACTGCTCTGTGTCACTGCTCTGTGTCACTGCTGTGTCACTGCTGTGTCACTGCTGTGTGTCACTGCTGTGTGTCACTGTTCTGTGTCACTGCTCTGTCACTGCTGTGTCATTGCTCAGTGTCACTGCTGTGTGTCACTCCTCTGTGTCATTGCTCAGTGACACTGCTCTGTCACTGCCCCGTGTCACTGCCCTGTGTCACTGCTGTGTCACTGCCCTGTGTCACTGCCCTGTGTCCCTGCTCTCTGTCCCTGCTCTGTGTCACTGTCCTGTGTCACTGCTCTGTGTCACTGCTCTGTCCCTGCTCTGTGTCACTGTCCTGTGTCCCTGCCCTGTGTCCCTGCCCTGTGTCCCTGCCCTGTGTCCCTGCCCTGTGTCACTGCCCTGTCAATGCTCTGTCACTGCTCTGTCAGTAAAGGCACAGGATTAGACACAAGGATGGTCTTACCCACACTGAGCTGTGCATCATTCCTCTTCCAGAATTCCTTGTCCACAGAGCAGCTGGAAGGGAAGCCTGGGGAGAAAGGTCCTGATGGAGGAGCCAGGCAATGCCCAGCTCCAGGGTGAGAGGGTCCAACCCTGTCCCAGATGTTCTGGGGCTCTCTGATACCAGAGACAGGAGCAGCATTTGAAGCATTGCTGGAAGTGCTCCCGACAGGAGCAGCTCTTCAGTCCCTGACCTGAAGGGAGCAGCTGGCCCTGCCTGCCTTATGTTAGCCCAGCAGCAGCCAGGAGGGAGCCAGTTCCCAGGAAAAATGCTTCATCCATCAGCCTTCACCCTTCTGTCTTTCTCAGCTCCATGTCTTGCTGCTGTCTCGAGCCAGCTTTCCTCCACCAGGGATTCCTCACCCTTCCAGGGCTCTGTGCTGTGAACCCGGTGCAAGGGGGACATTCCAAAGCTTTGCAGGAAGCTAAAGGGTTCCAGCTTCACAGGGATGAGCAGCAGAATGTGTCCTCTGAGGCGAGATTTGGTGTTCCTTGGGGCTGGGGGGATCGCTCTGTTTGGCTTGAGCCTGGTGGGTTGGAGATGGCTGGCGGAGGATTGTGGTGGATGCTGGGACAGCTCCAGCCGTGCCCAACAAAGGCCTCAGTGCCAGCACCCCCTGGGGCTCAGGGCTGTGTCCCTCAGCCGGAGTTTATGGAGGTGTGAAGGTGCCTGACTCAGACTTTGCTCAGTCCTGCAGAGTCCTAAGGGAGGGGCCCCTGTGGTTTGGATTTATTGCTCACTAAGACCACACAACATTGGTGCCAGCTGCAGGAAAACAAAAGAATAGGTAGTCCTAGTCCTAGTCCTGGTCCTAGTCCTGGTCCTGGCCCTAGTCCTAACATGACTAAACCTCAGCATATTTCCAGGAGCAGGAGAAGTGAGGACTCATTTTGAAGAACACCAGTACAACCACCACAGTTCAATGGCTGGAGCTGAGACTTCAGTGGCGCAGAACAAGCTTGCACAACCTTTTAAGTCCAGGGAGAAACCTCCTGAGTAGATTTTTGTCTTCTGCCACTGGGAATAGAAACTTGCAGCCAGTTTTTCAAAGGTGTTGTCCCATCCTTTCCAGAGTGGTATTTGAAGCAGCTGAGGAACTTGCACAAGAACAGGAGAATAAGCAACAGGAGTAGGGCCTGACCCTGAGGTTTTGGTGTCCTTGGAGAGGAGATGACACCAGGGAAGGGCAGGATTTGTGCTGGCAGGAATCTGTGCCCAGCCATGCCACCAGCAGGGACAGGGCTGCTGTGGCTTGGCAGCCACCACTTTCTATGTGTGACAGTGACACGATTGTGTCACCCAGCCCATCCCCTCTGGTACCTGACAACCACAAAAACACAGAGGCCATGAAAGGATTTTGCTTTCTGTTCCCAAGAGGAAAGGGGAGAAGCTTTGGATGGGGCTCTGAGCAGCCTGAGGTACCTGTTCATTGCAGGGCTTGGGACTAAATGGCCTTTAAAGCTTCCTTCCAACCCAAATATTCTGTAATTCCACGATTTTGTGCCCTCTCCGCCTGCTCTTGTCCTTCCCTGACACATTTATTGCTTTGGCCATTGCAGCCTCAATTTTTGGAGGTTTCTGATCTTTGGTCTTTTAAACAGCAGCACTTTGTCATCACACTGAGGGCAATAATCATTCCATAACTGCTTCTGTCTTACAGGAGAGGAAAATAATTCTGACCTGGACTTAAAGGAAATGTCACACACCTCAGGCCAACGGGGGGAAATTGATCCTTGTGCTGACAATTGAACAGCCATGGAGATGTTCTTTTGCCACTTGGAAAGGTCACCTTCCCTTGTCCTCATGTCCTCCCAGACATTGTCTGGCACGTGCCATGGACTGCGTCTCCTTCTCGGTGATGTCCCCAAATCCATCTTCCAGTTAATTGCCTTGCCTACACCAGAATCACAGAATGTCCTGAGCTGGGAGGGACCCACAGGGGCCACCCAGCCCAGCCCCCGGCCCTGCCCAGACACCCCAACAACCCCACCCTGGGCATCCCTGGCAGCGCTGGCCAAACGCTCCTGGAGCTCTGGCAGCCTCGGGGCTGTGCCCATTCCCTGGGGAGCCTGGGCAGTGCCCAGCAGCCTCTGGGGGAAGGACCTCTCCCTAAGATCCAACACTAGGACTGTGTCATCTCATCTCCAGCTGGGTGATACCTCTAAGCCTCATTCAGGGGCTCCTGTCTCAGCTTTTCCAAGCTGCAACTTTGCAATACAAAGCCTTGGGATGCTCTTCCCCATCTGCCTGATGCACAGCTCCGCGTTCCCGCGGCTTTGCCTCCAGTCACGCTGCTGCCAGGCTGCAGCAGAGCTGCCAGCACAGAAATTCCTACAGGGAAGCAGCTGTTTTCCCTCTAATCCTGCCCAGGTGTGTCCCAGGGAGAGGCTGTTGCTCCACCTGACAGTGCCCTGCAGAGCGGCCCCGTTCCCCCTTTAGCAGCGAAGCATTTTAATTAATTGTCAACAGTTTTTTAATATATAGATTTAGCAGCTCTGCCTGAGTAAATGCTGCTTGAGAGATTAAATTCTGTTTGGATTAATGGCCTCTGACAGCTTTTCCTACTTTGCAAACAAAGTGGGTTTGAAGTGTAATAAAACAGAGCGTGGGATGCATTGAACACGGGGAACTGCTGGAGCTGGGAGCCAAGGGAAACCTCAGCAGCCTCCACCCAGAGGAGCCCTCAGGATGGACAAACCCAACTTCCAGGCACAAAGGGTTTGTCTGATGTGGTTTGTGCTCTCCCAATGCCTGGTGTCCCGTTTTTCCACCTCCATCCCCACTCCAGGCACACCCTGGACTGTTTCTTCTCCTTGGGCCATGGTGGAGAGCAGAATAAAGCTCATAAATGGGAGTTCTGCTTCCCAGAAAAGCTCAAAGAAGACAGGATGCTGATCCTAGGATCTGGTGTGGGTTCTCCCTGGTTTTACAGCCAGCTCCCAACTGGATCAGCCTTTTAGATGGAGCACGACAATGATTAGTGAAGCCTTTCCACCAAGGCACGGCTTCTTTTCCACATGCAGTTCCCATTCCATGTTTTTGAGGCTGAGGTGCAGTTCAGCTCCCAGACCATGGAGGGAATGAAGGAACAGAATCACCAGGATCCTGACAGCCAAGCACTGCTGCATGGGCTGAGCCAATCCTGCAGGATGGGCTGCAGCCAGCTGGGACTCTCCCTCTCCAAACCTTAGGAAAATGCCCTGATTTCCTCCTTTCCATGATATCAAACAGATTTCCTCCTTTCCATGATATAACACACATGTCCTCTGGGCTGCTGGGAAGAGCAGGAAAGACCTTGGAGACAATGCCCACATGTCCAGGGGCAGGATTAAGGCACCTGCTCCTCCTCTGTCAGGGCTGTATAAACTCCCCCAAGACTGGGATGAGGCTCAGGAACCGGGAGCTCTGGAAAGGATGTCCCACCCAGAATAACTCTGTCATTTGCATGGAAACCTGACACATCCTGTCCCCAAGGCACCTTCACAAACCCTGAGGTGCCTTCTCTGCAGGTTTCATAGAAATATCGCAGGGAGTGATGAAGTTCTGCTTCCCCATTCCCAGTAAACTTGGGTTGAGTTCATGTAGCTTTGGTTTGGATCTCAACAAGGGCGTTGGTTCCGAGCCCACCAACCCTCACCTGTCCTGCTCTGTCATCATTCAGAGTTTTAGCACTCCTTGAGTTTCCTGCTCACGGAATTTGGGAGTTGGGACCCACAAAACCATCAAGACAAAAATCCAGGAGAAGGAGAAGCAGCAAACTCCCTTCAGCTGAGCAGGTGCCCAGCTCCTACTTTTAGTGAACTTGTTGAATTTCTGAGGGTTTTAAAGTAGAGGCTGGAGAACTCTTAAATGTGGATATGTTTTATTCATGAAAATGGAACTTAAAGACATTAAAGCACACGGGTTGTATGGCAGTTTTATGAACTTGAAATGAATGATTGTAACAAAGGACTCCAAACGTATTAGGAAGTAATTATCAAATAACTCGTTAACGGTATCCAGGAGCTCCATAATGTGACAGAGCACTGCTCTGAAGTCTAAACCCTCATGTGATTATTTTGAGGCTGGGAAGGAGCAAACCTCAGCTTCAAAGGCAATGAAAATGTTCATTACAAATAACATTCAATAACTAACAATAATCAGGATTAATGGCACAGTCAATGCTGATCCAGCCAGAAGGAATTTTTTGAAGTTAAAAGTGTACCCAAAAATCATTTGAAGCAGAAGTTGTTTTCCCAAATCATATTATTTCATAGCAAAATCATTTCCTTGGACACACATAGACCGTCTCAGTGTGGCTGAACACGGATTGCCTTTCATCCAGGATGGGGGGAACGATTAGAGATAAGGGGTGTTATCAGCAGTAACTCACTGGAGCATGTGCTGGATCAATGGGAGTCTTTAAAGTGGAATTGTGGTGTCTCCTTCCTAAAGCTCTGCTTTAAATCAGCCCCACATGGAGGCACAGAACACACGATGCAAGCTCTACTGGTGTCAAACTGGAATTGCCACATTTCAGGAAACCCCAAGACCCCAAAATGATGTTTTACCCCATCTTGATCACAAAGCAGAAAAATCCCCTAAATATTTCTTTTTGGCACTGCAAATATTTTGGTTTGGCTGCATTTTTAACACTTTGTATCAACTCTTGTACCCATAGGCAGATTATCCACGTTACAGGATACCTGTGCCATTCGCCCTGGACTGGCCTCAGCGCTTCCATGAGGAAATGTTCCCAAATTCCAACCTGCCCCTCCCCAGCCCAGCCTGAGGCCGTTCCCTCTCCTCCTGTCCCTGTTCCCTGGGAGCAGAGCCCGACCCCCCCCGGCTGCCCCCTCCTGTCAGGGACTTGTGCAGAGCCACAAGGTCCCCCCTGAGCCTCCTTTGCTCCAGGCTGAGCCCCTTTCCCAGCTCCCTCAGCCGCTCCTGGGGCTCCAGCCCCTTCCCAGCTCTGTTCCCTTCCCTGGACACGCTCCAGCCCCTCCAGGTCTCTCTTGTCAGGAGGGTCCCAGAGCTGCCCCAGCCCTGGAGGTGCCCCAGCAGTGCCAGCACAGGGGACGGGCCCTGCCCTGCTCCTGCTGCCACCCCAGGGCTGGCACAAATCAGGTGGCCTTGGCCTCTTGCCCACCTGGGCACACCTGGGCTCGTGTCCAGCTGCTGTCACCGGCACCCTCAGGGCCTTTCCCAGCTTTCTGGCCTGGAGCATTCCATGGGGCTGTTGTGACCCAGGTGCAGGATCTGACACTTGGCCGTGTTGTCCTTCACCCCACTGTCCTCAGCCCACGGATCCAGCCTGTCCAGATCCCTCTGCAGACCCTTCCCACTTCCAACACATCCACACTGCCCCAAATTGGTGTCATCATGAATTTGCCACGTGATGAGATATTAAAGAAGAAGATTTTAACCGGGGCTGGCCCCAATCCTGAGCCCTGGGGACAGCAGAGAGGAGCTTTCCCAGGCCCCCGAGGAAGCAGCGGTGGCTGGTGTTTCTGACCCGTGTCCCTTGTCCCTGGGAGGGACAGCTGGGCCAGATGTGGAGCACCATAAACCTCCAGATGTGGTGGTTAAGGCAATCAGAGCCCCAGGCTGTGGGGAACATCCAAATTCACTGCTGTGACCCTGCAGGGGGGTCCCACAGGCCTGGAAGTGCTGCACCAAACCCTCAGTGTGCTGCGCTCATCCTGGCATTCCGTTATCCGAGGTGTCCTGATTCCCCAGCGCCCTGGGAATGGGGAGCTGGAGGTGTCCAGCAGCTGGTTTTGTACCAGCCAGGTAAAAAGGGCCACAAGTAATAAATCAGTGACTCAGGCCAGAATAAATAATCTTTTTTTCCCCGTGTTCTTGGCAAATGGGCTCAGGATCACAGCAGAGCCCAGAGGAGATGCCCAGGGCTGGGAAGGGTTTAGGAATTCAGGAGCCTTTTGTGGAGCAAGCAATTATCAGAATAGAAGGACCTGCTTTAATTATTGGTTTATTTTTCTGGGAGTGCCAAGTAACCACTCCAGCTGTAATGAAGGAGCTGAACCAAGGGGACTCCTCTGAACCCGAAGGCATTTAAGCCCCAAAGCTCCAACTGGGGCCGCAATCTGCCTTTATTTGGAGCCAGGAGCACAGGAAACAGAAACTCTCTGGAAACATGGATGTGCCCCTCTTGCTGCTGCAGAAGACACTTCACTGCCAGTGCCAGAAATACCCCGTAATTCTTCCACCCATGGAAGCAGTTCTGTTATCACAGAACCACATGGGGTTATTCTGGCCTGATTTACCAGTGGTAGCCTTTGATCTGTGCATTTCCATTTGCCATTCACTGAACTGGCTTTGATATTTTTAGTTCAGCCTTTATGGTAGAGCTTTTAACACTCAGGTCCCAATAACGAGCCACAGGCACTAATTTTGGGGTTTTGGACAGATGTGCTGCACTTGTTACTCTGCAGTCCCACCTCAAACCTGATAAATCTGCTGCACAGAGTTGCTGCAAGTGTGGCTTGGCTTCCTGTCATTCCAAATTCTGGATGGAGGTTCCGGAATCTCCTTTCCCTGGGTTCATCCTCTCGGCTTCTCTCTCACTGTGATTGTGACCTCTTCTCCCAAGCCAGGACTTTGCTCCCTTTGGCAATTCCTGCACCAGTTGAGCACCAAGAACGAGTTTCATTTTCCAGTGCTCCCTTAATCTCACCTCTACCCTTCCACTGTCACACCTACAGAGCTTTCCCTGCTCTCATTTGGTTGGAATGGCAGGAAAGCCTCCACCTCTCTGCCCTCAGTACCTTTTTAAAGTCCAACCCTGACATTCAGGGTTTTTCATTGTATTTCTGCCTTCCCCAATGGCAGGAAATAATTCCCCATTCCTCACGCCCCACTTCAATGCACTAAACTTTGCTGAACTATTAATTACTTATTAATTGGATGTTGCAAACAATAAACATGCCAGAGTGTCTCACGATCTAAGATTTAGCTTTTTAATAAGCACATCCAGGAGCTGAAAATCTGCTGGTATTAAACCTTTTGGAGAGAGAGCAAATTATAACTTCAGCTTTCTTCCTCAAGCATGTTCTTAATGCTGGAAATTTTAAACAGAGCGGGGAAAAAAAAACGCATAAAAGCAATTATGAGCAAATTGGTCCTGAATATGGGCAGTTCAGCAAACAAAAAGTTCCTAACCAGGAGAGCAATGGCAGATTTCCAAAAGACTGGGCTGAGGGACTGTGAATCCCTTCCCATCCTTTTCATCTCTTAAGAAACTCGATCTCAGCAGGATGATATGAAGGACTTCACCTAGGGAACATCATCACATCGCCAGGCACCTGGGAAGGCCTCAGATCATGACCTGGCCGAGTGACTCGGGTGCTGCTCCTGGGGGTGTCAGGATCTCTCCGTGGTTCAGCTGGGGGCAGGAGCAGCACCCAAGGCCAAGGGATTGGAGGATTAGTGGCTGTGGGATAGTGCAGGGTGGTGCTCAAAAGAGCCTGTGAACTCCAAGAGCTCTTAAACCTGTCACATCAGCTTCCCCTCACAACCGCAGCAGGCGGAGGAAGGAGCCCTGAGCCTGTGGAAAAAACTCCACAGACACTGCTCAGGGATGGATGTAAAATCCTCAGATTCCAGGAGAGCTGCAGCCCTGCCCATGCCAGGATAGCGAGCGGAGCGAGATAAAGGAAAATCAAGGTTGGATTTGTTGGAATTGATACAAAGTTTAACATTTTTTTATATAACTAGTCAGGGGTCTTGTTTGCCTTTGCCCGGGGTGAAGGGAATTGAAGTTCCTTTTCAAAGGACTGTTTCACCACTCGAGGCCTGATGAGCTGAACACCTCAGCAGACTGGGGGTAGCACAGAAGATACACAAAAGATAACCACCATCAACAAACATCAACGCCAAACATCAATGCCAAACATCACCCCTGGCACGGTCCGGACAGAGAACCAAGAATAAGAACCTAATTAGCATCGCAGGCGAGGGGATCAATAACCAACAGGAAACCAAATACTAAGAACTGGGCAACTTGGGACCAATGAACACTGAACCAATGAATTTCTATGGGTTTTGACTGAACAAGTATGTGAAAAATCGAGTAAAATTCACGTGTAATGGAAGAATTTTCTCTGCACAACCCGGGCAATGTGGATGAAATGATTTCTGTTGCACACCCTGGCCACAATAAAGCAATGCCTTGATTCTCTAACGCTAAAAGTGTTGTTGAGAGGTTTTGTTCTTCCCGCAGTTCCGGGGACAGCTGGCTGTGGTGAGCGATGCAGGATTGCAGGTAGAGAGCTCCAGGACAGCCCCTCGGGATGGGCCTGGATCTGCTGCTGGGCTCCCTGCAGGACTTGCTGGGATTCCCTTCCCAGGTACAGAGCAGGGCTGTCACCTTGTCCTGCACCCTGTGCAAAGCCTGCTCTGTGTGTTTGGAGAGGGCAGGAGCCACTTCTGCTGCTGCTGGGAGAGGAGACAGGTCCAGGAGAGCTGGGAATGTGGGGAGCAGGAGGAGCCTTCGGCCCCGTTTGGGATGGGCTGTGGAGGTGGCACAATCCCAGGATGGTTTGAGGGGAAGGGATCTTAAAAATAATCTCATCCCAGCCCCTGCTATGGGCAGGGACACCTCCCACTGTCCCAGGCTGCTCCAAGCCCCAATGTCCAGCCTGGCCTTGGACACTGCCAGGGATCCAGGGGCAGCCACAGCTGCTCTGGGCACCCTGTGCCAGGGCCTGCCCACCCTCCCAGGGAACAATTCCTTCCCAAGATCCCATCCAGCCCTGCCCTCCTTCAGCTTAAGGCCACCACTGACCCACACGTGCCTCCAGGAATCTCCCAGCACCTTCCCAGAGGGAACAACTCCAGCACTTCTGCATTCCCCAGCAAGGAAGGCCCCAAGCCCCAGCGTTCCCCTCTCTCCAGACAGATCCAGGGGGGATTTCAGCCTCCTGAGCACAGCCCGAACCCATTTCTGGAGGAGCTGCTCGAGTGCTCTCAGGCTGAGGGACCCACCTTGCTGTTACCTGGTAGTGCACAACTGCTTCCCTCAGCTAATGGGGTTTATCTGCAGCAGCTTTGATGGGTTGTTATAAAATAATGTTAAGCGCAATCAGCTGCTGCCGTGATTTCTTGTTAAAAAACAAGCACCATTAAAGTTGTAAACATCACAACAGCTATTGAAAGGAATGGGTAATAAAGCAGTGATTTTTTTCCAATAAGTATTTTGGAGGTGATGTATTTGGGATGTATCAATTATTTATCTCTCACCACGGCTGAAGTGTGCACTTTAATAAAATGCAGAAAGGTTTTTAATTTTTCTGAACAATAAATGCGATTGATTTTGTGCCTAGCATGAAGAATAGATTGACTCTAATGTCTCTTCTTGTAGTGTTTTGTGTTGTTTTATGTGGAAATGTGGAGTTTAATAGATTTAAAAAAAAATCCTCCACTAAAATGGCCAGAAAGAAGGATAAATCTCATTAACTCCAAATTCCTCATTTTCCATATGCAAATACAGAAAGATTCCCATTATCTTTTCTTTCATCTGCATCGCAGTGTTTGTCATGTTGATTTGTCCTGTATTTCCACAAACATTTAGGATTATTAATAATTTAGAAAAGAGGTTTAATTTCGGTGTAATGAATTCATGCAGGCAAAATAAACAGGCAGGAGAAGCAGCCAGGGTGTTACAGGCATTAAACACATTTTGCTTTCCGCTCTTATCCCGTGATCCTGGTTTAAACTTGGAGCAGTTTCTCCCTGCAGCACCTGAGTGTAAATCCAGGGAGCTTCTGGAGCCAGGGGAGTTAACTCTGATTTATCGCTGTGCTTTGATTCCAGCAGCTTTTATTCCATCAGTTTTTATTCCAGCAGCAGGTGCAGCCCCAGAGCATCGAAATTGCTCCTTATTCCCAGTGCTCAGGGCTGGGAGTGACGCTCACCTGAGAGGGAATTCAGCTCCTGCAGGGGCCACAGGAGCAGGGCAGGAGTCTCCTGGGAATTCCCCAGGAAAAAGCCGTGTTCCTTGAGGAATCCCCACCTGATCCTTGGCTTTTCTTCCAAGAGTTTTCAGTGGAAGCTTCAGCATTGCTGAGGTGGCCTCATCCTGACCCACAGGACAGTGCAGGTGACATTGCTCCAGTTAAAGCTCAGATCCATGGAATTTAGGTCTGTCCTATGCCTGACATTCCCAGCTTATGTTCCAAAGTTTATGTTCCCAGTTTATGTTCCAAAAGGCTCCACACAGAAATGACAAAATTAATCCATGGTTAAAATTGGAGCTCTGGAATTGCCAGCTCTGCATATTTAAGATCTAACTTGAAATTTTCCTTGTCACTATCGATGGCAAAGGACAGCTTGGCCTGAAACCCTGTCTCAGAATTCCCTCTTTTTTCTTTGCATGGGAATTCAATGTCAAAGCTCCAAGCCTTCAGTCCCCTCTAGCTCAGCAGTGCCTGAACCCCCGTGGCAGTGGGGGACAGCTTTTCTAGGACTGGGCTCAAGTTGTTTGCTTTACCATCAAAGTCAAATTCCCTGTTCCTCTTCCACATTTCTGGATGCAGGGAATCCATGACAGGAACCAGCAGAGTTTGTCCAGCATTTCCAGTCGTGCTGCTCCCGACTTGCCTCCACATTCCTCCACATTCCTGGAGAAGTTCAGTGCTTGGGATGAGGCTGAGGCAGTCTCTCTTCACCCCAATTCCCTGATTTTCTCCAGCTGGAACAAGGTGAGCAGGCATTGAGATGACTGCTCAGCTCTCCTTCCCTGGAATGATCCAGTCCTGCCCCTCTGGAGCTGCATCCAAGCTGCTTTTAGAGCTCAAGCCCTGCAGGATTTCCCAAAAAGCATTTGAATCAACCAGCGTTTTCCTGGATAATTACTGAGGCTGCTTTATTGAGCCTGAATGAAGAGTTTGTCCCATTCAGAATTTCACAGTTTACTACAATTCTCTATTGGCTTAAAATTTCTTCATAATCTCTCATTTCATTGCTCTCTTCTCTAAAATCCTCTCTGGGTACATGAACCCCTCTCCCTTGCCAAACTTTTGGATTACTCAGCTCCAGGAATGTCCTTTCAAACTACCCCACGAGCAAGTTATTCTGAGTCTGAAATCTCCTTAGCCAAACACCCGAGGCAAAAACCCAAACTGATTAAATTGTCGTTTTTTTATCAAGACTCACAAGGTCCCGGACTGTGTTTTTTACTGAACAAAGGATTTTTATGTGGTTTTCTGCAGGCAAACCTGCAATAATCATGGGGTGTAACGCCCAGGCTGTCACCTCCTGTCCCTGAGGCAGAGTGCAGGTCGCAGTCGGTGTGGGGATGGGGTGAAATCCCCTCCAGGAGGAGCTGGGGACCCCTTCCAGTCACTGGGAGTTGTGGAGCATCTCCAGACACCTGAGGTTCCCAAAACCTCAATCACCCTGGGGCACCTCCCACCCTTCACGGCCAGGGCATTTCCCATCAGGAGCTGAGACAGGGACACAGAGGGCTGTCCAGAAGACTTCTCAGGGGGAGTGGTTCACACCCAGCATTTTCTGTCCTTCCTGGCTGACCGGAGTTTGGAGTGGGAGGTGTGAATAAGTTGTGCTTCAGAGATTGATGGCATTTCAAGGTTGCCTGTGTGAGGAGAGAGCTGCCAGCACCCTGAGGGGGAGGTGACAGCCCTGCCCTTTACGCCAGCGCCACGGGAAGGCACCACCTGAAGAGTCCGGTGATGTCCCAGGGGATGGCTGCTCACCAAGAGCCACCACCCAGCAGCTGCAGAGAGTGGGGACAGCCCCATCTTGGCTGGTCCAGCTGAAGCTTTGCTCCAGCTCTGCTCTGCCCTTGGGCTGGAGCAGAGGCAAAGAAAAGCAGAACTTGACAAACCTCATTTATTTCAAAACAGGCTTTAGGAAGAAATTCGATTTTTTAATAGAAGGAGGAAGATTCACAGGTGGTGGTGCTCTCCCCACCTCCACGTTGTTCATTGGGCTTGCAATCAAAACGAGGTGTTCCTATGGAAATATTCCCACGGCTCCAGAATCCTCTCCCAGCCCATCCAGCTGCCCCGGGCTGTGGTGCAGGAATGGCTGTGGTGCTGCCCGGGGCTGGCGTTGGTGGCAGGGCCACTGTCACTGCCCTTGGCACAGCAGGAGCTGCAGCCTGTCAGGTGCTGCCGCTCCAACCCCAAACCGAGGAGGAGCTGACACTGCAGCCCAGCCTTCCCAGGCCCCCCCAGATCTGCAGTCAGATGTGTCCTTTCCCCAGTTCCTGCGCTGCAGCACCCAGAGCGAAGCGGTGACAGTCACATCTCTGCATCGCCGCTGCCCCTCCCAGCACTGCTCTGTCACCAGCTGCTCCTGAAAAGGCACTGGTGACTCAGCAGACAAAGCTCTGGAAACCCTCCCCAGTTCTCTGCCTCAAAACTGGGGCCAAATTGTGCCCACCTGGAGCTTCAGGGCCAGGCTGCTCTTGGCTGGGAGCGTCCAGAGCTGAGCTGAGCTCTGTCCTGCTCTGGGCAGCAGCCACTTCCTGATGTCCCAGGCCAGCCAGGGGCTGCCCGCAGTTCAGTGACATTGATCCTGCTCCCTGGCCCTCCCCTCTCTTCCAAAAGCCATCCTTGCTTTGCTGCAGAAGCGCTTTGGAGAGAGCTAATTTGGGGAAGAGCGAGGAGCAGCTTAATTGATCGAAATGTCATCTACTTATACACTTGCTAAGCTTCTAGAAATGAAGATGAATATTGTGTGTGTTTTATGCTGAAACAGACCATTTAATCCCAAAGCAATGAGGGCTGAGGGCTCAGTGCCCAGCCCGGGGTGTCCATGAGTGGTATTGAGCAAAAGATTGAATGAAATACCAAACTTGGAGCAGTCGGAATCAATATTGAGGAGGTGTCCCTTCGACTGGAGCTGTTTAACTGCAGCCAGATAGCATCAGGCTGGAGAAAGAAATGGCACTGAAGCAAGGAAAAGACACCAAGACATGAATTTTAAGGTCCCTTCATTAGCACAGATGGAATTTATCCAGTGGCTGAAGGAATGACTCCCAGCTGGAGCCGTGCCTGGGCACTGGGGAGCGGCAGTGGCACATTCCTGCCCCAGGTGGGGCTGAGGAGGGGGAAGGGGCACTGCCAGCACCCCAGGGCTGCAGCCTGACCCATGTTCCTGTGTCGGGGGTAGCCAGGAGCCAGAGCTCCCTTTTCCTGGGCAGCCGGACTCTGTGCAGGTGTCCCTGCAGACATTCCCCACCTGAGGGGTTACACACAGCCCAGGGGTGCCAGCACTGCCAGGAGACACAGGGAGGTGTCCACAGGGTCAGGAGCACTCGTGTCCATGGATTTCAAGCCCTTGGTGAGCCATCCTGATCCACAGCACATCCCACCCCTCATCCCACCTCAGCTCTGCCATCATCCCCGTCATGCAGGATGAGCTCTCGAGTCCTTCACCAAGCCCAGCCTGAAATTTCTTTGCTTTAACTTGGAGCTGATGCACAGATTTGCAATCCAGTTTCGGTGCAGCAGAGGAGTCCAAGGACAGATCCAGCAGTGCCAGGAATTCCTTCAGCCCTTAATGTTCCCTGTACTGGCACTCATGACAGGAGGGAATGTTTAAACCAGGCATCATTTTCCCCTTGAATTGTGGCTGGAGAGCAGATCCTGCTCCTCACAGTACCTGGCTCTGGCTTCCCCCACTGTTCCAATAGAGGCGCTTCACTGAGCTGGGGCTGGCATTCTGTGCTTTCCCGTGTTTTCTGGATGGGATGGAAATATCCTTTTCTCAGGGACATGTTGCTCCCTACTCTGCAGCCACTGGATTTGGAGAGGCAGCAGGCAGGAGGTCACAGCTTAGGGAACGTCTGGCAGATGTCCCAGTGCTGTTCCCAAGGTTTGTACCGTGCAGGATTTGCTCCAGGAAGGTGAATTTGTGGTGGATCTTCCACTGTTCAACCTTAATGGGGACACAGACAGATGGATTAGACACTGAATGCTCTGTCCTGACTGTTTGGGAGGTCAGAACTTGGACATTTATCCATAAATTGACTACAGGGAGGTGAAACTGATTTTTTTCTTCCTGCTGAGGAACCCTCTTTAGCAGGAAAAGGATCCAGAACACAAAACAAATATAAAACACAAATGAGGCTTAAATTTTAAATGCAATGTTCATCATTATCTCACTTGGAAGGTGCCTTTTGTGATGGAAAGGTGGCTGTAGGATCTACCAGAGCTTCCACTAAAAGTGCATCCAGCTTTTAACTGGCTCCAGTTCCCAGCTTTTGGATTTTTGGAGAAATGACCTGGGGCCAAAGGTGATTGTGCCTCAAGAGGCTCAGAAATGCACAGGGGCTGCTGCTTGAGGTGCTTTAACTTGGGTAAAGAGCTGGAGGTGCTGAAAATGGACACTTCTGGGCTTGAAGCGTGCTTCCCACAGAGACAGGAGCACAGCAATCCCAGATTCATTTCCCATGGATGCCAGGGTTATTCCCGCTGAGTTACATGTCTGTTCTTAACATCACAGAGGAATTTCCTTCCAGACACCTTTTGAGTGCTTCTTGTCCTGTCATGTGTCTGTGGATCCATTCTTCACAGGAGTGTTGGTCAGGAAGGGTCACATCAGTTCCAAAGCAGGGAATTTGGGGATTTTGGAAACCACTCCGAAGCTTCTCTGTGCAGGCCACCACCAGACCTGCAGCCCACAGGGCCAGGAAGGAGCTCTGCTCTCCCCCTCACTACCAGGGGGAGTGTTCTGATCCCTGGAACTGGAGAGAAGCCCCCATTGAATCCATGCCCATGGAATGTGGAGCTGTGACACTGGGGATCAGTGCAGCCCATCCCACAAGGAAATAAAGAAATGAAAGGGATATAATCACTGATTCTATGGAGTTGTTAAGGTTGGAAAAGACCTCCAAGAGCACCACGTGCAAGTTGTGCCTGAATCCCAGCATGCCCACTAAACCTGCCACTCCTGCTCCTTTTGTGAACACTTCCAGGGATGCTGATTCCACCTATTCCAATGCTTAACCGCTCTTCAGTGAAGACATTTTTCCTGATACCCAGCCTGAACCTCCCCTGGACTGAGCTGGAGCACACCAGGATAGCTGTCCTCCCCAAAGGCAGGTATGGATAATCCAGGCTCTGGCTGGTTCAGGGAAAGAGCTCCTGAAGTCACATTCCATGTGCGGCAATATCTGAGTCCAAGGGACACACACAAGTGATTCCTTCCTCCACTTCTTGTTAACCCACTGCTTTTGTGATGCCACGTTCCCCCTCCTGCTCTCCCTTGCCCCTAGCCCTGGCCACTCCCCTGGGCTCTCCCTATTGGTTCTTGTTCCCCAACTCCGCCCAGGGACCGCCTCTGAGCCCCTGACAAAACCCCCTGTGCCCAGATCATGCGGTCTCTTTGCCTCTGTGGGATCGTGGGGACAAGATATGATTAAAGTCATCTCAAACCCCATGGGGAGACCCTTCTCGCCTCCTTCGCCATCACTGGTTGTAAGGCTGTGTCCTGGGTTGCAGTGTATTCTCTTACCATCCTCATGAGCAGTGGAAATCAGGTGGGGCAGTGTTTCCTTGCCTCCTCCCCCCAGACTCTCTTGCTGTTAATGGCCCATCATTGTCCTGTCCCATGACTCAGAGATAACTCCTTCCGGACCATCTTCTGTTAATGAGCCTAATCAACACTTGGCCTCATGACTCATTACCCTATTGTGAGATGCTCCACCCAGAGGGAGGAACCAAGCATCCCATCGTGGATATAATCTGGGACTCTGAGCACCAGAGACACTCTTTCCACTGGATTTCCAGAGGACAGGAGCTACACAGCCACCGCTGGACTTTCTGAGGAAGAGCAGACCCCTTCTACTACAGGATCACTACTTCAGAGGATTGCAGCCACCATTCCACCAGACTGCTACCACCACCCTGCCTAACAGGGACTCAGGTTGTATCTTGACTCTGTCAGTGTTTTCTTTTACTTTCTTTTCCTTTTCTTTGATTTCCATCAAATTGTTATTCTGACTTAGTGCCTCTCACTGGTTTGTTTTCAAACTAGCACAGGCTGATAGCTGCCGGAGCAAGATCGTGGGAATGTCTGAAATGGACTACGGTGTTGTAACTGCTGGATTTAGTTTAGCAGCTTCCTAAGAGCTCTGAGGGGCTGCGTGGGCAACGCGACTCAGTTGTCATCCCGTAGTCCATTTCAGATGGGCCCACGATCTTGCTCTGGCCAGCTATCAGCATTACAACACAGTGATGTCAAAAGAGGTAGAGAAGGGTCTCCCCACGTGGCTTAAGAGGATTTTAATCTCCTATCTGGTCCCACTGATCTCCAGAGGTAGAGAGATAAGGTGGTCTGGGTGGGAGGTGGTTTTGTCAGGGCCCAGGGGCGGTCCCTGGGTGGGGTTGGGGTACAGGAGCAAATAGGGAGAAACCGAGGGAGTGGCCAAGGCTAGGGCAGGGAACAGGGGGAACATGTGAAATAGGAAAAGCGGTGGATTAACAGATCCCCACACTACAGATCCCCAGGATCACACTGCCCTAAGCATTCCCGCTGAGCTCTCAGGAAGCTACAGCCTGCTAAACTAAATCTAGCGATTACAACACAAACTGACCCCATCAGCAGCTCCAATGCCTTCATCTTCTTATGAGCATCACAAGCTCAAAAACACCTGGAAAAGTGGTGATGATGATTCTGAATGAATCCCAGGAGCCCTCAGGGTGGAGCAAAGGGAGCCTGTGTGGGTTAACAATGACTCCTGATGCAGGACCTGCAGAAAGGAGACTGAGGGAGCAAAAAGGGGTCATAAAAGCCCTCAGGCACATGGGGTGAGCTGGGAATCCCATGGCAATCACAAGGGGATGCTGGAGCTCAGGGATCCTTCCCTGCAGAGGGGCAAACACCTCACACACTGCCCTTGGAAGAGACATGCAAGCTGCCTGCAGTGGCGTGGGGCTGCCCGCGGGTGACTCCAAAGGCACAGGAGGCAGCTGTGACAAATGCTTCCCTCTCTTCCTGGTGCTTCCCGGAGCAGGAGCTGGAGTGGGAGTGAGAGAACAGCACCAGGAGAAAAGGGGCTGTGCTGGCACCAGTCCCTGTGTGCTTCCCGAGGCTCCATCCACAGGCAAAGGCAGGGTGGAAGCTGCGACGTTCCCGGTGGGAATGCAGCATCAATTCCCATCAAGGAATGAAATCTCTATCCCTTCCCTTCCAATGAAACCCTGTGGAGAGGAAGCTCTGCTTTAGTCCTGGGTGGCTCTGAGGACACCCTGCAGCCCCCCCAGTGTCCCATTGTGTCCCCCAGTGGAACATTCCCAGTTCATACAAATCCCCCAAAATAAAAAGATCCACACCCATCAAGAGTCCCAACCCTGCCAGCAGAATTTTGATCCCTCACCTGCTTGGCCAGCAGCTCACCTGGGGCAGGTGCTCTGCAAACTCCAGTAACCCAGCGGGTGCAGGAGCTGGCTGATTTTCCAATGCCCCTTTTATTTGGGAATGTGATGAGGGAGAGGAATAAATCCCCCCGGGCTGTCACTGTGTGGATACACAGCGCACCAAGCCCTGCTGTTGCAGCCCTGTGCCAAGTGGCAGCCGTGCCAGCCAGAGACAACAATGTTTAATTTATGAAGGGCTGAGTTTTAATCAGTTTTTTATTGTTTGTGCCAGCAATAGATCAGTTTGATGGCAGTCCCAGAAATGCACCGCCAGCAAATCTCACCCATGCCATTCTCCCGAAAAGTTTGACATCAGTGCCTGCAGGGAAACAGGCAACCTGTGAAAGGCAGGGTTTAAATAGAGGGACCAGGCTGCAGCTCTCGTGTGGTGGTGGTGGTGGGTTGGTGGCACTGCTGCAAGAAGGGCAGGGTTGGGGATAAATCTGTGCTCAGCCTCTTCTCACACTGAATCATGAGCTGCCTTTTTATAACCGAGGCAGCAGACACTGAGTGTGCACCTCCCTCGAGCTGCTGGGACTTGTGTTCAGCGTTAGCTAAGCCCAGCATCACTGGAATGGACCTCACTGACACACCTGGCCAGTCATGGTCTGGTTATTCATATGTTAAACTCCAAATCTCTCTCCAAACCCCCCCCCCCCCCCCCCAGATTCCCACCATCTCCAGTGGAACCCTGGCCTGGCCACCCCCATGTGCTGTGATGAGTCATGATGGGAATAAAATTCCATTACTTGGGCAGAGCTGTGGAGAAGAGAGAGGAGCCCTGGCTGAGGTAATTTATTTTACAGTCAAAGGAAAATACAGGAAACACATTTGCTGCTCCACATTCAGCCAGTTAAAGATGCAAAAGGTTTGGACCTGGATCCAGCCTGAGAGTGGAGGGCTTGGTCCAGTCTAGGTCTGGTTTTTGGGAGGCACTCTCTGAAAATAAGGAATTAGTTCAGTTGAATCTTGTGTGACACCAAAGGAAATCCAGGAAAAGGGGTTAAATGTTGTTACTGCTATCGCCATGCACAGATAACTGAGAGTCCTCATTGCTGTGGTCACTTCTCTTCCACAACTCCTGATTTATTCAATGTGTCCTTGGCTCTCAGGACAATGCTGGAGTGACTTTTCTATGTAGGAAAATGGCATCAGATGGTCAAGCAGTGCCAAGATAAATGCAGAATGAGTATGGAGGGGGTCTGAAAAGAAAAGAAGATCAAATATATTTTTACAGTGAGGACAACATTTCCCAGAAGATTTTTTTGTGGAAAATGTAGGGCCTTGTTAGACTAAAAGGCATCAAAAGTTTAGGGTCTAAAGGACCCAGGTTCTTTAGGACCACCCATCTTGTTTTCAGAAGGGACTTAATATCCAATTATTAAAGGTACTGAGATGTCTGGAGTTGCAGCTGGTGCATAAACACTTCTAAAAACCCCCAAACCAAACCTGCATGACAGAGCCAGAGAAAACAGGGGGGAACAAACACAAAGGAATCACCTCTCCCACCCCCCTGACCCAAGGGAAGCTCTGGGGCCTTCAGCAAAGGCGTCTGCAGAAATGCTCCTGCTCCTGGGAGCCTCCAGCAAGAAACTCCACTGCAAACCCTGGAAAAATTGATGGCAGTGTTTAACTCTCCTCACACTGGGAAGACTTTTCTTAATGATGAATCTGAATTTCCCTGAGTGTGATTCAATTAGCCCTTTTCCTAAGCAGAATGAAGAGGCAGAGCAAATTATCCTCTTCCTCTTCATGGAAACCTTTTCTGGATCTGCAGCCTGTGATGTTTCCCTCAAGTCTTCCTTCCCTAAATCCCTCCAGTTATTCCAGCCTTTCTTTGCAGGTTACCTCCAATAATTCTCAGTCTCACTGCTCAATGGTTCCATCCAGCCTTGAATTGTGGGATGGATTTTCCAAGTCATTCCTGGTTCCCCAAGGTCCTCCAGAGTTCCAGCCCTGCCCTGTCAGGTGCTGTTGGCTGTTCCTTGGGTGAGGTGAGAGCAGGGTTGATACTCCCAGGGTCTCTTGGCAGTCTCTGGTAATGTCCCAGCCCTCTGTGAGGTGGCCAAGGAGTAATTTGTCACCCTGGGGACAGTCAGGCATGGGAGAGGCTGTCCAGGGAGGCTGTGTCCCCATCCTGGGAGCTTTTCCACACCAGGCTGGAGAAAATCCTGAGAAACCTCGGGTTTGAGGTCTGACCTCAGAGTTGATCCTGCTTTGAGCAGATCAGCCTTTGGGGTAGGTGACTTCCAGTGATTCCCTTCTAATAATTCCCTTGAGTTATTCTCTGAGCCTCTATCACCCCTTTATTCCACTCCCTCTCCCCTAAAGAGAAAATTTTGATTGGAAAAATGCTCATGCTCCACCCACCTGTACCCAGAGTGGGGCCACGAGACACAGCTCATTAGTGGAGAAATCCCCCAGTGTCCTGGATCACCCTGCCATGGTCACTGCGATCATTCCCAGTGCCTCGAACCACATGGAATCACAGAATCATTAACTTTGGAAAAGCCTTCCAGGATCACCGAGTCCAACCTGTGCCCAATCCCCACCTTGTCCCCAGCCCAGAGCTCTGAGTGCCACATCCAGGCCTTCCTTGGACACCTCCAGGTATGGGGACTCCAAACCTCCCTGGGCAGGCCCTGCCAAGGCCTGACCATCCTTTCCAGGAAGGAATTCCTGCCCTGGCCACCACAAACCTGGGGAGCCACTGCTGTGTCAGCAGGACAGGTAAACACAGAGCAGGAGCTGAGAGTATTTCTTGTTTTGGAAAGGATTTTTTTAAATCTTTGTAAAATGTTTTCCCAATGCCTCTGACTCACAGGAATTTAAAAACAAAACAAACAAACAAACAAACAAAACCAAAATTTGTCCGAAGTCCACTCTGGAAGCAGAAATTTTGAGCCAAAAGTTGTGACAAATTGGATCCCTGCTTGCCAAAGGCTGCGGGGGTAAGAAGGCATTTCCGGGAGTCCAATAAAATGCTCAAAACTTCCCAGATTTTTTTTCTGCAATAATGAATTCCAAGAACAGAATAACTGGGGAAGAAATCCAAGTATTTCTCAGTTTTTGACATTTTAGGAAAGAGCTGAAGACAACACTTTTTTACATCCACCACATCCTTTGTCGTGATGGAAAGAGGAGCTTTAATTCCAGAATAGCAGCAGGAAAGGGCAGGGAAAGGGAAGATCTCGGGGATCTCATTTCTAAATGCAGCAATGCTTTGGTGATGACAAAAAAAGACTCTGACTTGCTAATTAGCTCTGCATAATGATGACTAAACCTGATTCCAGCATGAACCAGTCAAATGTCTCTGGGAGCTCCAATTAAAAGGGTTTGGTTTGGGTTTGGCTCCCAAGGTGCTTCCTGCAGACCAAACAAGCCCTTAAAGGGTGCTCTGAGCTTTGTTGTCTCCATTGGCTGCAGCAGCATAGGAACTTCTGAGGAGGAATTTGATAACATCTATGTGAGGCCACATCCAACAGCACGTTCCCGATGCTCTACAATTTCTTGCTTATTTTTTCCCCTCCTAAACAGCCAAACAAATGGAGAATAAAGGTTTGTTATCTCTCCATCAGTTGCCAGCCACTGCACAAGTCCTCTCCCTGCTCTTTTTCTCTGTTAAGAAGAGCTGAGAGAAAATTTGCCCATAAAGCATTCCTGAATTTGTGTGTGTGGAGGGAGGACACTTGCAGGAGGAGGTGACGCCTTCCCAAAATGCCACTCACCGTCCTCTTGGGTGAAGGTCACAAAGGCTCTTGCAGGGTGTCCCCATCCCTGTGGCCTCCTGGATGCACATGGACAGGAATCCCAGTGCCTGTGAGCCCTAACTGGTATCCATGCAGAGCCCCGGACTCTGCAGTGATTCCCTGGACTGGGATTCCCCACACTAGATGCTCTTGGATGCCAGCAGAGCCCCAGCAGCAATTCCTGGGATTCTGTGCCCCACTTCTATTGCTCACCCAGCTGCAGAGGGCATCAGGACCCCCCAAACACAGCCAAATCCAGGTTTGGATCACTCCATGATCCCTGGACTTCCACAGATCTTGTTGTAACTCAGCTCTGGCTGGCACTGGGAACCACTGTGGGGTTGGTGGGAAGAGATCCAGTGATTCACCCGAGCCTGAGTCCTGCCCGGGGGCTGTGCCAACTCCCACATTTTTCCTGTAACTTGGAAACAACACGGAGGAAGGGAGAAAACTTTCCTTCCCTGCAGAATTCCCGGGAGGGAGGGACTCTCTGAGCTCCCTCCCAGTGAACTCCAATTCAGGGTTTGCCCATCTCTGACTGACAGCTCCTCTGCCTGGAGGATTTTTCCAGGGATGCTCACCTTTAGCAGGAGTGCCTTGTCCTGCTGCCAGAGCTTCCCAAAGGCAGCGAGGCAAATCCTGGCTTTTCCAACTTCCTTGGCGGCACCACAGCTGAGCCCCTTCCCAGCGTTCCTGTGTGGGAGCAGGGAGGGTCATCTGGGCTGGGAATGGCTGGGCTGGGGGCTGGAATCAAAGCTGGGAAGCAACAATTCCTTTTGGCCCGACGTCAGCAAGGCTCTGGATCGCAGGAGCAGATGCTGTTTGTTCACACCGCCCGCCCGTTCCCAAAATGCCGGAGACTGCAGCGCTGCCGACGCGGTTCCAGCCCACAGCAGCAATGGGAAAGGCCAGGCTGAGAGGCTGTACAGCTCCTTCAGCTTTTCCTGAGCCTCCCAGCGGCTCCCAGTCTAGCACAGCATTCCTGTGAAAAAACCCCTGGCCCCCAGTTCCCCCCATTTCCAACTGAGGGGTCATGTTGGACGCACAGAATGAGCTCAGGCTCCAAAATTGTGTCCCAGCACTTGTGGCTCTCCTACAACCTGAAAGCCATGGATGAGGCTTTTCCCAAAGAACAGGGGAGTTTCCCATAACCCACAGGTCACCCTGGACAGAGGTGGCAAGAGGAGGAGCTGGGGAGTGATGGACCCTGAGCTTCTCAAGAACACTGGAGCAAATTATGAACCAATCAATTTCTCAGCACTGCGAGGAGAAAAGGGAGTGGGAACAGCCAGTGTGGAGTTGTCAGGAACAAATCATGTCAGAGTAATTTAATCTCTTCCTTTAATGGGGTCGTTGGCCTATGGACACAGGGAAGTGATAGATTTGATAGACCTCGACTTTCATGAGGCTTTTGACCCTACCTGACAGGAGAGGCTCCTCCAAGCAGGGAAATGGGATTGAAAGCAAATCATCCAGCGTGGGCACAATTTAAAAAACATTAGACTTTGAATTTCATATCAGAAATCTGTTCAAGAAAGGGATTTAAGTCTGTCAGGCTTCTGTCCTGGGCCCAGCTCATTGAAAAATTTTTTCACCAACAAAGCCAGAGCAACACCCACACAGACAATAGATGAGAACTTGGTGGAATTTATGTTAATGCTGCTTTACAAATACAAAATATGCAAACCCCCCTAGCAATAAAGAATCACACATTCTGTGGCTCCTACAAACACATCTTTATACATGATATTTAGTTTTGATGAATAATAAAATTACTCATTGACATTGCAAGAATGGGGCCACAAATTTATTGTCTGGTAAATACCTGTTGTCGTTGTAGGTAAAGAACAGATTTCCTGATGCTCCTCAATCTTTTGGTTCTTTCCTGGCTCTCTGACCCCACGGAAAATGATTCCAGCTGGACAATTTAGCTCATTTTATAGTGCCACATTTCCAGGGGGATTGAAGAGCCAGCTATTTGTTTCCATCTTTTTATCACCAGCTTAGCTGATGGAAGGGATCAGACAGAGCTGAAAGCTTAAATGGGAACATCTGTTCCAGTTTGGAGAGCCCAGGGTGTCCCAGCTGGGCTCCAGCTGCTGGTTTGGCAGGGGGCTGCTCTCCTGGGATGCTGGAAGCACCAGCTCCTCTTGAGACCCCAAGCAGCACCACACAATGATGTTGAAGCAACAAAAAACCTCCTTTCAGCTCCGTGGATAAATTTGGATGAGGGCTGATGGTGACAACTGGTGATCCAATTAGAAAATTCTTGTAAAACCACCAAGGTGAAGTGCAGCAAAGGCAGGTGAGAAATGAGGACAAGGAGAGATGAAATGCCCAAAGTGAAGTGTGGTTTGACAAGTGGCAGCACCATTTCAGAGGCTGATCTGGGCTTTCCAGTGTGTCCTACAAATGGGGAGGACAAAGGTTCCCCCTGACCCCAACTTAGCAGCAAGAGCTGAGGGTCCTCAGGGCTTGTCAAGGAAGCGATCCCCACGTGGCAATGCACTGTGAGAAAGAGAGGAGAGATGAGAGGTGAACTGAAAAGACAAAGATCAGAGGCTGGAAATTATATGGGAAAAGATTGGAGGAATTCAGCCGGGGTGTTTTGCCCAGAGAAGAGTAAAGCCATGGGAGGTTGGTGTTAAACAGCTACTGAGTTGTTTTGAAGCAACATCTTGGCTTTGAGTAATTGGAAACACAGAATGGTTTGGGTGGGAAGAGACCTTAAAGCCCATCCAGTGCCACCCCTGCCATGGCCAGGGACACCTCCCACTGTCCCAGGCTGCTCCAAGTCCCAGTGTCCAACCCGGCCTTGGGCACTGCCAGGGATCCAGGGGCAGCCACAGCTTCTCTGGGCACCCTGTGCCAGGGCCTGCCCACCCTCCCAGGCAACAATTACTTCCTAACTGTCAGGGGAATCCCTTTTCCCATGGCCTCAAGGAACAGATCAATAACTCTGTGAACTCCTGTTGATCCAGGACCTGGATCCAGCACTTTGTCCTTTGGAGTCTCCTGCTTTACGACTGTGGAGTGGAAGGAAACATCCGTGTTTCAAAGTGCTCTGTTGGATCAGGAGAGCTTGGGAGTTTCCTCTGCAGGACGTGGAGTTCTATGGAGACAGAGGGGAATGTGGAGAAAGGAAAGGAAAGTGCCAGTGGATTGGCAGACTTCAGAGCCTGGAGCGGGAATGTGGACTGGAAATGTAAAGGAAGAGAAAGCCCTGAGGGTGTTGCTGCAGGAGGCACAGGTCACCTGCAGAGACCCAGAGCAACCTCAGCGAGAAACATTCCCTTGGAAACACAGCCAAAGCCCTGGGGAACAACCAAGGGCTCATCCCTGTGGAACGACCAAGGGCTCGTCCTTGGGGAACGACCAAGGGCTCATCTCTGGGAAATGACCAAGGGTTCATCTCTGAGGAATGACCAGGGGTTTGTCCCTGTGGAACGACCAGGGGTTCATCCCTGTGGAATGACCAAGGGCTCGTCCTTGGGGAACGACCAAGGGCTCATCCCTGGGGAACGACCAAGAGCTCATCTCTGAGGAATGACCAGGAGTTCATCCCTGGAGAATGACCAAGGGCTTATCCCAAAGCACTCTGGACCTGAGGACCCTCCCCTTAAAGGAAAGACATGGAAGCCATCCTGCCAACATTCCCAAACAGGACAGCTCCACTCTCCTTCCAGTCCTCTGCTCCTCTCCACAAGGCAAGAGCCAGGCCTGTTCCTGTGCTTCTTCCTGTGCTTTTTCCTGATCACCATTGCAGACCTGGTTGAGGGGAGGCTGCACCCACCCCTGCTGGGAAGCAGCTTCCCAATCCCCATCCGGAGGAGGGGAAGCAGCAGTGAGTCAGGAAGTGTTGAAGAGGACGGGAGCAGCAGTAGGTGGAGCTGGTGAAAATCTTCCAACAAAGAGCTAAATTTTATTATGATGAGGAATGAGGCTTTATTGAGATTTACAAAAAAAAAAAAAAGTAGGAGAAAGTGTTGATCTGAGAAAATGTCGCAATTTGAGGGAATTACAGATTAAATTAGTCCAATTTTTAATTCTTAAGCTCTCAGTGCTATTCCCAGTGCTGGTGGTGCTGAGATCCCTCATGGCCTGAGAACCCATCCCAAATGTCCTCTTCCTGTGCTCTTTGATGGAGTGGGGATTTGCAGTTTTGAGCACTGTCTAATAAACCATCAGGACTTGAGGGGAAAAATAATGGCTTCACCCTTGTCCTGCTTGATCAGGGCCAAGAACCTCAAGGACTAGGAACCTTTTTACCTTTGGCACATGACTGAAGATGAACCTGGAGTGGCCTCTCCACTGGACCCACTGTGGGTGGATCCAAAACCCTCTTATCACACACAATTCGTATGAAATCGCCTTCAGAGAGGAACAAAAAACCCCATGAGCCCAGGAATAAAGACAAGGCACTAAAGCACAGGCGTATCCCTCTAGGCTGAGCTCCTGCTCAGAGCCCATCTCCTCCTGCCTCCTTCCCTCTTGGCTTCATGGATCTCCAATAGATCCATGGCTCTGGAAGTGTGGGATTTGCAGTGTGGAGAGGAGGGTAAATCCCGTCCTGTGGGGATCCCACAGGGATTAGGGATGCTCTGCCGGGCGTAGATTCCTGTGCCTTCCAACGGCTGTGTTAAACCTTGTCCTGCAGGTACCGAATCCCAGATTCCCTCACCCCCTGCAGCCCTGGATGAGCCACCACTGTCAGGTCCCCTGTATCTGGAGCTGTCAGTGAGCAGGGTCTGCTGCTCTGCAGGTGCTCCAGGGCCTTCCTGGAGAGCTGGATCCACTGCTGCCAGCACAGGGACACCTCTGCCATCTCCAGAGCCTGAGGGACTGGGCTTGAGCAACCAGAAGGTGAGCTTAGGACCAAGGGAAATCATGGAATCCCAGACTGGTTTGGGTTGGAAGGGATCTTCAAATTCATCTCATTCCAGCCCTGCCACAGGCAGGGACACCTTCCACTACTCCACGGTGTTGGTCTGGTGGAAGGTTCTCACCCAGCATCTCTCCAGCACAGATCCAACTTCCCAACCTTGGCAGCACCACTTGAGCAGCTTCTCCTGCAAAGCCCCATCCCTCAGACTGACCCTTCCGTGAAACCTGGCCCTGAATGTCCTGCAGGACCTGCAGAGCTCAGCAGACGAGGTTTTCCAGCACCCAAACTACTCCTAGGAGTTGCAGACCAAGTTGAAAATGCTCCTCAGCCCCTGCACATTAAACGCTGCTGATTTTTTTCCCCCTATTATTATTTTTACACTTCCTCTTTACAAACCTGTCTCAGCACGGCAGAGGAGCTGCCACCCACTTCCAACAGATTGAATCCTGCCTCTGATGTTCCCAGGACTCCCCATTCAGCTCCAAACCAACTGATGCCTGCTCAGGCATCCCGGTGCTTCCCTCACATCCTCACACGTCACTTCTGCTGCTGCCTAAGGGAAGTTTCCTGGTGACAGACAGGCTGTGGCTCCTGCAGAGTTGGAGAGCTCTCCACACAAGAAAATTCAATATTTAATTGGTCCTTCTTGGCTCTATGGACCCTTCCTTACTGTAATGTTCAGCAGAATCTCCCAGCCTGGCGCCTGCATCCCAGGCAGGCACTGGGGATCCACAGAATCCACAGGGTGGCCTTTCCAAAGGGCATGGCCTGGACTTCAATTTTTAGCTCAAAATTGCAACTCTGCACTCCATAAAATGCCAGAAAAGAGCTTTTACAGGAAGAGGACATTTGGGATGGGCTCTCCGGGCAGGAGGGATCTCAGCACTGCCAGCATTAGGAACTGCACCGAGAGTTTAAGAATTAAAAATTGGACTAATTTAATCTGTAATTCCCTCAGATTGTGACATTTTCTCTGGATCAACACATTCTTTCACATTCTTTTTTTAAAATCTCAATAAAGCCTCATTTCTTTCTCAAGTCTTTTGGAGTTTGGGCTCTGTGTACAGTGAAATCCTCTTTGCTCCAGGTGATCCTTCATCGGTTCTCTCCTCTCCCACCTCTTCTTTCAATGATTTTACTTTGGGGAAAGAGCCTTCCATGCTCCAGGAAAAGCAGTCATTCTCAGGAACATTTTAATTTGTCACAGAAACTCTAATAAAACATGTAGGAATTTTCCCCCCCTCAAAAAGTGGGTTTTTAAGGGATTTTTTTGCTAATTCCAGGGTTGCCTGTCATTCTATCAGCCCTTTGTTTGCTGTGCTTCATCTTGGAGTGATATTCCCTGATATTCACTGCAAAGCTGCTGAAAGCTTGGATCTGGGGATGGAAGTGGGGCCAAGAGGTGCTGGCTCAGAAGATAAAGTGCTGACCTGGCTCCTGCAAGCTGCCAGCTCCTGGCTTCACTCACAGCGAGGTAAATGTGATGTGCACGAGTGGCTGCAGACCCACAGCGCCTGTTAAAGAAAGATGAAATATTTATAAGCTGAGAGCACTTAAAATCCCCCTTCAAAACCTGTTTCTCATGAGAAGGGACACTGGCACTGTCCTGAAGGGCTGATAAAGGAGGAATTCACCTACCTGGGGCTGTCCAGCAGGAGAATATCTTGGGAGAACCTTGGTAAACCAAGGTTTCTTCACTTTAAACCAAGCCTTGTCCTTTAAACCATCATTTAAGTCACCTTGATTAAGTACAGAGGTGCACGTCTGTGAGAAATCCCAAGGGCTGCATGGACAGGCTCTGTGGGATGTCTGGGAGTACAGCTGGACAATTTTTCAGGTAAAGAAGCCTAATGGGGGAGACAATTCCCAGAAAAAGGGTTTGGCTGGAGAGCCAGGGCCCAGCATCTCTCAGGCTGTGAAAATGATCCTTGTTCCTGGATAGAACAGGAAATGCACAATTGAAATACAATATCCTTGTCAAGGAGGATAAAGTCAATGGCTTCAAACTGAAAAAGAGCAGGTTTAGATGGGATATTGGGAAGGAATTGTTCCCTGGGAGGGTGGGCAGGCCCTGGCACAGGGTGCCCAGAGCAGCTGGGGCTGCCCCTGGATCCCTGGCAGTGTCCAAGGCCAGGCTAGACACTGGGGCTTGGAGCAGCCTGGGACAGTGGGAGGTGTCCCTGCCCATGGCAGGGGTGGCACTGGATGGGCTGTAAGATCCCTTCCCACCCAAGCCAGTCTGGGATTCTGTGGTTTTGGCATTTTTTCCTTTGAGTTGCCCCTGTTTTTAGGGAACTGTTCAGGGAGCTTTGCTGCTGCCCCCAACACGTGGTGTCAGTCCCTGTCTGGCTGAGCCCTGGATGCAGCAGGATGGGTGAGTCCTGCACAAAGTCAAAGCATTCAGCTGAGAGGGAGAAAGGCAGCAGTGAAATAGGGCAGCTGAGGCTGGAGACAATGAGGGTCACATTTGTTTGGCCTGTTCTGATGGGGATTATTTCTGTGTAATACCAACTTGTCTTGCCAGAATTTGCAGGCTCAGCCTTCACCTGAACCTTTAAAGCTGCCTTGGAGTACAGGGAATGAATAAAGATGACCTGCATGGAAATGGCAATTCGGCTGTGCAGCAGCTGCAGAGCCTTTGGCCGGGGCCTCCCCACCCTGCCAGGGAACAATTCCTCCCCAATATCCCATCCAGCCCTGCCCTCTGGCACTGGGAAGCCATTCCCTGTGTCCTGTCCCTCCATGCCTTGTCCCCAGTCCCTCTCCAGCTCTCCTGGAGCCCCTTTAGGCCCTGCAAGGGGCTCTGAGCTCTCCCTGGAGCCTTCTCCTCTCCAGGTGAGCACCCCCAGCTCTCCCAGCCTGGCTCCAGAGCAGAGGGGCTCCAGCCCTCTCCTAGGGTGCAGTAGTTGATGGGGAGGTCACAACCATGACTTCTTCCCCTTCATCTCCCTCTTGTTCTGCCCTTTGCCCTTGGAGGATCTGCTTTTTTGGGGTTTGTTTTTTTAAGTTTGAATAATAACCATGAAAAGCAGGAGATGAGGAGGGAGGAGGGAGGAGGGAGGGAGATGCTGTGAACTCCCCCCTGCTTCTGGGAACATCAGTGGCGGGGCTGTGCCTCTGTGGCAGCTAAATGCAGCTTTGGGCTCTGAGCTCATTCCCAGAAAGCCTGAGGAATTTGGGACACTGAAGGCTGGGGCAGGAAAAGGGATCTGTGGAGGTGCCCAAAGGAGAACAGAGTGGTCAGGAGGGAGTTTTCCTTGACCATCATAAAAAGTGAGCCAGTCCTAGGCAGGGCACACAATACTTGGGAACGGTCTAAACCTGTGACTAACCAGGGCTTGGTAGACTGAGAAGACACAAGAGTGATGCTCTTGCCAATTTTCTGTGGTGACCTTTCCAAGGTTGAGCTTCCCTCTGAGTGCTTCCCAGTGAATTTTATCCCCCGTTAATCCAGGAGAAGTTAGGTAGCTTTAAATCCCCTCATCTTTATTTAATGGAATAAAACCTTCCCTTCGTTACACTCAGACATGATCCCTTGAACCTAAATCCCCCCTTGCTCTGCTGGTCCAGCATTTTCACAGCTTCTCCTCAGAGATCCATGCTGGAGTTTAAGCCTCGTTAGCCAGCCCTGCTCCGGTTCCACACGGCTGCTTTTCCCAGCAGGAGAATTCCCACTTTTCAGCCATTAAGTACCAGCTGGGCAGCTCATCTCGTTAGTGGGATTAGAGCTGGAATCCCACCAGAACCCATGCTTGTGATACATTTTCTCCCCAGATTAATGACAGAAAATTAGCGCTTGCCCTGAAGCTCGGTTTTCCAGGCGGGTTCCTGAACTGAGGGATTTGGCCCTGTGTTTGCCACTGGATTGGCTCCTCTCGGTGTGAAAGTGTGAGGAATGAAGGAAAGCAGCTCCTGGTGGAGAGGAGCCAAATTCCTGCCAGAGCCTTGGTGTGGGCAGCACTGGATGCCCAGGGATTGCATCAGGGGAGCCCTGACCAACCCTTCTGACTTCCTGCAAGCAGAACTGGGAAACCACTGGAAACCTGGATGAAAGACACACGGCCTGGAGGAGGAAAAGGTTCAAATGAGGTCCAAACTGGGAGCCAAACCTGTGTGAACAGGAAGAAAACTCCTCCTGCAACAGGAGGTTGGAGCCTGAGCTTTGGAGTGTCTGTGGCAGGAATGGAGGGAGGCAGCAGGACCAGCTCTTCCTCCTGAACTCGGAATTCCAGCTGACATTCCTGAGATATCCATGCTGGACGCCCCTTGGATGGTGCCCATGAGGATGAGGTTGAGGATAGGTAAGGCAGGGTAATGGGTAGGGACAAACTAATCTGGATAATAAAATCCTCTGCCTTGGGATTTTCATCCAAACCCTGGTTCCCCGTGGGAAGAGCCCCTTCCTGAGGGTCAGGCACAGAGCAAAGCCCTCTCCTGCCAGCAGAGCTTTCTCTCCCTCCCTTCCAAGCTGCCCTGACTCACCCAGGACATGCAGCTCATGCTTCAGTGGGCAATTCCCAGCTGCAGCACCCGGGATCACCTGCCTGGCACAGAAATTACCCTCTCACATATCCTGGCCTTGATTAGGAATAAATCAATATTCCCTGGATGTGCCAGGGGCTGTTTTTCCACTGCTCCACTGATAAATCCATCTGGCTGTGCCTCTCTCGTTCTGGTGCAGGTGAAACCTGAATGTTGGAGAGGAATCTTTACCTCAGGATGAATTTAGCCAGAGTGCCCTCAGCTGCACAGTCCATGCAAGGAGGTTGGATCCTGCCTTTCAAAATCCCTGCCTGCCTTCAGGAATCGATCCACCTCCCCTAAATCCCATTTCTTATTAAATATTTGTTTAAGCTGAGCAGAACCTAAAGGGAATATAGGAATTGCCAACTCCTAGCCATGAAAAAGATCTTTAGGAGAGTGAAACACCAGCTGAGACCTGACATAATGTCTCTATTTCCCTTTTCCTTTTCTGTGCTGACAGGAGGGGGGATTTCCACAGGTGGAGAGGGCTTTTGCTGTCCTTGGAAAGGGACTGGTGCCATGGAGCAGGAAGCAAGACCATCTCCCATTCATTTTGGAAGTTTCCCAGTGTTGGTCCTGCTGACAGACAGGGACCTTGTGCAGAACCTGCTGATGCACAGGTTCCCAAATAAATTAAGTGGGATTTTGGGTGGACAGAACCTGACACAGGTTGAGCCAGCACAGAATTGTGTCTACTCACTGCTCCCAGCCAGGAGGAAGGAATGGTTTGGAGATCTTCAGGAACAGTTCCCTGGTACCTGTGGAAAAGGAATAAAGCTGTGTCTGCTCTCACTGTTGGCATGATCCCAAAAAATGTTCAAGGGTGAACCCATTCCAGAGTTGGAGGGAGAATCCTGGACCTTCGGAGGCCACCAGGATCGGCTGCAAAGGACAAGGAGTTCTTTTTTTGACATGTGCTTGGGAACTGCTTCTTCCCATGAAAATTTCTGACAGAAACAATAAAAGCTCTTAGAGTTACAAAATAATTTTCCAAAGCTTCTGGGACTGTCTTAAAAAAAGGTAAATCCTTAAAATCACCAAATCGAACATCCTGGTATTTAAAAGGAATCCTGAGGAAAATCACACTGAAGTTGGAGATTTCAGAGGGACAAATTTCTCTGGGGAAGTTTTAGCTGAAAATCTGCCTTGAAGGGAAATTTCTGCCTCAGCTGCCAAGTTTGTTCCGCGGGGATGGATCTTCAGGAGCTTCCACGGGGTCAGAGACCACAAAGATTTCCATGGAGGAGGAGCTGCTTGGTGACCCTGAGCACTCCCGGCAGGGGTTGTGTCCTCTCAAAGTCATTTGGCCTTGCAGGGCGACCTGCAGGACCTGCTGGTGGGGAGGCCAAGCAGCTGTCAGGAAATCCCAATTTTCCATCATTTTCTCACACACACTCCCACATTTGTGGTTCTCTGCTGTTAAATCCAAGATAGACTGCGGTGCACAGGCACAACTTGGGCTGTTCTCACCATTCAGCTCACTTGGGATTCTCCTGGCTGAGTCTCCCTGCTGGCCTCCAGGACCTGCTCCAGGAAAAAAGGGATTTTTCCATATTTTTGTGCACTTTTGCCTGCAGCTTAACCCCCCAGAGCAGAGCTAACTATGGAAAAATGGTAATTGGGACAGAGCTCCAGCTGCTTCCTTGAGCTCTTGGAAAAGGAGATTTCCCCAGTGTGAGTTTTTTCAATGATTATGGAAGGGGAGTGGGCGGCAAGAGACGCCATCCACAGGCGGCAGAGTTGAGAAATCCGAGGAGAGATGGGACAATAATGATCCAATGGGCCTGGCAAACTGCAAACAGGGATCTGCCTGTCCCTGGGGGCTGCAGGGCCACAGCCAGGCCCTCATGGACCGGCAGAGATGGGAGAGAGGTCACAGCCTCTGACAGCAAAAAGGGGTTTCTTTGAACATGGAATTTGGTGGGAGCAGGATTTTATCCGGAGGCTAAAAGGTGTCTCAGGATTTCACCATTCCCTGGGAACCTCTTCCCTGCAGAGGTCAGGGCTCCTCGGGAGAAACCAGGCTGGGATTGCTGAGGGAGCTTTTGAAGGAAGGAGTCTCCAGGTTTCCAGCTGGGGAAGAGAAGCGGGAATAGTTCATAAGCCCCATTTTGGGGAGGTAACTCCTGGGTCTGGTCACTTGGTGCTGCTGTTCACAGGTTTCCTGCACTATTGCATTCCAGAGGAGGGGAATTCCCATGGACATCAGCAGGTATTGTCAGAATTGTGACCTGACAATGGTGGAATCCCTGAGGCTGGAAAAGACCTCCCAGATCATCCACCCAAGCTTCAACCAACACCCCCATGGCCATTAAACCACATCACAAAATGCCACGAGTTTGGAACAGTTCCAGGCATGGTGATGCCAGCGCTGCCCTGGGCACTGGTGCCAATGTTTAACCACTCCTCAGGGAAGAATTTTCTCCTGATCTCCAACCTGAACATCCCCTGGTGCAACTTGAGGCCGTTTCTCCTTGTTCAATGTCTTTGTGGATGCCCAGGAAGTGTCACTGCAGGGCAAATCCATGGGACACGGAGTCCCCAAGGAGCAGAGGGTGCAGGAATGCCGCACATGCCAGGAAAACCAGTCCTAACCTAACAGCACTAAATGAAAGCCTGCAGTCTCTGCACAGGCTGAACTCGCTGAAATATCAGGAGCGTGAAGGCACGGGAGGGATAAACACAGAAACGGGAGCTTTCATTGTGCCCACACAAGAGCTTGCAATGAGCTCAGGTACAGAAATCATTTCCACACACTCCAAAGGAGATTTCCCGGGAGCAAATGCTCTGAGATGCCATCAGGAAAGAAGAAATTCTCCATTTAATCCTGAGTGTTGAACCAATCCCGTGCCAGGTGCAGCCCTCAGGGTGACTTTGGGATGGTGATCATTGTGTTTGTGGGAGGGAGAGAGCCACAAGTGGAAATCCCTTTTATTAAAGTCCTGCTTTCAAAGGCCATGAAGAAGTAATGACATCATAAAAAGGAGAAGGCAAAGTAAAAGGACCAGCAGAAAGGGCAAAGTATTTTTGGGTGGCATAAACTTATTTGGGTACAGGGTCAGCAGGACATGGTGAGGGCACATCATCCACCAAAAAATACAGAAACAGCCCTAAAATGGTCAAACCATGGGGTGAAGGGAATGATTAGCGTTAAATAGGATTATATTAAGTAAGTACTTTTTTAAAAAGAAAAATACAGAGGAGCTCTCGTGACTTAAACAAAACCAGAATTTAAGAGGAACAAGCTTCTGAGAAACTGCAAATCTGCTGAAGAACTAAAGCCTGAAATAGAAGATTTTTTTTCCAAATGCATTAGAAGGAGACCTGCCAGAACATTATGAAATGGGGTTTAAAAGGAGATCTCCAGGAAGACAAGGGTTCCAGAAGAGAGGGAAGGTTTATGGCTTTGCTTTGGCGCTGCCATGGAGAGTTCGGGGAAGTGGATTTTTACAGGGGCTGAGCCTGACCAGCCACAGGCTCCTAAGGAGGAGCTTTGGAAGAATAAAAGGGATGGTGGGAAATGAGCAGGAACAGATGGCACCCACCCAAGAGGTTTCAAGGAATTCAGAGCTGGAATCGGTGTCGATGTGTTGTGCAAAGTATCCCTTAAATCAATCCCAATATTCCAGCAAGGAAAGGCAACAAATGAGGAGGCAGCTTTCAAAGGAAACTCTGGAGCAGCTGGAGAAATTCAGACGTGACCACAGATTTCCACTTGTTGCTCTCTCCCTCCCACAAACACAATGATCACCATCCCAAAGTCACCCTGAGGGCTGCACCTGGCACGGGATTGGTTCAACACTCAGGATTAAATGGAGAATTTCTTCTTTCCTGATGGCATCTCAGAGCATTTGCTCCCGGGAAATCTCCTTTGGAGTGTGTGGAAATGATTTCTGTACCTGAGCTCATTGCAAGCTCTTGTGTGGGCACAATGAAAGCTCCCGTTTCTGTGTTTATCCCTCCCGTGCCTTCACGCTCCTGATATTTCAGCGAGTTCAGCCTGTGCAGAGACTGCAGGCTTTCATTTAGTGCTGTTAGGTTAGGACTGGTTTTCCTGGCATGTGCGGCATTCCTGCACCCTCTGCTCCTTGGGGACTCCGTGTCCCATGGATTTGCCCTGCAGTGACACTTCCTGGGCATCCACAAAGACATTGAACAAGGAGAAACGGCCTCAAGTTGCACCAGGGGATGTTCAGGTTGGAGATCAGGAGAAAATTCTTCCCTGAGGAGTGATTAAACATTGGCACCAGTGCCCAGGGCAGCGCTGGCATCACCATGCCTGGAACTGTTCCAAACTCGTGGCATTTTGTGATGTGGTTTAATGGCCATGGGGGTGTTGGTTGAAGCTTGGGTGGATGATCTGGGAGGTCTTCTCCAGCCTCAGGGATTCCACCATTGTCAGGTCACAATTCTGACAATACCTGCTGATGTCCATGGGAATTCCCCTCCTGGGGACAGCAGCAAAGCCATGGACAACACCAAGGGATCACAGCCTGGGAAAAGTGGTGAGAAAGGAGGTTTAGATAGAAATAAAGAAATCCTGCTTCAAAAATAGGAGAGATCTTTGAAGGAGTTAATGGGTGATACATAGGAGTTAATAAAGGAGTTAATAGGTGATAAATAGGAATTAATAAAGAAGTCAATAGCTGATAAATAGGAGGTAATAAAGGATTCATAGATTAGTAACAAAGGAGTTCACAGGTACCAAATCCAGATGATGAATTGGTCTTTCAAAAAATCCTTCACCAAGTCCCTTCACCAACAGACCTGAAGGAAAATGACCTGTCCTGAGGGAGGGGAGAGGCCTCTTGTGGCCTCTGAGTGACCAAGAGAGTAAATGAGCTTCTTTGAGGAAGAGAAAATGCCAGTAGAGCATTTTCCCAAAAATCTGCCCTGACCTTGTACCTTTTAACTTTCTCACCAGTGAGTTTTTGCTGGTTTTGGAAGGTGTGGTTCTCAAACTCCCGAATTTTCTGTGCTTCAACAGCCTCCAGGACAGTCAAACCTGAAGGTGCTTGTGCAAAGCTGAGGGAAGAGCTCCCAGTTCTGAAGGATTCGGTGATAAAAAGTGATAAAAGGCCGGGACAAGTTCATGGCCAATAAAGGCTGTCACAAATGTAGGTGCAAACAGCTCTGAGTGCACACGCAGAGCCACGGGGTGTGAATGGAAGAGCTCTGGGAGGGGACACAGCCATGGGAATGCCTGCTCAGCACTCCGAGTACCAGAGTGCTCAGGTTTATTGGGAAATTCTCCAAATCCAGGGCAGGCCCGAGCTCAGGGTGGAGGCACTGAGCTCCCCCTGCCTCAAAAAAGGTGCTGCAGAGGTGGGGGAGGCTCAGGTGAGGCTCAGGTGCCTCTGCACAAGCCCTGAGCGTGAACTAAGTACAGCATTGCTGTTGGTTTTGGGTTGAAAAGGCCTTTGGACAAGTTCCTGCTGGAGATTTTTTGGGAATTAGCTGGGAAGATGGACAGGAATCTTTAGTTCCAGAGGTTTTTAGCCCGTGGTTGTCTGGATCAAAGCAGAGCAGCCACGATCAGAAGATCATGAACATTTGTGTAAATGACCTTTTATGTCCCTTCCAATGCCAAGCATTCCATGATTACGGGATTTCTGACCACAGAATTCCATCATTAAGGCTGGAAAAGCCCTCCAAGATCGTCGTGGTTGTCACCACTAAACCATGTCCCCACGTGCCACATCCCCAGAGCTTTTGAACATTTCCAGGGATGGTGGATCCTCCACTTCCCATTCCGATGTTTGCCAGCACTTTCAGTGAAGAAATTTTCCCTCACATCCAACCTGTTCCTATGGAAGCTCTTCTGCAAGTAAATCATTTTAGGGCAAAGCCAGACATGAAAGGAGCCATCCAAACAGCAATTCCTTTTTATGAAGGAAAATAACTGGAAGCTGGATAAACAATTCATATTGTTCCTCATTAGTTCACACTAATCAGTAGAGTGTCTCAAATAAGCATTTAATTAAGAATTAATGTGGCGGCTGTTATAAAATGAAATATTAATTGGAAAAGGGAAGTTTCAGGTTTGTTTAGGTGCAGGGAATCTGCCCACCTCACGCTTAACTTGATTACACAAGTGCTTTCCAATTTGTGAATTGTTTAATGTATACAAGTCATAAGGACCTGACATTTAACGAGGGAACACTGGCAAATTAATTCCATTCGGAGCTAAAAATGCAGCTTGACATTTGGTGGCTGGGCTGTTAAGCAGGGCCTCCTCATCACAATCCCGTGTTTCCCTGTGTGCTAATGAAATGCCCGGGGGTCACATGGCAAAAGGATTAAGGAACAATTGGGATTTCATGGATCAGTGAGGGATGGCAGCGGGGATCTGACACAGGGGACACCTGAGCCTGGGGACAGGGGGGATTCTGCCCCTCTGCCCCACTCAGGTGAGACCCCACCTGCAGAGCTGCCCCACCTGAGGCCAGCACAGGAAGCACCTGGAGCTGCTGGAGGAGTCCAGAAGAGGCCACAGAGCTGCTGCAAGGGCTGGAGCCCCTCTGCTCTGGAGCCAGGCTGGGAGAGCTGGAGGTGCTCACCTGGAGAGGAGAAGGCTGCAGGGAGAGCTCAGAGCCCCTTCCAGGGCCTAAAGGGGCTCCAGGAGAGCTGGAGAGGGACTGGGGACAAGGGATGGAGGGACAGGACACAGGGAATGGCTTCCCAGTGCCAGAGGGCAGGGCTGGATGGGATCTTGGGAAGGAATTGTTCCCTGGGAGGGTGGGCAGGCCCTGGCACAGGGTGCCCAGAGCAGCTGTGGCTGCCCCTGGATCCCTGGCAGTGTCCAAGGCCAGGTTGGACATTGGGGCTTGGAGCAGCCTGGGACAGTGGGAGGTGTCCCTGCCCATGGCAGGGGTGGCACTGGATGGGTTTTAAGCTCCCTTCCCACCCAAACTACCCGGGGATTCCATGAATTCTGCTGTCAGTGGAAGCACTTCCACCTCTTTCTGACTTCTCCCAGTCATGACCCAAGGACTACCAGGCATTTCAGCATGAGGAGAAGGATGGGATTTACAAGAAGGAGCAGAGCACATCCATCAGCACCTGGATGTCCCTCTGGTGCTCCAGGCACTTGAAGCTCTACAGCTGTCAGAGCTGAGGCGGGCTCTGAGCTGAACACAATTATCCACAGGCTGGGAGTTTCAGGGACTGAAACTTTTCCACGTTGCTGCTGCCTGAATTTGCCAAATGCTTTCAGCAGAGAATGTAGTAAAAGAGAATTTTTTGAACATGTCAAAACACCTCATTTTCACATTTTCCAGAAGGAAATATTTTAGTTTGGAAATGAGAAAATGCTCCGTGTCGATATTCCCTGTGTGACAGAGCTCAGGCTCCTTTCTCTCTAAATGACAGGGTTTTGTTGTTTCAAATTGACAGATTTTCCCTGTTAGCGAACCTTTTATTTTAAAGACCCTGAATAAAACAGGCAAAATAGTCTCTAATTTTTTGAATAAAAGAATTTGAGTGAGCCCAGAACATTCCAGTACTTTTCCTTCACTGAGTTCTCTTGGTTTGCATCAGCAGCAACAGTTTCCTTGTTCTGCCACTCCACTGGCACTTCCCAATGTCACCTCAGCATCAGGAAGAAGGGGAATAATCTGAGAAGGTGATTCCTCAGGAGCATTTATAATGTGTGTTTTTGGGAGAGGGACACAAGGGACATGGGACAGCCCCACCCCTGGCTCTGTGCAGGAGCCAAATCGCAGCTCCTTTGCTGTGTGTGGAGTGAGGAGCAGCTGCAGGCAGCGGGGACAGCTGTTAATCACCCAGAAAAACAGAGCTGTAAATCCCTCTAACAGCCTCTCAGTCTTATCCCTTTTCTCCTCTCAGGTAACTCCTCTCCCCGTGCAGTTCCATCTCCCCAGGCTCTGTCCTGACCTCTCAGATGTCGCTGTCTCTGCTCTGGCCTTGTTTATCTCTGGGTTTCTTGGTTTTGCACAGGTAATTGTCCAAGCTGTCACTTTTCAGGGTGAGTGCTTGGGCACACTTCATTCCGCTCCGAGATCCAGCATTTTCCCTTTGGCTCCTCAGCAGGGCTGTCTCAGCCCCTCCTGGCACCTCCTGCCAGCCCCTCTGCTGCTCGAGCCCAGCAGGAACAGAGCTGGGGCTGCAGCCAGCAAGGACTAAAACCCTCCTCGACAACCTGTGGCGAGAATCACCTGACCGTGGGCAGAGCTTTGGCTTCAGCTCCACGCGCCCTCCCCAGCACTTCCCTCCAAATGTTCTCAGCTGAGATCGCAGCTCTGTGATGCCTCTACAGAGCACAGAAACTGAGAAACGCCTCAAAAAAGGGGTCAGATCTCAGAAGGTTTGGGGTACAATGCATCAAACCCAGCACTGGGAGCTGCACAGAGATGTCAAAGCCAAAACTGGAGCATCCCACTCAGCTGATTCCGACTTGTGCTGAGAGCCCCCAGCTCAGCTCCCTCGGAACTCTCTCCTCACTCAGGGCTGGTCCCCATCTGACCGAGGCTTCTGGTGCTCATTTCCCACGTTATTTGTGAGCGTGTCACCACCAAATGCCAGAGCTGAAGGCTGAGTTCCCAGCGTGTCAGCACCTCCCGACTCCTCCAGCTGGAGGTGTGAGCCAAGGGCGGATCACGTGGCCCAAACTCCGGGGGTTGCCACTCCAAGGAGAAGAACGGTAGGTGAGTGCTAAAAGTGCTGGTTTCTCACCAAAACGGAGGAGTTGGCAGGAGAACTCCAACTGCTGCATCCTGCCCACCTACACGAGCCCAGCCTGACAAAGATGGGATGATTCCATTGAAGGAGAGTCCCATTATCCCTGGGTTCCTGCAGGAGCTGAAACCGCAGTGCTGGGAAAGCTGTGCGAGTTCAGAACCTGACTCACCTGAGCTAAAGTGCCCTTTAAATCCTAGAATTTACCAGGTTTTATCTCCTGGGTTTGGATCTTTTCTCATGGGTTTGGATCTTTTCCAGCTTGTCTTTACAGCAGCTTTTTCCTCCAGATTTGAGTGACACTCAAGTCCTGGGCTGTCCCTCTGCTCATGCATGAATTCAGCTCAGCTCTGAATGCCTTTTCTTCTTTATCCAGAGTACCTGCTCTCCCATTCTTCCTGGCATTCCAGAGCTGCTTCCTCCTGGCTCTGTCAGGACTGAGTGAAAGGAGAAGTTTTTAATGTGCTTTCCAGTCAATTGCTTTTACGAGCTGAATGCTCGTGGATGTGCTGCCTGTGAAGTTGTGAACTCGGTGGCTGTGCCCAGCACATCCCGGCTTTCCTGTGTCCAGGGAATTAGGGAACACTCTCCTCATTCATCAGAAAGCACTGAGAAGTTCACAGGCCAATGATTAAGTGCATTCCAGTGCTCAGAATTTAATTTTTTCTTGGCTTTCTCCTTGAATGAGACAGCACCTTGCAGCTGCACAGTTTCCAGCTCAGTCTGAGCTCAGTCTGGCTGCCTGGCCAGGCTGAGCAGCCCTCAAGCCACAATCCCGTGGCTGTTATCCAGGGAAAACCTCTCTCTTCAGCCTATGCTCTAGTACCAGCCATGCTGGATATTGGGAAGGGTTGGACGTGGCTTGGAGCACTCTGGGACAGTGGGAGGTGTCCCTGCCCATGGCAGGGGGTGGCACTGGATGGGCTTTAAGGTCCCTTCCAACCCAAACCATTCCATGATCCTGTAACCCTCATAATCCCTTATTTCAGACCTAAAAATATGAAGTCACTTGTTTTTTTCAGGCTGAAGAAGAGGAGACTGAGGGGGGACCCTCGGGGTCTTCAACATCCTCCCGAGGGGCAGCTCCGATCTCTGCTCCCTGGGCCAGGGACAGCAGCCAGGGAACGGCTGGAGCTGGGCCAGGGCAGGCTCAGGCTGCAGAGCAGGGAAAGGTTCTTCCCCCAGAGGCTGCTGGGCACTGCCCAGGCTCCCCAGGGAATGAGCACGGCCCCGAGGCTGCCAGAGCTCCAGGAGCGTTTGGCCAGCGCTGCCAGGGATGCCCAGGGTGGGGTTGTTGGGGTGTCTGGGCAGGGCCAGGAGCTGGGCTGGATGGTCCCTGTGGGTCCTTTCCAGCTCAGAACAATCCATCATTCTCTGAAATGTACCACTTTACACCTTTTTTTTCCTGGTTACTAATTGGAATTGGCTGATTATTTGTCAGAAAAACTCATTGGCTTTGTTCAGCCCTTGCCCTGTGGGTGAATAATTCCCCAGCAGAGCTGGGAGTTCTTGCACAGCCACCAGCCCTGAGCTGAGGACTCAGGCCTGGACTTGTCTGAAGATGAAACTGGAGAGCACTGAAGGCTCTCAGAGATGGGAGATCTCAAATTTCCTGTTGGCTCTGCCACACGTGGAGTGGTGAAAAGCCCAGGGAGAGTGAGACACCACCTCAGAGGCGAAGGGGAAAAGCAGAGATGGGGAAAAGCAGCTTCCATGGGTGTTTTTTCCCTGCTTGCTGCTTGTTTCCAGTGGATTCCCAGACCCCTCGGCACCATCCTTGCTCTGGGGGACTTTCACCCAGCACTGATTTCTCCCCACCTGACAGTGGTTTACCAGAAGAGGTTTCCTTTCATTCTCAGTGACAGAGCTCAATAATTGTTCAGCCTTAAAAGGTTTCTCCTCACTCAGCTCTTGCTCCCCAAAGAGCTCCCACTGCCCATCCTGTCCTGCTCATTCCCCTTCAGTCCCACTGATGTCCCTGTTGGAATTGATCCCTCTGCCATTTTCCCAGCAGGGCACTGACTCCTCACTCTCCCCCAGGGATGTTATGATGTTATTTCTCTCTCTGATGCTCCCTCATTTGGCTGTTAGACCCTTCTACCCAAACCCATTCTTATGGAAAATTCCATCTCTCATTGCAATGCTGGGAATCAACGGAGAATCAAATCCCAGCCAGGGCTGTGCTGGGCAATCCTGAAAATTGCCCAGGAAATGCCTCTGAGCTCTGCAGAACCTGTGATTTCAGTGCTGTACATTAAATAACCTTTGCAATGCCAGCGGCTTCGCCACTTCTGATTTTTAGATAACAGCCAGCTTGGTGTTTTGCCTGGAATGTGGGGCAATAACTGTGTTGGGTTTGACTGCAGCTGTTATTTCCACAGTTTTATGCTGAGAGGGGAGGCATTCAAGGAACTGCAGAAATTCTCTGGAAGCTGCTTCCCCTCCTGGGAGCTTCCCCCAGGCCATTGGGGTATTTTGTCAGCCCACCCCGTGTCCCCTCCCATGTGAGTGTGAGCACCTGGGCAGGGCCACAGGTTCCTTTCTCACAAAATTCTTGGGAATTCTGGCTCCAGTTGGGAAGTTTAGCAGCAGCATCTGGAGGGGATAACGGTTCTGCTCCCAGCCCACACAGAGCTCCACATCCAAGCCCAGCTGTGTGCAGGAAGACTCAGAGAAATGGGATTTTTCCTGGAATGGATCAACTCACTCATTTTTGAGGAAGCTGGACTTGGATCTTGGAGGTCTTTTCCAGCCTTGGTGATTCCATGGTTCTACAAAACCCACATTTCATACCCGATCCTGCTCAATTTACAAAATTAAGAGATCAAAAAGCATTTTCTGAGCCCAGAGTTATCAGGGTTTGTGCTTTTAGCAGGTGAGGGATGCAAAATGCTAAAGCTTAAGTGAAGCTCTTAATGCCAGGGCTGAGTTCAGGGGAGCGCTTGCACGTTGTGGGCTCAAAGTGCACGTGCCAGTGGTTGATCTGGTTCAGCTGATGTGGGATAAATTCCTTGGAGCTGTGTAGTAGCCATTTGGGAGACTTGAATATTTTGGCTCTGAAGATCTGATTAGCCCATGGAAGGATTTCCCTGGGAAGCACCCCCAGGAGCTGCAGGCAAGACATGCCAAGTGGTTCCTTGCTCCCTGCCAAGCTGCATCCCCAGTCTGGGGATTTGGGGTGGGATCCGATCCCATTCCGGATTGCTTGAGGTGGAAACTCATCCCTGTGTGAGGGACTGGCACAAATCCCAGTGGCCACACCAGGGAAACTGAAGCTTCTGCCTTGATCCTGGCCCTGGGCTGAGACTCAGCTCTGCTCTTCCAGGCCAGTGTGGAAAATTCCCACACCCTGGACCAAGGGAGCTGTTCTGGGAGCAGCCTTTCAGCAGGTGCCTTTCCTGGAGGAAGTACTCCATCCCTGTGCTCTCATGGCTCAGTTTGGGTTGGGGATCCCAACCTGTGTGAGGCCCAGTGTTGTGTCTGGGTTTAGCAGTTCCTCTCCTGTGGATCAGTTTGAAGCACTTTGTCTGTCACACCTGAGGAAATCACTCCCTGCTGCATCTCCACATCACAGGATCCCGGGATGGGTCAGCCTGGCAGGGAGCACAGAGGGTCACTGGTGCCACTCCCTGCTCCAGCAGGGCCATCCCAGAGCACAGGGCACAGCAGTGTGTGCCCACAGCTCTGCAATATCCCCAGCAAGGAGACCCCAGAGCCTCTCTGGGCTCTGCTCAGGGCCGGGCCCTGCCCAGGGCAGCACTTCTGCCTCCTGTGCAGGGCAATTGCCGGGCTCAGGCCCTGCCCGCTGCTCTGGTGCCGCTGCCGGGCCCCGGAGCAGAGCCCGGGCCCTGCCCTGAGCCCTCCCTGCAGCCAGGGACACCCAGGGCTGAGGGCCCCTCTCAGCTGGGGCTCCTCTCGAGGCTGAGCAGCCCCGGCTCCCTCAGCCTGTGCTGGGCACGGAGCTGCTCCAGGCCCTTCCTCAGCTGCGCAGCCTCCGCCGGCCCCGCTCCAGGAGCTCCCTGGCCCTGCTGTGCTGAGGAGCCAGAGCTGGGCACGGCACTCCAGAGGTGCCCCCAGGCTGGGCACAGGGGTGGGATCCCTCCCTGACCTGCTGGGAATGCTCTTCCTCATCCTCTCCGGGATACCCCAAGATCTCCCACCTCTGCAGCCCTGCCCATCCCCACAGGTGTCTCCTCTTGTGCCCATCCCTCTCTCCCTGGAGCATCCCCTGCTGAGATTCCATGTCACACTGAGCCTGGCACCCAGCCCTCACACATTTCCAGGAGATTTTCCCCATTCCTGATCCCCTCCTGGAACAATCTGCAGGTGGCAATAGCAGGGGACTGGGAAGGTGGAACGATCCCAGCGGTGGTCTCACCATTCCAGGCTTTTCATGTCTTGGCTGTTTCTCCAGCACTGAAAGCTCTGTGACACAGAATGTGCCCTGGATAAACTTCTGGGAAATCAGGCTCTGAAATATGTGCAGGAAAATGGACACGTTAATAAATTTTATTTGAGCTTTCAATTTCCTGAGCAGGAAAGGGATGATTTTGATCATGAATATTAATAATGTGAGGGCAGCAGATGAAGAGAGAGTCAGGCTGCCCATGGGAAGCCAAAGGCTGTATCCTGGTATAGGCAGGGAGAAGGAGGCCAGTGGTGCCATTCTGGATTTCCCATCATCTACTCCACCCTGGAGGGGCAGGAATTTGATCCTGTGCTCCTTCACGCTGTGGAATCCCTCCCAGCAGGATTTGCCATTGCTGGAAGCGGATCCAGGGGTGGTTATTTTATCCCTGTGCTGCTGGTGAGCTGTACCAACATTCCCACTATTTTCCTGGCAACCAGGGCCATGCCATGCCCATCCCCCCCGGCCATCCCATCCAGCTTCCACCAATCCTGCTGGAAAAGTTCATCTCCTGCAGCACCCCTGTTCACATTAACATGATCTCATCAAAATGAAAATGCACATCAGCAGGGCGAAGGCTGCCTCAGTGAGATCTCAGCAGCTCCTGGTGCAGGTGACCTGGGCCTCCAGGAGGAAAAGCTCCATCTTTGCCTGCTGCTGTGGGACATCAGCCCCAGGTGCTATGGGACGGGTGACAGCCCTTCCATCACCTCCCAGCCACCACTCACTCCTTGTTCTCCTTCTTCTGCTCCATCTCTGCTGGTTCCAGCCCCGCTGCTGTGGCAGGAGTTGGTTCATTGCGAGGCCTACTTTTGGTCCTGAGACATTTTTTAATCTTCCCTGGGTTATTTGTCAGCCTGGGAGCTCCTGCTACCTGAGACCCATCCTTAGAGCCAGACCCTGCATCTTTATTCCTCACACTCAACCTCAGCTCCCTTCTTTGTGTTTGATAGTGGGGTATTATTAATAACAGAATTTCATTGGTGTTTATTAGGGTAAAATATTACTTTTTATCCCCCAGCTTTAGGACAAGCAGTTGCACAGTTCAGGTTTCTAAGAGGGGTTTGTCCTGTGCCTCACATTTAAACAAAAAAAAAGTGGCTGAAGTGGTCAAATTTTCTCACTCTCAAATGTCAAAAAAAATTTTGAAATAATACCAAGCCTTCCTTTTGCTCCTCAGAGTGACCAAGGGCTCCCCAAGGACTTAATTCTGATGTTTTACTTGGGAGCATCATTTCTATGTGTTGTTCTTTTGTTGTCTTTTTTCCCCTAAGAACCCTCAAATTTACAAAATTATTCTTTTTCTTTGCTCCTGGTAGCATTTTATGTTAAATTTCCTGGAGAAGTGCAAACAAACGAACAAAACCTCATGTAAATAATGAAGGCAAACCTTATTAACCTACATAGAGAGCAGCAGCCAGCTCAGAGATAAAACAACTGCCCTACTTTAGGTGGAAAATCAGGAAAAACCATTAAACCTGCTAAAAACCAAGTGGGTTTTTACATATGCAAAGGTGGTGGTGAGAGGGAGAGCTGGGGAATAAATCAAGGAGCAGTTGATGGAAGGATAAAGAGGTCAAAGAGGAATTTGGCCACTGGAATTTGGAGTTGAGGTTTTTGGGGAGAGTTGTCCCCAGTTCCAAGCGTCCCCTTGAGCCCCTGCAGGACCGTGGAGCCCAGGGAGCCTGGGACACCCATCTTGGAAGAAAAAGCCATTTTCTTGGCAATGGATCAGCTTTACCAAACTCCTGCGTGCTTGCTCTGAAAGGTGCTCCCAGCAGGATCCTCAGGAAGGACAGGGGACACAGACTTTTCCCAGGCCTATGCAGGGATTGTGATGATCCCAGAAATGCCTGGTAAGTGCTGAAATATCCCAGAACCATGGAATGGGTTGGGTGGGAAGGGACCTCAAAGCCCATCCAGTGCCACCCCTGCCATGGGCAGGGACACCTCCCACTGCCCCAGGCTGCTCCAAGCCCCAATGTCCAACCTGGCCTTGGACACTGCCAGGGATCCAGGGGCAGCCACAGCTGCTCTGGGCACCCTGTGCCAGGGCCTGCCCACCCTCCCAGGGAACAATTCCTCCCCAATATCCCATCTGTATCTACTCTCTTTCAACTTAAAGCCATTTTGCCCTTGCCTTGTCCCTTCATGCCTTGTCCCCAGTCCCACTCCAGCTCTCCTGGAGCCTCTTTAGGCCCTGGAAGGGGCTCTGAGCTCTCCCTGGAGCCTTCTCCTCTCCAGGTGAACACCCCCAGCTCTCCCAGCCTGCACCACTCTCTGGAAACCTTTTGGAGAGCCCAAATCTCCATGAAATGCCCTTAGACAGGAATTCCCAGCACCGTTCCCTGTTTGCAGACACTCCACAGGGGCTGGGCCAGAGCTTGTACTTCCCAGAGCAAGATTATCCAAATCACAGCGTTCCCAAGGAAAGCAGAAATTGTTATGATCTGCAGCAGCTGCATCAATCTCCAAGGCCCCAAATGTCACTCCTACTGTGGATATTTCACATCAAACTTCCCCGAAAACGCCCTTTTCCCAGATGGATACCACCCCACCCCTCTCCAATGCGTATCCTCAGTGGAAGAAGCCGACTGAATTCTCATTATCATTTCCCAGCCTTCTTTTTGCCTTCCTGTGGCTATTTTGCCAACCCCCCTCCAACCAGAATTTTAGGATGGCGCTCTTCCACAAAGGCTCTTTGATCCATATTCATAGCAGATTCCTGGCTTATCTCTGAGCACCACTCACACAAGCAAACTTGAGCTGTTGTTTTTTTGAATGTTTAACATATAAAAGTTTAATCACAAAGTTGCCCAATGTTTGTTTCCTATGAAAAGCATTATTATTGCTCAAGAAACTCCTCTGGAGGTTTTCCATGTCTGCGTTGTGCTGGATCCGTGCTGAATTTAGATGGAGCGTTCTGGGATGCAGCTGTGGTGCTGCTCCTCAGGGTTTCCCAAGGTTAAAAATTGGGTGGAAAACCAGGGATGAGACAACCCAACCCAGCTGTGTTCATCTTCTGGGAGCATTTGGGGAGATGCTGGGAGGAAATGTCCCAAGTTCAACCAGGGAAATGCAGGTCCTGCACCTGGGGAGGAACAACCAGCGCAGGCCGGGGGGGACCTGCTGGAGCAGCTCTGTGGAGAAGGACCTGGGGGACAACGAGGTGTCCCTGAACCAGGAGAGTGACCTGGGGCCCAATGGGATCCTGGGGGCAGCAGGAAGAGCATTCCCAGCAGGTCAGGCAGTGATCCCACCCCTGTGCCCAGCCTGGGGGCACCTCTGGAGTGCCGTGTCCAGCTCTGGCTCCTCAGCACAGCAGGGCCAGGGAGCTCCTGGAGTGGGGCCGGCGGAGGCTGCGCAGCTGAGGAAGGGCCTGGAGCAGCTCCGTGCCCAGCACAGGCTGAGGGAGCCGGGGCTGCTCAGCCTCGAGAGGAGCCCCAGCTGAGAGGGGCCCTCAGCCCTGGGTGTCCCTGGCTGCAGGGAGGGCTCAGGGCAGGGCCCGGGCTCTGCTCCGGGGCCCGGCAGCGGCACCAGAGCAGCGGGCAGGGCCTGAGCCCGGCAATTGCCCTGCACAGGAGGCAGAACTGCTGCCCTGGGCAGGGCCCGGCCCTGAGCAGAGCCCAGAGAGGCTCTGGGGTCTCCTCGCTGGGGATATTGCAGAGCTGTGGGCACACACTGCTGTGCCCTGTGCTCTGGGATGGCCCTGCTGGAGCAGGGAGTGGCACCAGTGACCCTCTGTGCTCCCTTCCAGGCTGACCCATCCCGGGATCCTGGGTATTTGCTTCTTGATAATTCTGAATGGGATGTGGGACTAAACAAAGCTCTTCTGAAGCCAGAATGGGCGTTAAGTCCCCTTCTAGGGCCTGAAGAAGAGATCATCCAGGAAATGAGCCCTTGGAGTGGCTGGGAAGGAGGCGATACGAGCAGGAGGAGTCTGCTGGGAGGCACTTGGAGCTCCGGCTGTGCCTGGAGCCGCTGCCGGCTCAGGCGGTGCCGCTGCTCAGGAATATTCGCTGCCTTCGCAGAGAGTCACCGTTCCCAGGCTTTTACATATGCAGAACCTGTTCTGGTATTTCCAGGGAAATACAGCAGCCTGCTGGCTGCTGCCTGAACTGCTGCGCTGGCCCGAGGGCAGGTGGAAGCAGCAGCGGGAGGAGGAGGATGCAAGGAGTGCCAGGGAAGTCACAGCGAGCGGTGAAGGAGCCGCTGGGATCAGAGAAACGCAGGAAAGGGACATATCCTGGTCGTGCTTGATGTGGAGAAGGGAATTATGGCTACAGTGGAGAGCAACCAGATTATAGAGGGTGTCTAGAACCCCTCTGAAGGGCTTGCAGGGTGTGCCTGGCTCTGTTTGGCCGCATCCTCTTCAGATGCCTAAAATAAGCTGCACTTCCAGAGGGAGGGATGGTTGCCGAGGATTGCTGACAAGAGCAAAGAGCCTTCTCCTCTTACCCAGCCAGGATGTGATGGACACCAACCCCAGCCAGGCCTGTCCTGATGCTCCCCAGGGATCCAAAGGCAGATTATTCACGCTGCACTCGTTGGGGTGCTCAGTGGTCCAGGATGAAAGGAGCCAGCTGAGGGTCAAAATAGAGAAAATGCAGAGCAGGGGAGGCTCCTGCAGCAGCACTGACACTTTTCCGTGTCTGCCTGGAGCAGTGCTGGGCTGGAGAGACACCAAAGTGCTCTGGATCTTGGTGCAAAGAGCTCCACCCGTGCTCCAAGGGTGGTTACAGTGCCCATGGAGGGTCTGGCTAAACCTTCCAGTTACCTGGAGAAGTGCTGGGCCCATGGAGAGGGATGAGGACACACGAGGACAGACTGGGGGTGGCTGGGTCTGGCAAAAAGCAGGAGGATAAGAGGGGTCTGAGAGCCACCTGTGCTTGGCAAGGAGTTTAAAAGGTGGTGCAGCTAATTTAAGTGGCAGCAGGGCAAGGGAGAATTGCCACAGCTTGCAGTGCACGAGGCTCAGGTTGGGAACTGGGAAAAGATTGTTCCCTGGAATGATGACGAGGCCCTGGGACTGGCCAGAGAGGTGAGGAAAGCCTTGGAACAGCTGAATTGACCAAGATTTACCAAGCTGGACTTCGATGATCCTTGTGGGTCCCTTCCAGCTCAGGATATTCCGGGATTGTAGATCCAGAAGCAGAGACCTGGTCTAGTGTTGGTAACAAACCTTCGGGGGTCCCTTCCAGCACAGACCTTTGGGACAAAGTGGTCCTGAGGGTAGGAGGTTTGTTGTGAAGGCAGGAGGTGTCAAGGATACAAAGCATCATTGGAGGGGTGTGGATGTTTCATTTGTCCTCCCAGCCCTGGCATTAATTCCGACACTGCTCCTTCACTGGCCTGGGGGAGGAAGGTCGATGAGGAAGGTTCCCAGCTGCTCTGGTTCTGCAGAACATCCTGGGATGGAAGAAGGACGAACAACCTGCAGAGCAAATCTCCTTTTTGGTGCTGGTGCCAACCTAGTGCCTAAACCCAGTCTGTCGGATGGGCCACAAAACCCCTGGTCTGAGGGGTGTTTGCATCCTGCTTTCTTCTCCTTTCTTCCCACTGTGCACAGGCTGGAATTCTCCCAGGAACTGGGCTTTTTCTTCTGTCCCGGGGCTTCATTTTATCCCTGCCTGCAGTAGCCAGCCCATGACCTCCAGCCCATGACCTCCAGCCCCTCCTTGCTGGTCCTGGCACCTAAAGGAACGTGACCTGCAGACAATAAAGCCAGCTGAGTTAAACTGGCGTTGACAGATGTGCTCTGGGATCTCAAACTGTCATTTACAAATGTGCTCTGAGATCTTAGCAAAGAAGGGGGAAGACCAACTTTTAATAAGAAGGCAGAGAATACAAATAATTAGGCAGCAATCAGCTGTTTCTTGTTGGGTAGTGCTCTCTTGCTGCCAAAACCCAGACTGGCACTTCACAGGGTGCTCAGCCCCCTGATCCCAGCATTCCCAGCATTCCAGCCATGGAACAGCCTTCATGAAAATGCCCTTTCAAAGGCAACGTGCAAATTGTCCCAGGAGTTTGAGAGGAGCCAGGTCAAAGGCAGAGCTCCACAGCAGGAGATGCACCAGGGAATTCCTGCCCCGTCAGTGCCCTCCTCCCCCTCTGCACCCTTTCCTTGTGCTCTCCCAGGAGCAAAGTCCCTGGCAGATCCCGGCCTTTCCTCCCAGGAATCATCTGTGATTCCAGGCTCATGCGATTCCCATGGATGCGACCTCTCCCGTGCCCACGCTGTTCATGTGCTGGGCTGAAGGGCAGGGTCTTCAGGGACTTTCTGCCAGGCATCCCTGACCTTTCCCGTCACCTTTCTGAGCTCTCAGACATTAAAAACAAAGAGTCCTTTGCTCCTGAGCTGCTCCTGGGCTGGAAGAACAACACGGCCCTGCTCCTCCTGGCTCCCCTCCCTCGCCTCCAGCAGCGTCCATCAGGAGGAAGGTGGCAGGAGCAGGGCTTGGTGCAGACCCCATCCCTGCAGAGATGGGATATGGAGTTGCTAAAGGGTTGGAAGCTTCAGCAGACCCCTTGGAAAGTATTTTTTTTTTTTGCAATGGTAGCTCTTGGCCTTCCCCAAGCAGAGTGGCTGAAATATGGAGGCTCCTCCACATTCCCAGAGGCTCAGGAGGCAGGAGGAGGCACTGCCTGCAATGTTCACCTTGAAGAAGGAGTCCAGCGCCTTCCTTGGGACTCTTGGGGGGGATTTTCCCCTGCTGTAAACAACCTCAGCCCTTGCAGAAGTGAAGAGAAGCACCAGCGACCTTCGCGGAGGCTGAAAGTCATTTCTGAAGCAGGATGAGTCACTCTGTGTTTTGTGGCTTCCCAGACTCCTTGTGTTGTGTGTCCAAGTCAATCTCCAGGCCAGCAGTGTGGGCACATGTCCTGATGTCCTTCCCAGGCCTGGAGTAAACAATGGCCATTCAGCCACCGCGTCCCCCAAGACTTCCCAAATGGAGAAATCAAGTAAGGAAATCCCGGAGTGGGGCAGCTGTCAGACAAAGCCCTGTGGTGGCTGCACCGTCATTCCAATGTCAAGGAGAGCACGGAATGGGACAGGGAGAGGATCTGGAAGCACTGCACAGCCTGGGCATCTCCTGACACCTCTAACTCCACCACAGAGCCCTGTGTTTCAGACACTGTTTTGCAGTGTCTGAAATCTGTGGGTTTAAAAAATCTGTGGGTTTAAAAATCTTTTAAAGGGATTTTAAAATCCTTTAAAAATCACCAAAAGTGACAGCGTGGTGTGGGACCAGGAGGACAATGAATCATGGAATATCCTGAGCTGGAAGGGATCCACCAGGACCATGCAGCCCAGCTCCCTGCCCTGCCCAGACACCCCAACTACCCGGCCCTGGGCATCCCTGGGAGCGCTGTCCCAGTGTTCCTGGAGCTCTGGATCTGGGGCTGTTCTTGTTTCCCCTCCCAGCCCAGGTGTGTGTGACCCACCCAGCCTGTCCAGCCCAGGGAGTGAGGAGGAGCAGATGGACCCGTGCCTGATGTGCAGGGACACATCCCAAGCTGGTGACAGAGGTGTCAGGAGCAGGGGACCCTCAGTCCCCAGCGAGGAGTGAGCGTGGCCCTTGTGTGACTGCTCCAGCCCCTCACCCTGAGGGTCAGTCCCTGCTCGGGGTGGGGGTCCCCTCCCTCTCCACGCAGACCCCAAGCAAAGCTGTGACCAGAGAAGGGAACCTCCAGCCCTCCTCCTTGTGGGGGAGGAAAGAAACCATATTCCGCTCTCTTTTCCAGCTGCTGGGAGCCAAGTATACCTCCCTCCTCCTCCTCACTGTCAACACCTTGGAAATGCCTCGGTTCCAGGCGCGGCTGGGATGTCTTTTTTATCTGTCACTTGCTCTTCTAAGTTGATCTCTCTCATATTACTTGGCTTTCTTGGCTCCCTAGTGCTGACGACAAAACTCAGGGATGCTGGAAACAAGGGGAACCAAGGTGCTCTGAGGGTTTCTCTGTGGCAGAGGGGTCCCACAGGGGGTGGGACATTCCTCCTGCAAAGGCAGAGAGGTCAGAAAATGGCACAAAGTGAGAACTGCTGAGTCCCCAGGGACAGGGCTCCTGCTGGGGGGGTTCAGGTGCCACATCCTCTGTCCCAATCCTTCCTTTCCTTTAAGGAACATCTGCCCCCATGACAAAAAACATGGATAGCTGACAACTTCCTTTCCAGAGATCATCCAGTGCTCTGGAATCTTGAAGATCTGAGGATGGCTGAATCCAAATTTTTCAAGCCAAGCCCCTCTCACAAACTCAATATCAGCTCTTTGCTCCGATGCTAAAATCCCAATAATCTGCCCTTGGAATTCTTGTTCTGAACAATCCTGAGCCAAGACCTTGGAGGCAGTGTAGGGAAAAGCCCTCAGTTGTCTGGAAATGACCCTTCTGCTCCTTCCAGCCTTTTTTATCCCCTTCCCTTTGCTTCTGCTGCTGGGTGAATCCATTTTATTAACAGTGCTCCATAAAGCCTGGCAGTGTTTGAAAGACTGCAACGTTTGCCTTGGAATATCAATCAGCAGCCGCCTTTCCAGCCTAGGGAAGGTTTGAAGGAGGAAAGAGGGGAGCTCTGAGGATCAGTGATCAATGCCAGCCCCACAGGGAGCCCGAGTTTAGGAGATTTGTTAGTGAAATATTAACTCAGTTCCTGCCCAGAGTGGGCTGAGCAGGAGCTGTGCTGGAGGATTGAGGAGCCTCCAGCCATGACGTGTCCTTCAGCACTGGGAGCATCCCTGGAGCATCCCCTCCATCCCACCCCAATGCCATCAGCTGCATCTGTGGCCAGGAGAGAAACTTCCAGGTCTCTTCTTCCAACAGAGCTTTTTTTTTTTTCCTCCAGGTGAAATGTTAAACTCATGGAATCTCCTGAGTGGGAAAGGACCCACAGGATCATGGATCCAGCTCCTGGCCCTGCCCAGACACCCCAACAACCCCACCCTGGGCATCCCTGGCAGCGCTGGCCAAACGCTCCTGGAGCTCTGGCAGCCTCGGGGCCGTGCCCATTCCCTGGGGAGCCTGGGCAGTGCCCAGCAGCCTCTGGGGGAAGAACCTTTCCCTGCTCTGCAGCCTGAGCCTGCCCTGGCCCAGCTCCAGCCACTCCCTGGCTGCTGTCCCTGCTCACAGAGCAGAGATCGGAGCTGTTCCTGCTGAATTCACCCCTCAGTCTCCTCCTGCCAGAATTCCCTTCATCCTGCAATGGACAGGAAGGGAAGGTCAGGGATATCAATCCAGGCAATGTCCAGCTTGGTTCCAGGCTCTCCTGCTTGGGCTCAGCTCCAGGAGCCTGGCAGGGCCCAGGAGGGCACTGCTGGCTGGGCAGGATGGGGGTGGGCAGCACGGAATTGCTTTGGATGCAGTGTGTGTTTGTTTTGTAGAAAACACCGTTTCACCATTTTTTTTCTTTTTTTTTCCCACCCAAACACATCGGTTTTGATGAAATATTCATGGAAAAACTGTTTCTCTGGTCCAGGAGCAAACTTTCCATAAGTGAGTGACAGACTACAAGAACACTTTGCCCTCTGTTTGGGGCACTGACATCGGACTCCAAGGAAATCCTAATCCTCCAGAAGGGACCAGAGCACAGAGCTCCCACTCCATGGCAAATCCCCTGCACCAGAGCTTTGTTTTTAAGGTTGAGTCCCCAGCACATTTTTGACCTGAGATCCCATCCCAGATCTTGGCAGCTTTCCCAGTTCAGCTTTAATGGAGACTTTCCAGCAAGACATTTCACTTTTGACAAAAAAAATAAGCAAACAAGCAAAGGGTGGCAAAAAAATCTTGTATTTAGCAAATTCCCTGCTCAGCCTCTTGGCTGTCTCCATCCCAACCCAAAATCTGCTTCTGTTCCTGCAAGTAAAGCCTGTTTTGGCTGGATACAGAGCTGCTCCTGGCCATCCTTCCAGATGGATGAACCACAGCCACTGGGAATCTGGTTCTTCCCAGCTGCTGGTGCCTCACAGCTCCTGGGGATCTGGGGTCCCTGCAGAGACCTGAGCTTGGTCCTGGACTGCAGAATCCACTTGGCCAAGGAGGAGCAACAGCTTGGAGGGGATGGAGAAGGAGCAAACCCCTGCCTGGGGGAAATTCTGGGGCAAATTCTGGGAAGCAGCAACCAGGCTGTCCTGGCTCTCCTCTCTCTGGACCTCATGGGCTGCAGGTGCTGCTCTTCTGGGACACAGGGCTCTGGCAGGAGGAAGGAGCACCAGAGACAGGAGCAGCTGCTACAGGGGGACAAAGGAGGAGCAAAGGAGGCTCAGGGGGGACCTTGTGGCTCTGCACAACTCCCTGACAGGAGGGGGCAGCCGGGAGGGGTCGGGCTCTGCTCGCAGGGAACAGGGACAGGAGGAGAGGGAACGGCCTCCAGGGGAGGGTCAGGTTGGACACCAGGAGGAATTCCTCCATGGAAAAGGTGGTCAGGCCTTGGAAGGGGCTGCCCAAGGCAGTGGTGGAGTCCCCATCCCTGGAAGTGCCCAGGGAAGGCCTGGATGTGGCACTCAGTGCTCTGGGCTGGGGACAAGGTGGGCATCGGGCACAGCTTGGACTCGATGGCCTGGGAGGGATTTTCCAGCCTCGGTGATTCTGGGATTCTGGGATTCTGTAAGTCCTTAAGGAGCTACAAGTACCAGGCTGATTTAATCCTCCATGGAAGGCTTCCTACATGGGAATTTTACCTGGATATTGTGGAGCCCTTTCCTGACATCAAAAGAGGAAAAATAAAGATACTGAGAGCAATTTGGTGACACCTCAATGCACTGGGTTGGGAAGGGTGAGGAGCCAAAGCTCTGCAATTTAAAATTGCAAAATGCCTCAGGGAGGATCAAGAAATGGAGGGGAAGATAGACATGGAAATATCCAGGGAGCTACACAGAGAACACAGACTGGAAAGCAGAAAATACAGACAGAAGATTCCTCAAGCAAGGTTAACAAGGGCTGGAACATGAGCAGGGCTGGGAAACATTTGGGTTCCAATGCTCAGGGGTGGGCAGAACTCCTCTGGCCTTCCTGCTGCTCTCAACACCTGTCAGGAGAACTTCCACACCTCCTTCTGCCACCTCCTGCTGCTGCTGGCTCGCCACAGGTGACGCACAGTGCTGGCCACCTTTGGATGGTCACTGTGGGAGGAACTGGACCAGCCTCAATCACACTGGTGTTCATCACTGACCCAGCAGCACCAGGAGAAGGAATCCATTAGCAGAGTCCAGCCTGGGTGGGTTTGGATAAGGAGGGGCAGCAGCAGTGTCCTGCTTCCCCTGCCCTCCCCAGGTCAGTCCTGCTCCTCACCAGGAGCACCCACAGCTCCTGCCCCAGCTACCCCTGCCCCACCCTGGAGAAAGCAGCCAGATCAGTGCAGGCAAGGAGGCTCCTGCCTGCCCAACACGGTTCCCCTGGATTTTGGAGTGGCTGGATCGCTGTGCTCCCCCCATTTCCCAGGACAGCCAGCGTGAGGAAACATCAAAGGGGACTTTGCAGCCTGCGCTTCCTCCAACACAGCACCGAGCAGCAGCAGCTGGGAGCTGAGTTATTAAATATGCACAACCTCGCAGATCACACGGTAGCACTTAGCCGGCCTCTAATTAAGAGGCAGCTGCTTCCTCATCCAGGGGAAGAAGCCTGCTAGAAGACACTGGAATTTCCCTGTGTATGGCTGATTAATGAGGAGCCCTGGAGCTCCTTCCTACCCAGCTTCTTCAACCTCCCAGAGCTGCTGAGGCTCTGCTCAAGACCCTCCCAGCCATGCAGGGGGTTGAGATCTCACTTCAGCTGAGCTGGAGCTACAAAGGTTAATGCTTGGAACAGGTGGAAGAACTTTTGGAGGTCCATGCCAGCTCCAGAGCTGCTTCCTGCACGGAAGAGCTTGGAATGAATAAAAGAAATCTTGTTGCCCGGAAAATCAATCCCTCCAGACACGAGCTCTGCCTCCTCACTAGATCCTTTCACTAATTAATTACATTTGTACTCACAGAACACGCAAGTTTCCCAACCATGGGCCAAGATCCCACCCTGCTGGGGTCGGAGCAAACAAACAAAACAAGATCCTTCCTGCCCCAAAGAGCTCCAAGTCCAGAAAAGAGGTGACTGCAGCCAGCCAGTCATGGATTATCCCAGTGGTGGGATTATCCTGCCCTGAACATACTTTGGGGAAGTGCTGAGGCATTTCACAGCATTGGGATGCCAAAGGTGCCTTTTGTGTGATTCCCAGGATCCTGGGTACGGAAAGCCCAACTGGCTGCTCAAAGGGATGTTCCTCTGGAGGACATGGGATCCGTGGGCTCGGCTGGGACAGACAGGGTCAGCACCCCCTTTTCCCTCAGCCACGTGGGCCAGGAGGGTCCCAGAAGCTTCCAGGAGCTTCACCCAGAGCCAGCACTCCCTTTTCCCTCAGCCAGATGGGGATGGAACCTTCCAGAAGCTTCCAGGAGCTTCACAGAGGATCAGCACCCCCTTTTCCCTCAGTGGGAAGAGGCTTCCAGGAGCTTCCAGGAGCTTGGCTGACCAGAGCATCCCTGTACCCTCCCAACAAGGGGGAGAGCAGGTCTGGGACCCTCAGGAGGAGCTGGACGTGGATTCTCCTGCTCAGCACCGTCCCCCTGGATTGGGGGGATCAAAGCCACCCTGCCTCAGACTCAGCAGGATGCAGGGGGAATTCTGAGTGGCTGCACAGCTCCCAGACGAAGCTTTCCCGTAACGAGAGAGGAGTCGATAGGGATGAGCCGGTTATTTATGCTCTGGGAGAACAGAGCTGATGCCAAGAGGAGATTGGGAGGCGCTTCCCATTCCCTCAATAATGAATCACAGCCTCTCCCCACCTCCCACTTTTTTTTCCCCAGTTCCCAGCCCCTGCTGAGAACTGGGTACCCAGTGAAGCCAAGTTGCCACTTGGCCTCTTCCACCAGTGACACAATGCATAAAATCCAGGCATGGGAGGAGATGGAAAGGGATGGGGGAAAAAAAATCCCTCTTGAAGCCTGTATTTATTTATATATTTAACATGAAAAATTAAACAGCAAACAAACCCTGTATCTCTGTCAAAGCCAATGGGATGAAAAGCATTTGCAGCGCTTTTTCTTGCCATTCTATTTAGGCCATTTCAGAGAAATCCAGGGAAAAATTCTTCCCAGTGTTTCCCAGAGCCTTCATGGGAAAGCACAGGCACCCAGGTGCGCAGGCAGTGGGCAGGTAAAGCACAGCTTAAGGATTTCAGGAGCAGGGCCCAGCTTGGCAGGGCATCCCAGATCCTGGCTGGGAGGTGGAGGGGCCACAGGGATTTTTGCATAATCTATCCCAAGGATCTGAGCTCTGGAATCTGCAAATGTTTGTCCAAGGTAAACAAAGAGAGGAGGTTTGCTTGGGATGAAACACAGCGAGGAGCAATCCTGGGATGAACTTCGGAGGGAAAACAGGCTGGAGCGTGGAATGGAGGCTGCTGCAGGGATCAGCTTGGGGAGCAAGGCTGGGATCTCCTCCAGTGCAGCCAGTCCTGATGGGAATCCTGTGTGTGGTTTCCCTGGTGGGACCAAGGGAATCCTCTGCCCTGGCACTGGGGTGTCGCCCACCTGGGCAGGAGCTGTGTGGTGGAAGATGCCCTGTGTCCCTGTTCCCACGTGTCCATGTCCCTGTTCCCAGGTGTTCTGTGTCCCTGTTCCCACGTGTCCCATGTCCCTGTTCCCAGGTGTCCCGTGTCCCTGTTCCCAGGTGTTTTGTGTCCCTGTTCCCACGTGTCCATGTCCCTGTTCCCACGTGTCCCGTGTCCCTGTTCCCAGGTGTCCATGTCCCTGTTCCCACGTGTCCCATGTCCCTGTTCCCACGTGTCCCGTGTCCCTGTTCCCACGTGTCCATGTCCCTGTTCCCAGGTGTTCTGTGTCCCTGTTCCCACGTGTCCATGTCCCTGTTCCCAGGTGTCCCATGTCCCTGTTCCCAGGTGTCCATGTCCCTGTTCCCACATGTCCCCGTGTCCCTGTTCCCACGTGTCCCATGTCCCTATTCCCACGTGTCCCCGTGTCCCTGTTCCCAGGTGTCCCATGTCCCTATTCCCACCTGTCCCGTGTCCCTGTTCCCAGGTGTCCCATGTCCCTGTTCCCAGGTGTCCATGTCCCTGTTCCCACATGTCCCCGTGTCCCTGTTCCCACGTGTCCCATGTCCCTGTTCCCAGGTGTTCTGTGTCCCTCTTCCCAGGTGTCCATGTCCCTGTTCCCACGTGTCCCATGTTCCTGTTCCCAGCTCCTCAGCTCAGAGGAACTGGCCAGACCAGGGAAATAAAGGGATGAGGCTGCTTGGGCAGACAAGGAGGCACTGGGCAATGAAGCCCTTGGGAAATCACGTCAGGGAAGAATGGGAAAGAACGGAGCTGAATTCCCAGATCAAACCAACCTTTCTGACTGGCAACGGTGACCTGACACCCCCTCCTTGTTTTGCATGTGTGAGCAGATGCTCATTTCCCTCTCCACAGGTTCCCTTTGCCCACCAGATTCCCTTTTCCCACCAGGTTCGACTCCAAAGCCACTCCCTGCTGTCCCAGCGCTGACCCAGGATGCACCTTGACCAGTTTCCCTGTACCCAAAGGCGAAGGAAAAGGAATTTATGAGCAACCCTTTTGTTTTCCTCCTGTGAACGGTTTTCAACACTTAGAAATCATTTGAATATTATGCAAATGGAAGTGACTTGGCTTCTAAATATCCTGAAAAATGCCCACTCCAGCAGTCTGTGCCATATGGAAATTACCTCCGCTGGGACGCTGGGAGGTAAATCACCAGGAAGGGGAGGATGGACTGGCCAGCAGTGAACAGCTGATGTGGACAGGGGATGTTTGTGCTTAACTGTGGGACCTCCCCGATGGATCCTGCTCCAGGGGCGGGACAGACCCCACTGCAGATGGGCCCTGCCAGTCCAAAGGCAGCTCCTGGGAAGCTGCTGGTTCCCTTCCAGCACACAGCACAACTTCAGCTCGTCGTCCTCGGGGAATGATCCCTCTGGAGCTGCTGAAGGAGCTGATGGTGCTGGGAACCAAGTCAGGATCCTCGGGAAACAGGGGTGGTGGTGGTGGAGCTGCAGGGTGGAGTCAGGAGCACAGATGGTGATCTTTGGCAGCAGTGCAGTGTCCATCTGTCCATCCATCCATCATCCATCCATCCCTCCATCATCCATCCATCATCCATCCATCCATCCATCCATCCATCCATCCATCTACCCATCCATCCATCCATCCATCCATCCATCCATCCATCCATCCATCCATCATCCATCCATCCATCATCCATCCATCCATCCATCCCTCCATCATCCATCCATCCATCCATCCATCCATCCATCCCTCCATCATCCATCCATCCATCCATCCATCCCTCCATCATCCATCCATCCATCCGTCCATCCATCCATCTGTCCGTCCATCCATCCATCCATCCATCCATCCATCCATCCATCATCCATCCATCATCCATCCATCATCCATCCATCATCCATCCATCCATCCATCCATCATCCATCCATCATCCATCCATCATCCATCATCCATCCATCCATCCATCATCCATCCATCCATCCATCATCCATCCATCCATCCATCCATCCCTCATCCCTCCATCCATCCCTCCATCCATCCCTCCATCCATCCATCCATCCATCCATCCATCCATCCATCCATCCTTCCATCCATCCATCCATCCATCATCCATCCATCATCCATCCATCCATCCATCATCCATCCATCATCCATCCATCATCCATCCATCATCCATCCATCCATCCCTCATCCATCCATCCATCCATCCATCCCTCATCCATCCATCCATCCCTCATCCATCCATCCATCCATCCATCCATCCATCCATCCATCCATCCATCCCTCATCCATCCCTCATCCATCCATCCATCCCTCATCCATCCATCCCTCATCCATCCATCCCTCCATCCATCCATCCATCCATCCATCCATCCATCCATCCATCCATCATCCATCCATCCATCCATCCATCCATCCATCCATCCATCCATCCATCCATCCATCCATCCATCATCCATCCATCATCCGTCCATCCATCATCCATCCATCCATCGTTCCATCCATCCATCCATCCATCCCTCCATCCATCCATCCATCATCCCTCCATCCATCCATCCATCCATCATCCATCCATCCATCCATACATCCCTCCATCCATCATCCATCCATCCATCATCCATCCATCATCCGTCTATCCATCATCCATCATCCATCCATCCATCCATCCATCCATCCATCCATCCATCCATCCATCCATCCATCCATCCATCCATCCCTCCATCCTTCGTTCCATCCATCCATCCATCCATCCATCCATCCATCCATCCATCCATCCATCATCCATCCATCCATTCCCAGGACCTGGCAGGGTAAAGGACACCCGGGAGGGAGGACACATATAAATCCTTGAGGATTTTGGGAGGGACTGCAGAGGGACTCAGGAGTCCCCATGGGGATGAACCCAGGCAGGAGCAGGAGGAACAGGGCCCATCCTGGTGCAGCTTTACAAATGCAGTGGAAAAATCCCTGCTGGAAGGAATCAGATTTTCCTCACATGACAGAGAGAGCAGAGGAGGGTGGGGGAGGCAGGGAAGGAACCCTGTGATCCTTTCCTATGGAAGAAGATGGGGAATCCAGACCGTGGGACTTCCCAGAGCAGGCACAGGGGGTGGGATGAAGCACAGGGGGACTGGGACCGCTCATGTGTTTATTCCTGTGAGGGAGGATAAATGCAGTGGTTTAGTCCCTCTGCATTGGAAATAAACGTTCCAGGAATAATCCACGGCAGAAGGAATTCACTTTCTCAGCTCTTTAAGGAGGTTTTCCACAAGCCCATAAAATTCCAGTGTCTTAGACATGGTACAAACTGTTATTTACACATGGCATAGAATTACCAGCTTCCCGAAAAAGAAGCTTTAAAAGAACAAAAACTGATCACAGGTCACAGTCCTGGCTTTTCCTAAATGATCCAGAGGACTCTGGGCTTGGGCAAGTAGGATGTGGAAAAATGGATCAGTAGAAAGAAGAGAAAGTGGTTTGGAGGCTGGGACACAGCACCAGTGGGTGGCTCAGGAGCTGAGGAGAGGAAGAAAAGGCTGTGGAGCTGCCCCAGAGCTTACTGGGCAGGTTCCATGTGATGGGAAGGTCTTTGGTTCTGTCACCACATAGAAATGATGGATGAGAAGTCAAGGAGACTTCAGGAACAGACGTCCACAGGCCTGAAATTTTCCCAAACTGCTGTGGGAAGAGACATAAATCCAGGTGAGATCCAATCCAGGAGGGTTGGAACCAATGCTTGTTTCAAAAGGAAGAGAAGTTTGAGTGGACAGCTCCTCTTCAGGGGGTACCCAGCCCTGGGAAGAATTCCTGGTAAAAGCATCTCATGGCCCCAAAGATTCTTCCCTGGGAGGGTGGGCAGGCCCTGGCACAGGGTGCCCAGAGAAGCTGTGGCTGCCCCTGGATCCCTGGCAGTGCCCAAGGCCAGGCTGGACATTGGGGCTTGGAGCAGCCTGGGGCAGTGGGAGGTGTCCCTGCCCATGGCAGGGGGTGGCACTGGATGGGCTTGAAGGTCCCTTCCCACCCAACCCATTCCATGATTCCATGGACTGGCATCAGTGGGTGAGCCAGGGTGAGCCAGGCACAATCCCCAGCCTCTGATGTCACTGAGGTGCCCAGGCAGTGCCAGGTGCTCTGGCTCTGGACAGGCTTTTCCCTGGGGCTGGCAGAGCTGTTTGGAGTTAGGAAGAGCTCAGGAAGTGCTGAGGATTTTCAGGTATTTCCGTGCTCATTTGGGAATGAAATCTTTGCCATCCCCTGGAAATGGAAGCCCCTTTGATGCTGAGGACAACACGGATTCTCTGCCTCATTAAATCCCGGTTCAAACCTCCCCCTGCTCTGCCTGGTGCTGACTCCACTGAAATTCAGCCTGCCCAAGCCATCCATGGCACTGAGGTGCCCCCCCAGCCTGCCCTGCCCCCAGCTCTGCTTTCCAGGACCATTCCAGCAGGACAGGTGGGGCAGCTCCCAGGGGAGCACACCTTGCCAGGTGCCTTTTCCCCCCACTAACGAGCGTCAGGACGCTGCAGGCACTGAATCAGAAATTGGAATTCTGTTGCTCTCCATCCCATGGGAATTCTCCTCCCTCCTGGGTGAAAACAGCCCTTCCCAACTCCACCAGGATCCGAGGCTTAGAGCAGAATAAAGGGGCTGGAGAGACACAAGAGGAGGGGCTCTGGAGTTTATTTTCTGTCCCTTGTCTGCCCCTCCAACATCCAGCAGGCGATGCTGCCTTAAAAGGCAGAATTTCTGACGCACTGGGGAGGGGAAAGGTTTATTTTGGGGTTTCCAGCACTGGTGTGAAATTCAAATCTCATTCAGCAGCAGCTGACTCGCTCATTAATTGATTCTGCTGCAAGGCTCCCTCGTTATCCCTCGCTGCCTTTCCCTGCCTTTGCAGGATGTGTCCCCACTGGATTCTGCCATCATTTCTGATCAGAAAAGCTCTGTCCTGGGACCCCAGAGTGTCCCCTGCTCCCCTTCTCCCTGCTCCTCCCTCAGCTGGTTCCTCTCTTCCCTGTTGTGCCTCACCCATGTCCTTCCCTGTCGCCCTCCTAAGGTGCCACCTCTGCCTCCAATCTCCCGTTCCACTGCAGTCTTGGCTTTTCCCTCCATGAGTTTTTCCTCCTCTTGACTTCCCACCCTTTTCCCAGCTCGTCAGATAAATCCCTCAAACCCTCCTGGCTGCCCTGCCTTGACAGTTTAACAGTACTGGAGAGGCAATAACCCAAATCATTGTCTGGTATCTCATAAACCCGGTTTATTTTGAGCTGTACTGCCCTGAGATGCCTCATTTTCTCCCTCCCTTGCTCACTGACTTGTGTATTAAACAAGCTCCCCAGGGATGGAGCTCCAGAGGTGCTGGAGTGATGCTGAATCCCAGAATCCCAGAACGGTTTGGGTTGGGAGGGACCTTAAACATCATCGCTGCTATGGCCAGGGTTATCCAGGATCCCATCCCACCTTTCCTGAAACAAGAGCCAAGTGGAGCATCCCCAAATCCTCAGCTGGACCTCACACATCCCTTTCCAGGTGCTGTTCATGTGGCTCCAGCCTTCCATGCACAGTCTTTCCCTCCACATTCCCAAGGAAAAGCCTCGGGACACCCAGCACCGTGTGTGTATCCATCAGGACTTGCCTGATCCCAGGATTTTGGGAGCTTGGGGAGCACCAGCTGTACAAAAAACCAGAGCCTGAAGAGGCATCAGCAGCCAGGAAAATTTTGCTTTCAGGGCTGGGTTTTGTCGGAATGAAAATGTCTCTAGAAAATGATTTTAATATTTCCCTCAGCATTTTCTATTATTCATTAAAAAATTAAAGCCGGGGGTTTATCTGAAGTGGTTTTGTGAGAAGTTCAGCAGCTTGCACAGGAAAAACTTGGGGAAAAAAAAGGAATAGTTTAGGAAAAAATATTCAATTCTCCATCAAAATAGGGCTTAACTGGGGAAATATTAAGCAGCTGTAACAATATTGGATCAGGAGGGAAATCGCTGCAGACAGCAGCTCATTTCTCAGAGCTGACTTTTCATCAAAGCCCTCCCTTCTTTTCTGCCTCAAAATTTCAGTTGAAAATATGATTTTGTATCCCTACAGGAATCAGGAACTTTCTGAAATCAATTTGGTTTAGTCAAGAATCCAACTTTCCATCCAGGGAGAGTTTGGGCAGGAAATCTGTGCCCATCTCTCCACATTGCAAGTGACACCCTGTTCCCATCCCCCAGATCCCTCTCCTGCACATCCCAGCAACTGCTGGTGAATTCCTTTGGAAATCTCAGAGTCCCTGAAGAGGTCATTAAGCACTTCTTGGGTTTTATTCCCTCCTCGCTGTTTCCCTATTTTTTTCCTTGATTTTTTTTCTCTTCTGCGCATGATGAAAGTCCCACCTGGCACCTGGACTTCCCGTTTTTATTGGGATTTGGAGCCATAATGAGCGTAACAGTCTCCCTCAAACATTGATCCTTATCCAGTGAGCTGCATATTCATGGCTGAGGCCTGAAGGAGCTGGTTTTGCCACAAATCCCTGAGCACTGTGCTGTGCAGGGGATAATTGATGGCACCTCATCAGCGCTGGATTGGCGTGGCGTTGGGATGGTGCAGCGGGACACCGCAGCTGTGCTGGCTATTCCCAGGGAATGCCTGGGAATAACATCATGGACACACTGGGACCGCTGCATGAGCAGGTTTCAGGCTTTGCAGAGCTTCCCCTGATCTCTACATTTTCCCTGATCCTGCAACACTCAGGATGAATTCCCAGCACATGGAGGCAGTGGATGGAGAAGCCCTCAGCAGTCACCAGGAAGAATCCCCATGGATTCTCCACATGCAGCACTCCAGCTTTGCTCAACATCAAAGGGCCTCCTTGTTCCTTTCCTAATTTGGCTTTTTCCAAGAGCAAAACCGTCCCTATTTTCTGATAAAAAGGCAGGCAGGTGCTGCCGAGGAAAATGCTGACACTTCCCTGCTGAAGGGAAAGGTTTTTCATGGAAGCTGTGCCAAAGGCAAGGATTTGGTCAGCTGGGAACCCCTCGCTCGCACAGCTGGGTTTGGCCTCGGGCTCCGTGTGCGAGGGGGCTCCCAACGAGTTCCTAATTGGAGAATTCGGTGCTGCCTGAGCAAAAAGCAAACAGCAACTGCCAATTTCTCCAGGTCTTAAAAGCACTGGAGAGGGAGATTCCTCTCCAGGATAATGAGCCATGGAATATTTGTCACAGAGCTGAGCAGCTGATGTGACACCGCCGAGGCTCGGGGCTGCTGCTGGGCCGGGCAATGTGCCCTGCTTGTTAACAAGATCCTGCAGCCGCGGGTTCCAGGGATCCCCTCAGCTTGGGAATGCTTGGAATGAGTGCTAGCCCCTGCCAGAGCCTGGCTGCTCCCGGGAGCAGAGCCCCAGTGATGGGATGTGGTGCCGTGTGCCCCGTGGAAACGGAGATAAGGCAGTGGGAACGTCACAACTGGGACACCTCAGCACCTCCGTGGTGGCTCTGCCCAAACCCTCAGGCTTGGATTGTTTTGGCTCCCAGAGCTGCCTTGGGGCTTGGAAAGAAGCTTGGAAAGTTCATCCTCTGAGCTGAGGGATTGGCCACAGCCTTTGGGAAACTGCCTTTGGAAAACTGCCACTTCCAGGTGATGCACCAGGGCCAGAGGGTGGAGATGCCTGGAAGAGCTGAGGGGGTGGAGCTGAAGGGAGAACATGCCCAAAAAATTCCAGAAAATTTGGAATTTGCCTGCTTTGCCTTCAAGCAGCACAGCCACATCCATGCAGGAGAAAGGGTCAGAAAGGGTCCTCCAGTCTCCAGGGAATCCAGGGCTGCATCCTGATTATCCTGCTTGGAGGAAGAGCTGGGGACTCATTGGCTCAGGCCCAAGGGTTTTCCTTGGCTCTGAGGCTGATCCACACACAGGTGTCTGTACTGGAGCCATCTCCAGGTATGGAACTGGATCCCACTTCCCACTTCAGTGCTTGCGTCTCTGGGAAAGTTTGGATTTGTCAGACTGACAAGGAGGACAGCTCCCAGAACCTCTGCTAAAACAAAACAAAACAAAACAAAACAAAACCCCTCTGAAATAAAGAAACAAACAATCCCCCCAAAAGTCAACCAAATAAACAAAACAAAAATCCCAGAAGAAACAAAACAAGCAAAAGTGACTCTAAACAGAAAGAAAGTAAAGTTAGATGGGATATTGGGAAGGAATTGTTCCCTGGGAGGGTGGGCAGGCCCTGGCACAGGGTGCCCAGAGCAGCTGTGGCTGGCCCTGGATCCCTGGCAGTGCCCAAGGCCAGGCTGGACATTGGGACTTGGGTCTCTTCCCACCCAAATCATCCTGGACTTCCATGACTCTATAAAAAACTTTGACAAAAAGAAAACGTTGACATCACCTTCTGCAGTCTGGGCTGGCTCTGCCCCAAAAGCCCTGGTGCCAATGAATATTCCCCGTTCAGCTCCATCCCCACTCTCCACACAGCCATGAAGTCCCTTCCTCGGGAAGCTGGAGCACCCTTTGCCCTCTGAGAGTGGATTTGTGTCTCTGTTTATCCTCACTGCCCTTTTCTATTTTTTTCTTTAATTCCCCTATAATCCTGTTGAAATGACACAACCAGGAACGCCCTTGGCCTTCAGGGTGCAAATCCCTTCCTGCTGCTCTGCTCCTTATTCCTCACCCTTCCAAGTGCCCTTTGCTTCCCGCTTCCAGATCCCACCAAAGCCTTCACAGCCTTGTCCAGCTCTTCCCCTTCCCAGCAAGTGCTGGTTTGGAGCTCACCCCTCTACCCAAGTGGGAAGGATTGATGATTATTTCCCCATCTATTTTCTTTTGCCTTTATTATCATGTGCCTTAACCTCCCAGACCATGGATGTTGTTGATTCCTGCTCCCTTTCCTGCCAGCAGCCTCAGATTTGGCTGCTCCCTAACACACATCCCATGCAAATGTTGCCTCCTTTCAATTTGCTCCTTTACAGGGAGTTTAGGAATATTACACATCCCAAATCCCAGCGCAGACCTTTGGGGAGCACTCCCGGCAACCACTTCCATTTATTGCTGCTCTTTCTTCCTCTTCCTGAACCTGTGATGTGTTCCCACCAAAGCCAAGGTTCCTGAGGAGCTCCTAATGAGGGAACACGCAGGAGGCATTTGGGAGATCCAGGATCACCCTCCTCTCTGTGTTTGCCACCTTCCAAGGGCTCAGACGTCGGAGGCATTCCTCCCTGCTGCACACCCACGGCTGCTCATTCATTCTGCACTGCAGCTTTTCCCACTGTTCCCAGGGCAGCACTCAGACTGCTCCGTGTTTCCCAGGTTCCCTGGGAGTTCCTTTCAGACCTTGGCATCTCCTCTGCCCCCTCCTTTTCCGTTGGCACCGGGGCCAGTGTCAGCAAGGGGTTCCCAGGCATGGGCAGAGCTCAGCAATTCCATACCTGAGCTCCTTGATGAGGCTGCGACTCCAGCTGGGATGGACAATTTGTCATTCTTCCCTCAATGGATTCAGTCTAAAATCCCCTTTTCTGACTCCTCAGTTCTTCTGGTTTGTCTCTGCCCCCACCCAAAGGCCCTGGCCAAGGATTGTCTCCATGTTCCAGTGCAGAGAACCAACAGGAGCAGGGATTTTCTGCCGCCATTTTTCCTTAACAAACCCTCCACCACCCTGGGGTCACTTTTGGCTCCTGAAGTCTTCAGCAGGTTCCATGAGGGCCTCTCCTTCCCAGGATTTGCTGGGGAGGGACAGAGCAGAACTGAGGATTAGACAAGGCTTTGCCTTTTCCTGCTTTTTTCCATGATGGTTTTTCCCCAGTGCCCCTCCAAGGGTTAGGATGTCCCAGGAGGAGCCACCAAAGCTGTCCCTTTGTGTGGCCTTTGCAGCCAGCTGGGAGAGCCTGGAAGGAGCAGAGCTCAGCATCTGCCTGGATTTCCTGCTAGTCCCTGGTGACAAGTCCTGGAAACAGAGCATGTGGCAGAGCTTAGGGAAGGGTTTAAGGGGTCCTGGGTATTTTCTTTTAGTTTGGGGTTTTTCTCCCCATGAATTAAAAGAAAACTTAAAATGGAATTCTTCACCTGCTGCTCCCTGCTCCCCTTGGCACCCTCCTGTGACCCTTCCAGCAGGGCCTGGAGTTGCTCCAAATCCAAACCAGACATTTTCAAAATTGAATCATAAAATCATGGAGTGGTTTGGGTGGGAAGGGAACTTAAATCCCATCCAGTGCCACCCCCTGCCCTGGGCAGGGACACCTCCCACTGTCCAGGCTGCTCCAAGCCCCAATGTCCAGCCTGGCCTTGGACACTGCCAGGGATCCAGGGGCAGCCACAGCTGCTCTGGGCACCCTGTGCCAGGGCCTGCCCACCCTCCCAGGCAACAATTCCTTCCCAAGATCCCATCCAGCCTTGCCCTCTGGCACTGGGAAGCCATTCCCTGTGTCCTGTCCCTCCATGCCTTGTCCCCAGTCCCTCTCCAGCTCTCCTGGAGCCCCTTTAGGCCCTGGAAGGGGCTCTGAGCTCTCCCTGGAGCCTTCTCCTCTCCAGGTGAGCACCCCCAGCTCTCCCAGCCTGGCTCCAGAGCAGAGGAGCTCCAGCCCTTGCAGCATCTCTGTGGCCTCCTCTGGACTCCTCCAGCAGCCCCAGGTGCTTCCTGTGCTGGGCCCCAGGGCTGGGGCAGCTCTGCAGGTGGGGTCTCACCTCAGCAGGGCAGAGGGACAGAATCCCCCCTCCCCTGGTGCCCACCCTGGGGATCAGCCCAGGCAGGGGGGGTCTCAGGGCTGGGGCAGGTCCAGCCCTCACCCACCAGCACCCAACTCCTTCTCCCAGAGCTTCTCTCCAGCCATTCCCTGCTCCTTGTGGATTGCCCCAGCCAGGGCCCTGTGGCCGAGCAGAAGGAAAAGTCCTCCCAGAGGGGACCAGGGCTGGGGCTGACCCCCTGCAGGTACAGAGCAAACGCTGCTTTTCCTCTCTCTTGCTTTCGGCCCAGAGAAGGGCTCTTGGGTGGGCACAAGGGCACCTCTGCTGAGGATCTCATGGCTGGATGATCAGTGCATTTCACTCCTGCCCGTCCAGACTCTGGCTTTTCCTACCACCTCCATTTATTTGTGGGCTCAACTTCCTTTCCTGAGTTATCCCCCCACACCACACCTTCCCCCACAGCGTTTGTTCCTCTGGACAGATCTGCCTCAATAAAAGCAACAGTCGGAGCGTTGAGCGCAGCCCCGGCAGCGGGAGAAGCTCCACACAAATTCCAAAATGTCACTTTGGAAGTTCGCACTTCATCTTTTTTAGCTGCGGAGGGGAAAGATCCTCCTCAATGCAAATTAGCACTGCAGCAAAGATGCCAAAGCTTCTTTGCCTCCCCCAGTCCTGGTGAGATTCAAGACTGCTGCATGATTAAGCCCTGGCAGCTTTGCCTCCCCTCCTTTTTCTAAAACAAACATTAAATTATGAAAATAAATCTAAAAAATCCCTTCTGCTCCCGCAATCTGGATGTTAGGGATCCAATGGACCGGAGTCAGAATATAGAAATTCAAAAGGTTACAGAGAAATATCAGCTCTTCATCCTTCATTTCACAGCCTTTAAATCAGGATTAAATGATTGCATTAAGGCAGCCGAATATTAGAGAGGGAATTGGCTGAAATTTTGCAGGAATACTTCTAGTCAGGGAAAATGGAAATGCGGGAGCAACAAAATGTTTTGCAAATCCGTATTTGTTTTGCAGCTCGTGCATTTATTAGAGACACTTGGGCAATGTCACATTCCTTGGGTTCCCATCATTGTGCTTTTGAGAGTTTGAGGTTAATTAAAAAAGGAGAGAGAGAAAAGAGGATGTCCCAGTTTTCAATTGAAATGTTTGTGGTTTGTCAAACTAATTTTCACTTTAACCATAAGAAATTCTTCTTTGAATTCCTGCTTTTCCGAAAATTTCAGTTTGGCTTTAGCTTGGAATTCAGTTCTGGGATTCTGTGAAAAATCTGGGTTTGTACAGAATTCAAGTTGCCACCAGATCCTCTCCTTTTGTGTTTTCCAGCTCCTCAATTTGCATCCCAACTTTGGGGAGCTTTTGTCTTTAATTGCTCCAGTCTATTTTAATAAATACTCACTCAGCAAATCCGTCCAAGGCTCTCCTCCTCCCCTTCTTCTTCCTTTCATCTGCAAAATCCAGATGAGATCTGCATCAGGGCTGGGAACTGAAGGACACGGGAAGGGACATTCACCATTCCCAGCTACTTTTTCCTGATGAAAGCCGTGGAAAATTGTCACGTTGGACATTTTGGCCTTTGCTGGGGATGGGCCACAGGTGGGTTGTTGTCCTCCCTCCCCAGAGGTGCTCAGCATCTCCCTGTGCTTGGAATGCTGCCCATGGATGGACCAGAGCTCTGTGGGGATACCCTCCATGGAGCCCTTCCTCGGAGAGCCGTGGGTGTGAAGGGAAATCCCAGTGGAAAATGGGAGAAGTCGGAGGTTTTGGAGGAGAGGGCCAAGGGGATGGACACAGAAATTCCCAGGAGCACTTTTCCATGTGTGAAAGTGAGGGAACACCACAACCAATCCATGGGAGAAGGCCAAGGGCCTCAGTTCTCCCTCCCAGGCAGGAAGGAAGGAAGGAGAGATCCCAGAGTGTGGAACACAGCAGGTGCCTCCCATCTCTTCTTAGAAGATCTCCATCACCCAGGAAGGCAGGAGAGTGTTTCCATTTCCTGGGCAGATGGTAATGGAAAAGAAAAAAACACCAATGGAAAAGAGAAGGAAGGAGGTGTGTAATGCCTGACTGGGTGAGCAAAGCCTCTGGAGCATATCCTACATTTATTGTGGGAATAAAGTAAATATTTCTCTTTCCCAGGAGAAGACAACCTTCATTCATGCTCCCAACCCTCCCATCAAAGCTGGATTTCCAGGTGGGAAACCCAGCAGCCATGGCTGGGATTCGGTGAATCAGCCACCAAGGGGTGGAGGAAGACAAAGAGCCCCCAAACCCTGGCTCCAGGTGGGATCTTCCAAACCCTGGCTCCAGGTGGGAGCCCCCAAACCCTGGCTCCAGGTGGGAGCACCCAAACTCTGGCTCCAGGTGGGATCTTCCAAACTCTGACTCCAGATGGGATCTTCCAAACCCTGGCTCCAGGTGGGATCTTCCAAACCCTGGCTCCAGATGGGAGCACCCAAACTCTGGCTCCAGATGGGATCTTCCAAACCCTGGCTCCAGGTGGGAGCACCCAAACTCTGGCTCCAGGTGGGAGCTCCCAAACCCTGGATCCAGGTGGGAGCCCCCAAACCCTGGATCCAGGTGGGATTGTTTTGAGACTGGAGCTGTTCAGTGCCTTTGCTTTGTGCTCCCCACTCCTCTCTCAGCTCCAGCTTCGCTTTGCAGAGACCAAGGACAGCCTGGGAGGGTGGATTTGTGACCTGGACACCAAGGCCACTGCAGGCTTTGCCTTCCCAAAGAAGATTCCCTCCTTCCTGACCTCCAGCTGTGCTCAGTTCTTCTTTCTTCCGTCCTTTTCCAAGTTCAGCAATTCCCAAATGCCCGAGTCTTTGGTGACGTTGGCACAACCCTGTCCCTATGGCTGCCCACGGTGGCCATGTCCCAGGGCTGGGGAAAACATCGCTAAATCCATGGATTGTAGTAGCTGAGGGAAAATCTGCTTCCAAACGTGGATTGTGGAGCCGTGAGGAGCTGCAGGTGCAAAGCTGGAGTGGGAGAACCTGGACGAGGAGCAGCTTCTGCCTGTGCAGAGCAGCCCCAGGGATGGCAGTGACCGTGCCCCTCACCCTCCACCCAGGGTGTTCCTCCAGTCCTGCACCCGCTCCTCCAGGAGGAAACTGGAAACTGGGGGAGGAGCAAGGAAAGGAGAAATTTATCAGCCCCAATTTATCATTCAACAGCCTCAGCACATGGAGCCTGCTGGAGAAAAATCCAGGTTTCAGCAGGAAAATCACTGCTTTTCCCTACGTGGAGATGTCCCTGCGGGCAGCGTGGATGGATTGGCAGATTCCTGGCAGGGAGGATCCCTCACTGCTGACCATGATGGGACTCTGGATCATTACTGGGATGGAGACTTCCCCACTCTGCCCCAGTGTCTGTGCAGACGGATCCTGCTGGGCTCCTGATCCCTCTGACACCCGTGGGCATCCGGGGGAGCCCCATCCCCCCCGTTAGGAGGGTCACATCCCATCCTCCTTACTCCCCTGCTCCCCATCCCTGTTCCCAGAGCAGCTGTGGCTGCCCCTGGATCCCTGGCAGTGCCCAAGGCCAGGCTGGACATTGGGGCTTGGAGCAGCCTGGGACAGTGGGAGGTGTCCCTGCCCATGGCAGGGGCTGGGAATGGGGTGAGCTTTAAGGTCTCCTCCAACCCAAACCATTCCAGGACTCTGTGCCTCCTCCCCATATCTCAGAGCAGGTTGTACCCCTGCAGCCTCTGGGTTCCCATCCCAGCTCCAGCACGAGCCAGGTGAGCAGCTGGGGACTAAAACTCCCCCTTTCCTACAAATCATATTAAAACCAACTCCCTCAGTACAAAACAACCCAATTCTTGTCCGAGAAAATGTTTCGTTTGGCATTTTACCCCACCAGGGGCCGTTTCACTTCACCAAAATCTCTGTAAAGCTGTAGTTTTGGGTCAGCCTCACACTACTGGTTTTTTCTGGATCACTGGCCAAATCCAGGGAACAATTCCTTGCAGATCCCTGCTCCTGACAATCCGATAAGGCAGCCTTGCCCCACACTTGCAAAGAGCAGAAGGAGGTGGAAGATCTGAGCTGTCACCACCACACCTGAACTGCTGCCAGCTCCTGCTCCCAGGGCCCACAAAACCAAGGGATTTTACAGGAAACGGAATTATTTTCTGAGCTCCTTTGCCCGGAGCAGTGAGGGTGGGATGGGGCTGTGATTCAGAGAATGGATGTGGTTCGGAGATTCATGGAAAAGCTGGGGTGAGGGAAGGGGAATGAGATGCAGGCAGAGCCCACGTCAGAGGCAGCATTGATGTTTCCAGGAAAGGGAGTGCAGCCTCAATGAGAGCCCAGCACCTCCATTCAGGGCTGCTCCCAATTAGACTGATTACAGAGGGGATCTAATCATGACGGATTCTGGCCCAGAGCTATCGGTAATTAAATATTTGCAGTTTCTTAGTGACATCCTGGGAATTTTTTTCCACTGCAGGACAGCTCTGTGCTTGTTGCTGCCATTGCTTTCAGCCAGCAAGGGCACATAAATCTGGGAAATTCAGAAAACTGGAAGAAACTACATTGTGAGTTCAGCATAACAAAGGAAAAACCTTTTCCAAGGATTTTAGCTGCAGGTCCCATCTTTTTTCTAGCAAATCCCACATCCCTCTTTCCCATGGGGGGATTCCCAAGTGCAGAGAGCTCTGTGTCTCTTCAAGCCCTGTCCCCTGTACAGTGACGATGGGGATGCAGATTCCAGGCAGGATGGACGGAAGGTGGGTTTTCCTTTTCACTGCTCATTCTTGGATTGATTTCCAGTGTTTTCCACGGTGTCCCTTGGGGTTTTTTGTGTCATTTCCATCTCCATGGAAAGGGACAGTCTGAGGAACCAAAGCACGCCTTGGAAGGAGGGACTGACACCAGCATCTTCTTGTTTTTATACCCATGATCAGGAGCTAATTCCTCCTGGTTTGTGGAATGCTCCCAGGGAGCAGGGAATATTTGGGATTCAGAGTTAGGGAAGCAGCTTGGCACCTGACACAGCACGACCTTGCTCCTTCTGCCTGAAATATGAATTTATAGCAGAATTCCCTCCTTCCTTGAGCAAACTGAAGGATTGGGGTCCACCCATGAACACGTGGGTGGCCCTGCCTCGGGCTGTAATTCAGGAATATCCGAAATTTCCTAAAACGCCATCTCAGGTTGCTGCCTAAAACATCTCACTCTGGGTTCTGTGTAGCCCCAGGGCTCTGGATTTCTCTGCAAGATCCAGCCCTTCCAACCTGGAGCCTACAGTGCAGAGTGTGTCTCGTTTTCAGAGGTTCTAACAAAAGATCCCGAGCTTTGTAAAGAGTTCCCGTTATCAGGAATGGAGTCCCTGCGTCATTCCCAGCCTCAGCCTCTCATGCCTGCAATTTCCTACCCCTGGATCTTGATCTGTGCTTATCTGCAAAATTAGACATTGTTTTGCTATCAGGAATCTGCACCCTCTGGGGGGAGTTTTGTGCTGTGCTATTATTCACAACTTCACTTTAATAAACTGGAGGATGGAGCTGCTTCTGTTTGGCACACTCAGGTTTTCTAAGGCTCGACTCATCCTTTCGAGGCTTTGTCTCCCTGTTTCCAGCGTGACAACCAACGTGTGTTAACAATGTGGATATCAGCTCGAGGGGCACAGTTTATCTCTCCCCATTGTTGGATGCAGAAATCACAGCACCTCTTTCTCTCCACTTGGCATTTCCCTATGAATAAATTCCCAGCTCCTGTTCACCATCCCCATTTCCTTATCTCAGCGTGAGCTCCCATTAAGTTGTTATCTCTGTTCATCTCCCAGTCATTTGTGGGGTCATGCCTTTATCATTCCTCATATCACAAATCTGATCGGTGCTGTCTGTGCCTTGATTGAGGCTCTTGTGTCTGGTGGGTTCGGATGCACATCGTTCATGGAATCACAGGATCCTGGATTATCCTGAGCTGGAAGGGACCCACAGGGATCATCCAGCCCAGCTCCCAGCCCTGCCCAGACACCCCAACAACCCCACCCTGGGCATCCCTGGCAGCGCTGCCCAAACGCTCCTGGAGCTCTGGCAGCCTCGGGGCCGTGCCCATTCCCTGGGGAGCCTGGGCAGTGCCCAGCAGCCTCTGGGGGAAGAACCTTTCCCTGCTCTCCAGCCTGAGCCTGCCCTGGCCCAGCTCCAGCCATTCCCTGGCTGCTGTCCCTGGCCCAGGGAGCAGAGATCGGAGCTGCCCCTCGGGAGGAGCTGCAGCCCCTTTGAAGTCACCCCTCACTCTCCTCCAGCTGAACATCCCAAGTGTCCTCAGCTGCCCCACAAGGATTTGACTCTTCCCACCTGACCTGGATCTCTCCAGTGTTTCTCCTGCAGCTCCTTCCCGGTCAGCTGGGAAGGAGTTGAAGGGTTTGGGGCTGGAAACATCCCCAAGGCAGCAGAGGGTGGGGGGCAGCTCCCAGCTGGGGCTGGGCAGCTCCGTGGGGAGCTGCTTCACCAGGTTTCCCATGTGGAATGACACCACGGGAAGGAAGTGACTCCTCACCCTCTTCCTCAGTGAGAGCAGGATTTTAAGTGATTCCTGTGTGCATCGAGAAGAAGCTGCCAGTTACTCGTATCACACTTTCGCCCTACCCTGCCCTGTGTTTTCCACCATGGCTTCTGCCAGGATATTCCATTCTTCCCCTGCCAATGGAAAAGAGCAAGTCCCAGAGCACCTGGCCACTTTCCTCACGGCCTCCCAGGCTTCTGGAGGAGGAAGGAACCACTTGACAGCTCAGAAGTGACATCCAGCCCCTGGAGCTGCAATCTGGTGCCTGTGGGGCTCACAGGGAGCTGCTCTTTTCCAAGGATAAAGCCACGGGAGCCTCAGCGTGGGCTCTGCTCCTCGCCCAGACCAGGACAGGGCTCTGTGTGCACCACAACCCTGGGAATGCTGCGCAGAAAATCCACCCAGCAGCTGCAGAGGTTCCAGAGGAATTCCCAGCTTTGCTCCAGGTGGGATATCGGGACAGGCTGTGCAGCTTTGCTGAGAGCATCACCCCCGGGGTTTGATTCCCGCGGGTCCAGCTGTGCTGGGACACACATGGGGCTCAGGCGGGCACAAAACCACCCCAGCAGTGCCAAGAAATGCAAATCAGCCAGGCCTCCTGAATGACCACTTGGAAAGGGGCAACGAAACAGCAGCTGCTTGGGAGAGGCTTGAGCAGGAACAACAAAGGCAAGAAGATCTGGGGTAAGGGGTGCAGGTGGGGCAGCTCCGTCCCCTCCAGCTGCAGCAGCCCCGCAAACCCAGCTCCTGAGACCAGAACCACACTGGGACAATATTTAAATCATAATCCCATCGCATCGGGGAAGAAATTTGCTTTAAGCACAATAATGTGGTTTAAAATAGAGGAGAACTGGTTTGCAAGAGCCCCCATAGCCAAGGTGTGGGTGGGGCAGCAGCACAGTCCCAGGGCTTTGCCCCTCATCCCGTGGCTCCTCCTGCCTGGCATCTGCCAGAGGAGAGCCGTGACTGGAGCGCTTGTGCTCCCTGCCACAGACTCCTCCCCACAGGGGACACTCATGCTGATCTTTCCTCATCTCCGGCTGATCGCCAATGGCCATCCAGCCCCTTTTTATGGCTGAGGGAGAACAGATGTTCCAGCAGGACGCTAAATCTCCCCCTAAGTGCTCTGTCTGACAGAATCCTGCACCTTTGGAGCCTGGGGGATGAACTTTGTGCCTTGTTATAGGGGGGAGCTCCTGCTGCCCTGCTCTTCGCTGCTTTGAGGGGCTCTCTGTGCCCCCACAGAGCTGTGCCCAGCATGGCAAAGACACCCCGACACCCCCAGGGCTCCTGTGCTCAGGAGAATTTAGTGCTGTGACCCATTCCCACCGGGCTTTCCTCACTTCCCGTGATTTCCAAGCGCTCTTCCTCCAAGGAACCCAAGCCAAGAGGTTTCCTGCTGCCTTCCCGCTCCCCATCCCTCCCCACACAAGCAAGGCCTCACGAGCATGTCTAATCCCCATGAATAATTTATGCAAAGGAATAAGTTCCTGATAGCAATAAACAGAATAAATACAACTCCCAGAGACCACATTACCGAGCAGAATTCATTTTTACACAGATATAAAACTGTTATGATCGAGTAAGGGGGGAAATAATCTCCATCAATAACATTCCCTTATTTCCTCATTGTTTTATTTGCATGGGGCTCCATCTCCGTGGAGTGCCCCATCCATCCAGCTGTCCAGGGAATGCCTGCGAAGCTATTCCAGCCAGGATTGGATTAATCATTTCTCATCAGCACCCAGACGGTGGTGGAGGCTGGTCTTGTTTCCCTCTCAACATTAGATCACTTTGAGAACAAGCAGGGTGAGGCTTAAACTTATTTTCCAGGGACTGAAAACCAGCCCTATTTATAAAAATCCGTATTTTCCCGGTTAATTCCACACTGGCACTCAGTGCACAAGACATAAAGCGTCATTACTGGACACCAGGAGTGTTTGAATTCCGAGCTAAAAGTCACTGGAAATGCTCAGTGTCACTTGTGGCTTGATTAGATTTTTGCAGATGGCTTTTTCCATTTGGGTCCAGATTATCTTTTCCCATTATTTCCCAGCTTTTTCCATTTTATCATTCACTAAAGGGTTTGAGAGGCTCAACAGACACCTTTTGAGGCAGCATTTACTGAGCAGTGGCTGCATCCTGTGGACAACTCTAATATCCTCCCTTTCCATAACAACCATTCCCTTCAAATGGATGTGGGGAAAGAGGCCTTCCCTGGTACCTGCTGCTTCTCCTCATTGCTCCCCTGATTTTCTAAACTCTGAAAAGCATGGACTGGGCAGCAATCACCTGAAATTTATGCGTTTCATATTTTGACAGGGATTTGGGACTGGCAGGAGATAAAAAACCAAAACCAATTGAATACTTTGCAACTTTTTAGCCTGAGCTCAGATTCCAGCAAGGACAACATTTCCTCATCAGCACAAATGAGATCCCTCGGTGGGAATCTCTCTCCTGCTCAGCATGGAAAACATCAGGTCCCTCCGGAGGGGAAACACCTACCTCGGCAGCTCTTAATTGCCACTGTTAATTGCCGGGCGGGAAGCGCTGCCTGGCCGCGGCTGATAAAGGAGAGATGAAAAGAGAACAAAGGCAGCGGCAGAGTGCAGAGCCGGGGAGCTCTGGGGATGGAGCCGTGGGGACACAGCCGGGGGGCTTTGGGGGACACAGCCGGGGGGCTTTGGGGGACACAGCTGGGGGGCTTTGGGGGACACAGCTGGGGGACAAAGCCTGGGGACAGAGCCGGGGACAGAGCTGGGGGACACAGCTGTGGGGCTTTGGGGGACACAGCCGGGGGCTTTGGGGACACAGCTGGGGGGCTTTGGGGGACACAGCTGGGGGACAGAGCCTGGGGACAGAGCCGGGGACAGAGCTGGGGGACACAGCTGTGGGGCTTTGGGGGACACAGCCGGGGGCTTTGGGGACACAGCTGGGGGGCTTTGGGGGACACAGCTGGGGGACAGAGCCTGGGGACAGAGCCGGGGACAGAGCTGGGGGACACAGCTGTGGGGCTTTGGGGATGGAGCTATGGGGACACACGGTCTGGGGACACAGCTGTGGGGCTTTGGGGGTGGAGCTATGGGGACACACGGTCTGGGGTCACAGCTGTGGGGCTTTGGGGATGGAGCTATGGGGACACACAGTCTGAGGACACAGCTGTGGGGCTTTGGGGGTGGAGCTATGGGGACACACGGTCTGAGGACACAGCTGTGGGGCTTTGGGGATGGAGCTATGGGGACACACGGTCTGGGGACACAGCTGTGGGGCTTTGGGGATGGAGCTATGGGGACACACGGTCTGAGGACACAGCTGTGGGGCTTTGGGGATGGAGCTATGGGGACACACGGTCTGGGGACACAGCTGTGGGACACAGTCTGGGGACACAGCAGCTGCTGGCAGAGGAGCCAGGCCCAGGAGGATCAGGAAAGGCAGGAGGAAGATGTGGAAGGGCTGTGTTTGGAGCAGAGGGTGAATCAGCGGGGCTGGACCCAAAGCATCCGGGGGCTGCAATTCCTTGGCTCCCTGCTGTGTCCTTGGCTTCTCTTCCCACACTTCCAAGCAGCAGCTCCGGGATCAGCTCTGCTGAAGGTTGTTGTGGGAAGGTGAGGAACATGTTGGTGGCACAGCCCAGCTCGTTCCGACCCCACAAGGAATGGAATCACAGAACCGTGGAGTCATTAAGGCTGGAAACGACCTCCAAGGTCACCAAGCCCAACCTTCAACCCTGTCCCCAAGTGCCACCTCTGCTCCTTCCTTGGACACCTCCAGGGATGGGGACTCCAGCACTGCCCTGGGCAGCCCCTGCCAAGCTCTAACCACTTGTTGATGAAGGAATGTTCCCAAATTCCAACCTGAGCCTCCCCAGCCCAGCCTGAGGCCGTTCCCTCTCCTCCTGTCCCTGTTCCCTGCGAGCAGAGCCCGACCCCCCCCCGGCTGCCCCCTCCTGTCAGGGACTTGTGCAGAGCCACAAGGGCCCCCCTGAGCCTCCTTTGCTCCAGGCTGAGCCCTGGAATCGCCCAGCTCTGCTCCCTGGGTTATTCCCAGACCACCCTTCCCAGGGTTTAATCCCACGTGGCAGCGGGGAGGTAAATGTGATTTAATGCCCAAAGCTGTAGTGCCAGAGCAGGCTTTTCCCAAAATCAGAGGATTCCACAGCAATTATTTGGGATGCGTATCAGGATCAATTCGCCACATTGTGCAGGTGTTGGGAATAAATTTTCCTTGGTTTGTCTCCACCAGGAGTCGGAGAAAAATCTTGGAAAATGGCTCAGAGAGATAATAACACTAAAACTGGTAAGAAAACCGAGGTGGCCTCTGATTGTTTTTTTTCAATTACAGCATTTTCAGGAAGCAAAGAAACCTCTTTATAGTTCCTTTCACAGGAAGATTTCATTTTCCCACCTGGAGTTTCCCTCTCATGTGAACTTTGTCCAGTTCAAAACCATGGGCAAGCAGAAGAGAACTCCTCATTTTTAAAAAGTGACATTTTGGGTTTAAATATTCAGGATTTCATAAAGCTACCCTTGGAAAAAAGCTGCTTTTATCAGGTGGGAGCCAATATCCATAGGAGCGGAGTTTTCTCCTTTCTCACAGGGTTTTCAGTGGCCAAAGAGAAGAAAAACCCCCACACTCAACAAAATGCACTTTCAAAGTCTTGTGAAGTTTTGTTTCTTAAACATTTTGCTTAAAATAGAAGCAGAGAATGAAAAAAAAGTAATTGAAAATTAGTGTCAGTCCCTCAAAGCAATTTCCTTCAGAGAAACACTGGTTCTTGAATTAAAAAAGACATTTATTTTGGGAATATTTTCATGCTCCTCTGATTAGCACCATCTAAACAAACACTTGTTCCTGAGCACAGGATAAACCAGGCAAACCCACAGACATTGGGGTTTTTACACCCCCATTTTACAGGACTGGATCCGGCTCCTCTCTGTCCTCAGCCACTGTTTGAAAATCCCAAGGGCGTTTTCCTGGGGGAATTGTGTTCATGACCCACCTCAAACCAAAGTTCTGTTTTTCTGGGACATTTCCCGATGCCACAACTTTTCTGTGTGGAGCAGGGATGGATTTAACAGCTCCTGCCAGGAATCTGTTCCCAACCCTTTGTAATTCCTTCCCTCCCATTTGGAGGAGCTCGTCTGGGCACTGCTTTTACCGCCAAGGAAGCCTTTGCCACTTTGACCTTGGGTTCCTCCACACCAGGATTGGCTTCTGGATGGTTTTATCTCAAAATAGAGCCTAAGAGGGCTGGTCTGTGTTCTCTTCTGGAGGTTCCCAGTGCTCTGGGTTCCTCTCAAGGAGCAGCTCAGGTTTGTGTGGCACCTTTAGTTCCTCACCTCGTGAGCAGCACTTCAAGGGTGTGACAGGCTGGGAGAGCTGGGGGTGCTCACCTGGAGAGGAGAAGGCTCCAGGGAGAGCTCAGAGCCCCTTCCAGGGCCTAAAGGGGCTCCAGGAGAGCTGGAGAGGGACTGGGGACAAGGCATGGAGGGACAGGACACAGGGAATGGCTTCCCAGTGCCAGAGGGCAGGGCTGGATGGGATATTGGGAAGGAATTGTTCCCTGGGAGGGTGGGCAGGCCCTGGCACAGGGTGCCCAGAGCAGCTGTGGCTGCCCCTGGATCCCTGGCAGTGTCCAAGGCCAGGTTGGACATTGGTGCTTGGAGCGGCCTGGGACAGTGGGAGGTGTCCCTGCCCAGGGCACTGGATGGACTTTAAGGTCCCTTCCCACCCAAACCATTCCATGGTTCTGTGCTCCCAAGGCTCCTCTGCCCTTGCAGGTCTATCTGAAGGGCAGGATGGGGACAGGGCACGCTCCCTCTCCCTGGCCAGTCCCACACCTGCCCAGGGGCTCTGCCCCAGGGTGAGCATCCCTCCCACAGCCCCTCCTGGGATGTGCTTTGCAGCAGAATTCAAAGCAGCTTTTTTCCCTCTCCGAAAGGATGATCAAAGCCTCTCTCCCCTGAGCTGATTCCAGCAATATTCCTCATCAAAAAGCAAGGGAAGAAAAAAGAACATATTTGCCTGTGGTTGTCTTCTAAATAAATCCCCCTCTCTCAGGAGGCTCGGGGCTGCTGTCTCACCCCCAATCAGCTCCGGGGCTGCTGGTAAAATTCTTCTTTTCTCTTCAGCACCTCCAGAAAAAGAATCCCCCTATTGTAGGAATTGGAGATGTTTACATCTGCTTATCTTCCCTCTGATCTCAGGATTCCTGTAACATTCCAGCTCCCTCTTTAGCTGTATCATTAGTTCTGCACAGATGACTGAGAAAAGCCTCCTTGCAGAGCCGAAACCAGCCCAGCGTCCCAGAGCATTCCCACCTTCCTCTCCTCTGGCCTCAGCTCCCTTTATTTATTTCTCTGGCCAGGCTGGGGAAGGATTCCTGCCCTGGTCGGACTGAGCAGCTCTCATGGCAGTGGCTGCAGCCAGACCCTGCTCCTCCTCAGTGAACCTCTAAGGCTGCATGGACAGATCCCACAAAACGTGTTATTCCTACTAAAATTCCTCTGCCAGAGGCACTTCACTGTTTCTTTTCCAGGCACCTGCCTGTGCTGGAGCCCTGCATCCATGGAAATGGCAGTTTCCTTCCATCCCCGTGCTGATCAGGCAGAGGGAAGGGCCAGCTCTGGCCTCAGAGCTGAACAAGCCGTGCCTGATGTCACGTCAGCTCCCTCACAGGACATTTGTAACCCGCCACGGAGCAGAAACAGGTTTGAAATCCAGAATTGCAGGGACCCCTGGGGCACAGCTTCAGCCAGGGCTGTTCCTACTCAGGTGTAAAATTGAAATGATTTAAATGCAACAGAGCTGAGACAGAATAGATCATCCCAAAGCCTCGTTCAGCTCCCTTGGACCCAAAGCCATTCCAGGACTCCGTGATGCACTGAGGGACATTTTTAGAGTCACCTGTGTCCACACCACCAGGCTGGAGCATTCCCAACTCCTGCTGGTCCTCAGGGATCCCACACTGGTGGCCACTGGGGTCCAACCTGGCACACATCCCTTGGGAAGAGAAAAGGAGCTGGAAAGTTGTGTTTGACTCTTTTCTCTGTTGGCCCAGCAGGCCCAGAGAGACCCCAGAGCTGGGTCCCACAGAGTCACACTTGGGGGGGGGGGGGGGTCTGGGAGAGGTGTCCTGGTGCATCCAAGCCTGGTGGAAAAACCTTCAGTGATCCCATGTCCATGTGGGACACCCTGAGCAGTCCCTGGTGCACGGCCCAGCCCCAAACACCCCTCCAGGGCCATCTGGCAGGAATTTGGGGATGGAATCTCCCTGTGTTTCCTGCCTGAGGGGAGCTGCATCACCCCAAGGGCACGGGGAGTTGTCCAGTGCCCCAGTCTGGCTGTGAGCTGACCACACACTGCCCACCAGTAACACCAGTTACACCACCAGTTAATCCCACAGCATGGATATTCCTCAGAACTCACTAAGCAGAGAGTGTCAAAGGAAAACCACCTTTCTACCAGTCCCACCAGTGCCTCGTATAAAGCCAAAATTGCCTTTTTTCCCCTGTCCTGGATGCTGCAAAATCCCACCCCGAGGTGCTGGCCTGGCAGTGACATCCAGCACCGTCACCTTGCCCTGCTCCCTGCCGGAGCTGGAGCCTCCAGCAGCTGCAGGTGCCCTGCCCCAAACCATCCAACACTCATCTGCTGGTGAGAAAACACATTTTAATGGAGCAGCCCCACTCCCGGGAATTATCTCTGGCGGCAGAGCTGCCTGCTTTTATCTGTACATCCATCCTGCCAGGCCTGATGCTATCTGCAAATTTCACGTTTATTTTTAGATAATTGATAGAAAAGTTGAAAAGTACAAAGGCTTCAGTGTTTCCTTGCGATCCCACCAGAAATGTCCCCATTCAGTGACAGTTTCGTGTTGATTACTCGTGTTCAGGAGTCTGTTGTCGCTTCCCAACCCATTTCACATGGATTAGGTAATGCCCAATATTAATGTTTAAAAACAGAGGATGATGTCAGGTCCCTTTCATGGTTATATCTGTCAGCTCCAAGCTGAGAGGGACTTCAGTGGCCTGGAGGCCAGTACTGTGTCACTGTGTCCTGCTTTACTCACACCACACACAAAGGTCCTTGAACCTCACAACAGCACAGAAGCAAAAATCAAGGTCCTGGCAGTGTCCAAGGCCAGGCTGGACGGGGCTTGGAGCAGCCTGGGACAGTGGAAGGTGTCCCTGCCCTGGGGTGGGGTTGGAACGAGATGAGCTTTAAGGCCCCTTCCAACCCAAACCACTTTGGGGATTCTCTGATCCAAGTCCAGCCAGGAATTCGCTCTGCCCTGAGGACTGGAGCCGAGCAGCTGCATTCCCACTGCTCCTCCTGAGGGAATTCTCCTGGTGCCCCTGCACCAGCACAACCTTTCTGCAAGACCTTGACCTGCCCCTGTGCTTCTTCCAGCTCCGTGAGTGGGTTATCCATGGGGAGCAGGGAATGGAGCCCTGCAGGGATTGTGCTTGGCAGCCCTGCTCCTGCCCTGCCCCAGAGTCCCCCTGGCTCTTTCCTGTCCCCAAAGTGCCCCTGGCTCCTGCCCCATCCCCAAAGTCCCCCTGGCTCTTCCCTGTCCCCCAAGTTCCCCTGGCTCCTGCCCCATCCCCAGAGTCCCCCTGGCTCTTTCCTGTCCCCAAAGTCCCCCTGGCTCTTTCCTGTCCCCAAAGTGCCCCTGGCTCCTGCCCTGCCCCCAAAGTCACCCTGGCTCTTTCCTGTCCCCAAGTTCCCCTGGCTCCTGCCCCATCCCCAGAGTCCCCCTGGCTCTTTCCTGTCCCCAAAGTGCCCCTGGCTCCTGCCCTGCCCCCAAAGTCACCCTGGCTCTTTCCTGTCCCCAAAGTGCCCCTGGCTCCTGCCCCATCCCCAAAGTCACCCTGGCTCTTTCCTGTCCCCAAAGTGCCCCTGGCTCCTGCCCCATCCCCAAAGTCACCCTGGCTCTTTCCTGTCCCCAAAGTGCCCCTGGCTCCTGCCCCATCCCCAAAGTCACCCTGGCTCTTTCCTGTCCCCAAAGTGCCCCTGGCTCCTGCCCCATCCCCAGAGTCCCCCTGGCTCTTTCCTGTCCCCAAAGTGCCCCTGGCTCCTGCCCTGCCCCCAAAGTCACCCTGGCTCTTTCCTGTCCCCAAAGTGCCCCTGGCTCCTGCCCTGCCCCCAAAGTCACCCTGTCCCTGTTCCCAACGGCGCTGCAGCACCGAGTGATGCCTGGCACATCCCTGCATCGATCCCCTCCCTCTGCTCGGCTCCCTCTCCCCATCCTGCCCACCCAGCAGGGAGCAGGGATGAGGCAGCCCGGCAGAGCTGCCTCTGACAGCCTCGTCTGCCTCACAGCAATTAATTCTCCCTCCTGTCCACCGGCTCCTGGAGGTGTAAACAGGGGCTGTGCCAGTGCCTGGCAGTGCTCCAGGACCAGCTCAGTGTCAGGATGCAACAGGGGATTTTTAGGTTTTTTTTCTTTATCGTCAAGCTCAGCTCCAAACAAACCTTTAATTAATTCCTCCACAAAGTTCTGCTGAGCTCGTGGCCTCCAATTCCTCGGGGCTGCTAATTAACCTGATCTCCCTCCCTGCTCCTTCCTCGTGATTGTCAGTTTGCACTTGTTGAATCCTAATGCCTTCCCTGGTGCAACAATCTGCTCCTGTTCCCCAGACGCCTTCGCCCCCAGAGCACAGGCTCCACTTCTATTTTGCCTCTATGAGCTCATGCTCCAGCTGCCTGAGGAACAGCAACAGCTCCCACTCCTTCACGGCAAAATTCCACTTTTTTCAACATTTCCCCTTAGCCTTGGGAAAGGAAATCACCCAGGGATTACAGTTTTCCACTAAAATTTTCATTTTTCAAAGCTGTTGTCTGTAGGGTTTTTCAGTGACAGTTACAGTGCTGTGGAACCATGGAATCATGGGATGATTCAGGTTGGAAAAGGCCTTAAATCCCATCCAGCACCACCCCTGCCATGGGCAGGGACACCTCCCACTGTCCCAGGCTGCTCCAAGCCCCAGTGTCCAGCCTGGCCTTGGACACTGCCAGGGATCCAGGGGCAGCCACAGCTGCTCTGGGCACCCTGTGCCAGGGCCTGCCCACCCTCCCAGGGAACAATTCCTTCCCAATATCCAATTTAAATCTCCTCTCCTCCAGCTTAAAGCCATTCCCTCTGTCCTGTCAGTCTGTGCCCTTGTGAGAAATCCATCAGCATGTTCCTGTTGCAAATGTTTCCTGCAAAAACTTGAGGAGAAGGAATCTAGACTCTTGTCAGATTCACAGATGTCCACAGGCATTTTGTGCAAAAGCCCATTTTTTTGGGGGGTGGATAATTTCCCTCAGCTCCATCTTGACCAAAAGCCCATTGATTTCAGGCAGGAGGCACCCAGGCTGTTCTCAGCATGCAAAGCATGAAAAAAAGCTGAAAAAAATAAGCTCCTGAAAGGAACTGAGATGTTTTGGAGACATTTTAGTCTTTGTGTGACTCAGTTCCCTGAGACTGATGTGGGAGCACCGAGCCTTCCAAGCTTCCACGTGTGGTGACAGCGGGCACAAAAATGTTTGTGAAGCTTCCAGCTTTCAGGGGAGGCTCAGGTTGGATATTTGGAAAATTTCTTCCCTGAAAGGGTGGTCAGGCATTGGCACAGACTGGCTGGGCAGTGCTGGAGTCACCATCCCTGGAAGTGTTCAAAAAATGGGCAGAGGTGGCCCATTGGGGATTACTGGGCATGGTCAAAGGTTGGACTTGATGGTCCTGGAGGTTTTCTCCAGACTCAATGACTCTGTGATTGTTTCCATGCTCCTACAACACCCATGGGAACCATGTGGCCAGGGAAATGCTGAGGGTGGACCTGTGGGGGGGGGGGGGAATTTGCAGCCCGGGACCAGGGAGGCGAGTGCAGGACGTGGCACCACGGGAACGTCGAGGCACAAAGCCCGCTTTGGCTCCGTGTGGGAAACCAGGGCCCTGCAGCAAGGCAAGGCAAGGCCAAGGTGCTGCAGAGGGCCCAGGGACAGGTGGGATTGCTCACCTGCATTCCCATGGGAACAGCCTGGCACGGTGCTGCAGCTGGGCACAGTGAGCCCAGGGGAGGAGGGAGCTGAGGGATTTCACCCCAAGCCCAGCCTGCGCCGTGAGAAGAAGCAAAGGGGACGCCCTGGGCCCTGTCCTGGGCTCCAGTGCCCTCTCCCCTGGCTGGCCAATGCTGAGATCCCTCGGGGGGCAGAAGCAGAGCAGGGACCAGGGCTGTGCTCCCCACCCTTGGCAGAGCTGCCAGGGCTGGCCTGGGGGACAGGAGGTGGCCTCTGCCTGCCTCTCTCAGGGACTGGCACCTCACTGCAGGCCGCTGTTACTGAGCTTCTGCTTCCACTGTCAAGCCTGAAATAGAACCAATCCCACAGCTTTTTTTTTCTGTTGAACTAACAGTTTTTGTCTTTCCAGTCCTCCTGAGGCAAAAAACTTAAATTTGGAAAAACGCTGATATTTCCATTGGGTCCAACTCTTCTGGCCTCAAGGATTACTGGGATGCTGGGTGGCTCAGCTCCCTGCTGAGACTCAGGTGGGAACACTGAGACTTCCAAACCGTCTCGGGAAGTGGCACTGGGAGCAAAAAAATGCTGGGAAAGTTTCAAGAAGCCGACGTGGCCATGGAAATGCTGAGGGTTGGGGTGGGGTCCAAATTCAGGGAATGAACCTGCACCCCAAAACACTCTCATTAGAGACAGCTGGGAAATTTGCCCAGAGCAGTTGTGGCTGCCCCTGGATCCCTGGCAGTGGCCAAGGCCAGGTTGGACGGGGCTTGGAGTGGCCCCGGACAGTGGGAGGTGTCCCTGCCCAGGGCAGGGGTGGGAGCAGATGTCCTTTAAAGGCCCCTCGCAAGCCAACCCATTCCATGATTTTATAAATGCTGCCTGTTAGCTGAATGCTTGCGATGGAAGGAATATAAATGCCACAATTTCGAGGCGTTTTCTGTTATTCTTGTGGGCTTTGTTTGGGTTTTTTTTTAACTTGTATGTCACCCTCAGAGCAGTCCAATCAGGATCTTTTGTTTGCTGAAAAGGAGGAGTTTGGGAGCAGCTTCCTGGCACTTTGCTGCTCTAACAACCAAACCCCAGGTGCGTTTTGGGCAGATGAGAGGTCACCAACCCCAGCCCTGCTCTCCAAGCACCTGCAAAAAACCACTGCCTACAATGCTGATAAAATAACCTCCCTATTTTCCAACATTTAAAAACCTTCCTGGCTGGCTGGGAAGTGCCTGGACACCACAGCAACGAGCAGCAGCCCATTTTTAGTGCTGTATCCAGAGCAGGGCTGGGGGAAAGAGGCCACGCATGAAGCGGTGCCTGTGGGAAGCAGAACAGAGCTGCTCTTCCACCCCCGGTGCTCTCGAGGTTGAGTGAGGTGAGGCCACGTTGGGGGGGAACAATGAGATCATTTCGTTCCTCATCTGAAGGAATGTTTGCCAGGATCTGGCCCCATGGGGGGCAGCCCTGGAATTCCTACCTCATCCCACCACAAGGTCGCTCCCCAAGCCAGGCTTTCCAGCTCCAGTTGCCCACCCTGAGGGGGGAAATGTCTCCAAAATCCCCTCGGGCCTGATATAGTCCTCTGGTAATGAAACCCAGGAGGAAATGTGAAGGAGAAACCATATATAAGTGAATTTATGTATTTGGGAAAGATGCTGATTGTTGCTCAGTTCAAGATTTAAATTCTGAATATTATGTGAGCCCCGGATAAAAACGCAGCAGCTCGAGCCCAAATCCCACTTCTGCTCCCACCCTTTGAGGCCACCTGGGGCATTTTACTCACCCAGAGCCTCCATTTCTCTATGAGCAGTGACAACACAGGGCTGAGCCCTTCCTGCAGGGAATGAGGTGTGGAAGAGCAGCTCTGCCTTTCTCTGTGACACTCCTGTCACACAGGGCTCTGGGGACTCTGCTTTGGCTGTTGAAGACGGGAAGAAAAGGTCGTGGGAGCCCTAAAAACAGGGTGCAAACACCTTCCAGGGACTGCCCCCATTCCCTGGGGAACCCCCCGTGTCCAGCACAGCACCTGGGCTCCATCCCCCCCGGGGCAGCTGCCACATCCCAAGTGGGCCAACACAAGGCAAAGCAGGCCTGGAGCAGGGGAGAGGGGAAGGCCGGCCTTAAAATAAAATTCTTGGGGAAAGAAAAAAAAAAAGAAAAGGCAAAAAAACCCCACCCCCCACCACGCCCCCTCTCCAACTGAAATGCTTTGGAAATGTGAGAGTTTCTCTGAGGCTGAGAGATGACAAAGAAGGACCCCCAGGGAGAGGGGCTCAGTGGGAAGGAGAGAGCCCCAGGAACAGCAGGGCTTTGCCAGGGCCTGGGGGGTGCAGGGGGATGCCAGTTATCCCACCACAGCACATTTGTTTCCTTTCTGACTGTCCTGCTGTTGCTACAGCCATTAAAAGCAGCCCGTAAATAGCTCGGTGTGGTGATTTCCTAATTGAGTTAACTGCTGCAGTGGCTGTGCTGCTGAGGGATGTGGCTGGTGATTAGATAAGAGCATTACCCCTTGCAAAACGAGCACCACAGCGAGGGGTTTTTCTAGGTCAGGCCGGGCTGCTCAGCACAGCTCCGGCAGAGCCCTGAGCCCGTGGCCCCAGCCCATGGCAGACACTCATTACAGCTAATGAAGGGCTGTGCTCTCCTTCCCCTGGGGAGCCAGCGTGGAAAACAGCAGCATCTTCAAGCTGGAGTTAAGTGTCCCCTGCCACAAAGTCCAGGGTGGCCAACTCAGGGTGCTTGGATTTGCCAGGTCCTGCTAAGCAGGTGGTGAGTGAGGGGTCCCTGAGCTCTCGGGGGCTCTGAATTCCCCCCAGGATCAATCCCTGGTCCTGCTGAGCAGGTGGTGAGTGAGGGGTCCCTGAGCTCTCAGGGGCTCTGAATTCCCCCCAGGATCAATCCCTGGTCGTGGACCTCAGTGCAGAGCACAAGAGCACTGGAGTGTGGTGGTCCCTCAGGGCAAGCCTGCTGGAGCCTCCCCTGCAGATCTGTTTCTCCCCAGATGTGCCAGCCCCACACTGACCCTGGCCAAATCTTATTCCAGGGGCAGCAAACTCTGGGTCAGATGGTTCCTCCCTGGGTGACATCTCAGGTGCATCTCCAGGGTGCTGAGAGCCAGACCCATATCAGGAGGACCCACACCTCCAGGTGCAGGGCTTGGTGCCCAGATTTCCTGGGATGCCCACAGGAGACTTGATGGAGTTGGTGGATCACAGAATCATGGAATCAAGTAATGGTTTGAATGGGAAGGGACCTCAAAGCCCATCCAGTGCCACCCCTGCCATGGGCAGGGACACCTTCCACTATCCCAGGCTGCTCCAAGCCCCAGTGTCCAGCCTGGCCTTGGACACTGCCAGGGATCCAGGGGCAGCCACAGCTGCTCTGGGCACCCTGTGCCAGGGCCTGCCCACCCTCCCAGGGAACAATTCCTTCCCAATCTCCCATCCATCCCTGGGCTCAGTCACAGCACCAGCAGCCCAGCCTAGATGCAAAATGGGTGATGCTGAGGTGCCACCAATCCCCAAGAGTTTCACCCCTCCAGAGTCAGCCCAGAAGGACAATGAGATGCAGCAAGCCCTGGGGTTTCTCAGTCCCTCATGTCCTCCAGCTCGCAGTGACAAACAGTTGGAGGCAAACCCTTCATTTCTGATATCACAGAACTCAGAGCAAAGGGGTTCTTGTTTCCTTGGTGGTGCTGAGGCACCTAAACCTGCACTATATCCCAAAGGAGTGGCCAAGGGAACAGCAGGGCTGGGGACAAGCCATGAGGAAAGACTACCACAGCCACATTCCTGGATTCACTCCTCCACCAAAGTGCTTCCAGCCTGGAGGAGATGTCCCACTGGAGAGCAGCTCCACGTCACACCCCCAACACCTGCGCTGCTCCAGGCCTGAATCCAGAGGCTGGATCTGCCTGGCTGAAAGCACAGAGGGAGCTGCAGGACATCTCAGCTGCCCCTGGAGCCTTCTCTCCAGCTGAACCCCCAGGTCTCCCAGCCTGGCTCCAGAGCAGAGGGGCTCCAGCCCTTGCAGCAGCTCCATGGCCTCCTTTGGACTCCTCCAGCAGCTCCAGGTGCTTCCTGTGCTGGGCCCCAGGGCTGGGGCAGCTCTGCAGGTGGGGTCTCACCTGAGTGGGGCAGAGGGGCAGAATCCCCCCCTCCCTGGGAACAGCCCAGGCTTGGGAGGTTTCAGGGCTGGGGCAGGTCCAGCCCTCAGCCACCAACACTCAAACACCAGCTGAACATGAAACAAACCCCTTTTAACAAGAACTGAAAGTTTTAAAGAGTGAAATCCTGTTTTCCCTGTCAGCCCAGAGCTGGAATTGGCAGCACAAAAGCACCTGCCAGGGCTGGGCTGGAGTCATTAGCAGGATCAGAGCCCTGGCAGAGCAGCGGGAGCCTGGACTCGCTGACCTAATTTGCGTCCCTTCCAGCTCCAAGAGGCCTGTGATGTATTTTTAATGAAGCACACACAATAAACTGCTAACATAATATTAGAGGCTCACTTCAAAGCTCCATCAGGCAGGGAAATCAAGGTGAAAGTTTCTGGATTCATCATTATTATGTGTCACTCATCTTCACTATGACAACCCCTGGGCACTCCAGATGCTTCCTTTCCAGCCTTTGGAACGTGGTTTGGAGCCCACTCTCCTCCTCATTTTTTTCCAAGCAAACCAAAAATAACCTGGAAAGTAGAAATCTTGCCTAGATTCCCCTTATACACACATGCATTGTTCCAGCACCACAAAAGCTTTTGCAAGCAGCAAAATTTAGCAGCTCTGGAGAAAGCTGAGGCCACCTTAGACAAGTTTTCGGCCACCTGAGTAGCTCTTGTTCTGCTCACCCCTTCGGAGCTGGCATCTGGGAGGTTTGGGATGTGTCAGGGAGCAGCAAGAGCACTGCTGTTCCCTCAGGGAAGACCAGGATTAGGATGCTACGACTGGAAAAGGCCCCTCCAGTCACAGCTTGGCCCACAGGACCTGGGTGAGGGAGCAAGACCAAGGGATGGTGGCCAGGTCCAGCCAGGAGCCCGCACAGCTCCAAGGGGAAGCCAGGGAATCAATCCACAGGTCAGGACAAGGTCCAGGGATCATCCAGCAGGGTCACAGTGAGGTGACAGCTCCAAGGGCAAGCCATGAAATCACCCCATGGAGAAGCCAGGAGGGACATGGCAATGGCCAGTGCAGACCTGCACCCCCCAGTATGGCCTGGAGGCACCAGGCTGGACAAAACTGGAGCTCCTGGGGCCAGGCTTTGGGTGGAAACACCAAACCAGGCTGGCCAGGACCAGGAGCACCCAGAGTTAGAGCAGGACCCTGGCAGGGTGGGAGCTGCACCACCAACACAACAGAAAATGGGGGCTCTGAGGGTCACTTTGCTCCTTCCCTGAACTCTCAGGCCATTTCTTCTCCCAAGTATTTTCTCCTACAAAGCCAGGCCCAGGGTGGGGTTGTTGGGGTGTCTGTGCAGGGCCAGGAGTTGCACTGATGATCCTTGTGGGCCCCTTCCAACTCAGGATATTCCATGATTCTACAAAACCCCCCTTCCTTCTGGGATGGCTCTGCATCCCCCAGTGGCTGGAAATGATCTCTTAGGTTGTTTAAAGCCCACAAATCCGCTGGAAATAAAGAATATATTCCAAGGGTGGGAACAGATCCAAACCTCAAGGGTCCTCTGACTTCACCTAAATATTCCTGACCCCTCCAGCTGACAAGAGCTGGCCAAGAGCAATGTGGTCGAAGTCCAAAGCACCTCTCAGGTCCTACCAAAGTGACAATGTAGGACTTACCCATATGGAGGAGTGTGGAGGAAGCTGGTATTGAACCCCTCTGGTGAGCTGGAATTGCTGGAAAATTCCTAGAAGTGACACACAAATTAAAACATAGAGAGCAAAGTTAAACATCAAGGGGTTTTCCACTCCCACCCCTAATTCCCAGAAATCAGGTGTGTGTGTGGGAATGCATTCCCAGACTTCACATTGCTTCTCCTTCGTCCCCACATCCCAGCAAGGTCAGTCTGGCAGCACGGCAGGAAAAGAGCAAAGAAAAGGCATTTAGTGAGGTACAGAATGTAACAGCCTTGCTCGGGAACCTCGTTAGAATTCCAGCTTTTACTGCCCAAAGCGAACGGGAACATTTAGTCCCGGAGTCTCGAAGTGAAGCTGGCGTGGGTGCGAGCGCCTGCCGGGGGTGAGGAGCCGCTGCTGCTGCCCAGGCTCCCGCAGCTCCCGCAGCTCCCGCAGCTCCCTGCGGGCAGGGCAGAGCCCAGGCGCGGGGCCGGGGTGCTCCGGGCGGAGCGACAGTGACGGGGTCCTGTGCCGGCGTCAGGACACGAGGCACGGGAATGTCACCGGGATTTGCGAAGCGCCTGTAACCACCACACGCAGCACTCGGAGTAAGGATCACAGGAGATAACTTCCCGAGCCCGCTGCTCCGGGACGGCGTTCGTCCAACCGCTGGCTCTTCTTGACATTTCTGCAAACAGCTCATGAATATTCCATGGCAGCGGCTGCTCCCGCTGCCGCTGCTGCTGTGGTTTGAATGGAAATACCGGGGAGAAGAGAGCAGCTCTGCCCTTACTGAGCAGCGTGCGGCTCAGTCCGAGTCCTCAGGCAGCTACTCCAGAGCTGGGCTCCGGTGCGAGCAGAGAGCAGCCGAGCATCCTGCCCCTCTCCTGCTGCGGGAGAAGCTTGGATGCGTCTGGAGACCCAGCCCACCGCACCCAGACGGGCCCCGGGAAGGACTGAAGGACGCACCCGCCGTGTCACCGTGGCGGAGGCTGCAGCATCTCCCTGGCTGTGCCCCAGGGCTCAGAGGCAAACAGAGCTCCTCGGGATGATGTCTGAGGGTTTGGGGGCAGCTCCACGTGGATTTGGGCACTGTGGAAGGAAGGTGCTGGGTCCCTCCTGGCAGCCACGGGCACGGGAGAGCCCAGCACAGCCCCTGCCCAGGGCAGCGGGAGGGTCCCCAGCCTGTCGGGGCACCTGGTGAAAGGTGCTCCTGCTGCCCATGCCAGGAAACTCCTGCTCCTTCTCCAGAGGTGCTGGATCCACCTGCACTGGCAGGCAGGTGCAGAAAGCAGAGCAGGATGTCCCAGCTCAGCAGGGAGCTGCAGGAATTCCAGTTGAAACCCCAGCAACCACCACCATCAGAGAGGTGCAGCCTCACTGCTTCAAAACGTGAGCTGCCCACTCCCATGGAAAAGCCCAGCACTCCCTCCTCACACCAGACCTTGCAGTTGTTCCGTTCCTAGTTGAAATTCCAGGGATAACACTCCAGACCAGCCACGGAACAACAAATCCAAGTGGGATCCAGCCCCAACCACACCAGCAGAGAGGAGCTGAGCAGTCAGCAAAGCACTGCCCACAGACCCGACCCAAAACAAACCCTTGAAGGTGGAACCTGCCACAAATAAACCGCTGCAGGAGGACCCTGACACCAGTAAAGCCCTGTAGGTGGACACTGGGACCAGTAAATCAGTGCAGATGGCGACTGGGACCAGTAAAGCCATGCAGATGGACCCCGACACCAGTAAGGCCCTGCAGATGGACCCTGACACCAGTAAAGTCATGCAGGTGGGCACTGACACCAGTAAGGCCCTGCAGGTGGGCACTGACACCAGTAAATCAGCACAGATGGAGACTGGGATCAGTCAGGCCCTGCAGGAGGACCCTGACACCAGTAAATCAGTGCAGATGGACACTGGGATCAGTCAGGCCCTGCAGGAGGACCCTGACACCAGTAAATCAGTGCAGATGGACACTGGGATCAGTCAGGCCCTGCAGGAGGACCCTGACACCAGTAAATCAGCCCAGATGGACACTGGGATCAGTCAGGCCCTGCAGGAGGACCCTGACACCAGTAAATCAGTGCAGATGGACACTGGGATCAGTCAGGCCCTGCAGGAGGACCCTGACACCAGTAAATCAGTGCAGATGGACACTGGGATCAGTCAGGCCCTGCAGGAGGACCCTGACACCAGTAAATCAGTGCAGATGGAGCCGCCCACCAGCGAGAGGCTGCGAAGGAGCCCAGCCCGTGAGTCATGCGAGCAGCGCCCGTGTCGCTGCCATGTGGAGTGCAGCAGGCTATCAAAAGCGATGATTTCATCCCAAAAAACGGCCCTGTTTTTGTGCTTGATGACAGCTGGGCCTTTTTGGTACCTGCTGACCTAGAACAAGTCTCTCCACCGGCACTGAAGGTGGGTCACTCCGAGATTTGAAGTGCCTCATCCTTCAGTGAGTGGGCAGGGTGCACCGTTATTTCCATTGTGCCTCTTTTTGCCAAGGCTCTGTTATCCCTATTTATAGATACCTTGGGATGCAATTCCAATAAGTCTCACCTGCCTCAGCAGTTCCCCCTGCAGTGTCCTACTTATGGCACAAATCAAGGGGGCTCTAATTAGAGTTTCTGGCCCAAGCCAGACTCAAATATTTGACTTTGGATTTATAAGAAAGCTTTTCACAGATTCTTTGCCCTCACCATGGTCGTAGGCAGAGTTCCTGCTGTCTCCAGAGCTTCCCACCAGCAATCCTGCACCGTGGCCCAACATCATCCCTAAAAAACTCCTGTCTCTCCTGCCTGTTCTCTGCTCTCCTGCCCACCCCCAGCTCTCAACAGCTCTGGGTTTTTTATCCTTTCCTGATTTTGAGAAGGAGGCAGAACAGCAATAACTCTACTCCCTGACTGCCTAATGATGGGGAACTAATCCAGAAACACAGCTTGGAATTAAAAACCCTTCCAGCCTTCATTATTTCTATGCATCATGTTTGTTTGGAGCAAAACTCAGCGGCTCAGATAATCTGCTCCGTGTCAGAGCAGAGATGTGGAAACACAGCTTGCTCACAGGGTTATGGGGAGTCTCTTTAGGAGCAGAGATCTCATCCCTGTGGAGTCACAGCCAGCTGGGAATTTGCCCCAGGATCTCCTTTTGGGGAAGGGTGGAGCAGAGAGACCACCTGCCTGCAGCCCAGGTGTCCCCACAGACAGGTGAGGACAACAGCTCTCAGTGCTCTCCTCATTCTTGTGGCATTTGGGGTTTTTCCTTTGGTTCCCCAACTCCCAGAAGGAGTGGGGAGACTCCAGGCTCAGATGAGAAAAGCCTGGAAAAAGGGTCCCCAGTCCCAGAATGCAGCTAACAGGACTCAGGTGAGCTTCGTTAAGGAGCTGATTTCAGCTCGGGAAGCTGAGCAGGGGGAGAGTCCCAGGGCTGCTGTCGGGAACAGCTTGGAAACGGGAGCTCTGTGTCCCAGGAGAAGGGCAGCAGAGGCAAAGGCAGCTCCTCCCACATCCAGTGAAAGAGGGGGAAGTGGGGAAACAAACACATTTGAGGCAACTGTCGATTCCTCAAGTCTGAAGCCAGGAGACACCACCAGAGCAGGCACCGAGGTGAGCAGGGACAGCAGCCAGGGAACGGCTGGAGAGCAGGGAAAGGTCCTTCCCCCAGAGGCTGCTGGGCACTGCCCAGGCTCCCCAGGGAATGGGCACGGCCCCGAGGCTGCCAGAGCTCCAGGAGCGTTTGGCCAGCGCTGCCAGGGATGCCCAGGGTGGGGTTGTTGGGGTGTCTGGGCAGGGCCGGGGGGGACTCTGTGATCCTTGTCCCATCCAGCTCAGTGTATTCCATGATTCTGTCATTCTGCATGGAGCAAAGTGCCCGGAACACTCCTGGGGACACAGCCTGGAGTGGGCAGTGGACAGAGGATGTCCCCCAGTGCCCGCCATGGTCCCTTTGGCTGCCCCTGTCCTGCTCCCAGTCTCTCCCAGTCACCTGCTGGGGCATTCCCAGCAGGGCTGACTCAGCAGCTGCAGCCATGAGCTCCAGTCCCAGCCCCATGGGGCACTGTCCCTGCCCAGACTCGGACTGTCCGTATTCCAAAGGCTTGGAGGGGCTCTGGACAGGGACAGGGAGGAATCCTCAGGAGAACACAGCTTGTACTCGAACTGCTGAGCCACAGGTGTCCGAGCAGCTCAGTCCTTCCCAATCCATGGCCAGGATATCTGCTGAACCAGGCCATCAGTGGGGCTTCTTCCACACTGCATTCCCCCTCTCTTGCCTCCAGCTTTGATGGGAAAGGTCTTGCTGATGGAAATGACATCAGAGCCACAGCATCCCTCCATGAAGTTTTGATCCCGGTGAATCACAGTTATCCATTAGCAAAGGAAAAAAAAAAAATCTTTCAAAACCAGTTGGATGAAATTCCTCTTCCATAGAATCTGTCCAATCAGGTGTTGCAGCTTGGCAGCAGAGATGGGGTCCCCTGGAGTGAGGGTCACCACACCTGTGTGTCAGGGACCCCATTAGGATGGGACAAATCCCCACCTGCAGAGGCCTTCAGGATCCACTTCCCCATCCACAGGCAGAGGAGCAGCCCCATCCCCTGTGCAGGAGGGTGGGAAGGGGGAGGGAGGGGCAGAGGATCAACACCCTCCCCGTGTGACCACGACAAGGAGGGGCACAATCATCTCATTGCCAGCTTGGGTTGTCCTTCCAGGTGGACCCGAAAACCTGCAAAAAGGGTTTCTCTTTTGGTTCTGTTCCTGCTTGGAACTACCACCCAGCAATCCCTGGAGACAAATTCTGGAATTAAGGATGAATGTGGTGTGTTCCCACCGCTGCTGGAGGGGCTGGGGTGCCGCTCCTCTTCAGCACTGCCAGGGCTCTGCGTGGGGACGGTGCCAGGGGACAGTGGGTGCTGGGGGGTGCAGCTCTGTGCTGCTGATGGGGAGCCCATTCTTCCCAGGGATCCCATCCCTCATCCCTCCTGGCTCCTTGCTGCTGACTTGATTTCATTGCTGGCATCAGTGTCAGGAGCAGGAAATTGAGTGTGACTTGCACAGGAGAAAGGAAGGGAGAGGGAGGATCCTGAGATGAGGAACAGCCAACAGGGTCCTGAGCCCTGCTGGGTGAATCCCACTCAACTCAGTGACATCCGAGTGTAAAATATGTCTGGGAGTATCTGGAAGAGTTGTCCCAATCCCAGCATGGCACAAAGCAGGAGTGAAACTCCCTTCATTTGAATTCCTCTCCTACCTCACCTCACCAGAGCTCAGCCTTTGCCTCTTCCAAGCTCCTATGGGAATTCCTGCTGCCCACTGCATCCCCTTCTTCAATATTTGTCATTCCAATGGCCTTCTAATGCCTGTAAACACAGGAATTGGCATCTGGACAGCAGGAAATCTAGGAAATTAGCACGAGGGACTCTTCTGGGCTTGTGGCCAATGTCTAGTCCTAGGAACCACTGAAAGCATGGCAAAGTTGAGCTCCAGAAAGCGGGAACGGTGTCACTGGGTTGGCAGAGTGCAGCTCCTGCTCCGTTCAGGATAATGACAGGAATTCCTTGTCTGCTTTGCATTATCCACAGGGAGCCAAACTTCCTGAGACCCTGATCTGGGCAGGGCAAGCCCAGCTCTGCCCTTCAGCTCCTGGGTGGAAATGCCACAATGGTCTCTTTTTTTCTCTATTTTTCCTTTCAGGTCTATCCTGCATTTTTGCCACCTGGTCTGGCTTCCTCGTGCCCACGGAGCAGGAATCTGGACCACAAGCCTCACAAATGACTGTACAAGGGGTCACACTGAGCCTATGACCCAAACAGGAGGTTCCACGGGAGCCTGTCACAGCACCCAGCAAATCTTCCAGCTTTTCCACGGGCTTTGGGGTGGTGCTGACCCCATGACCAAGCTGCTCTCTACTCCTGAGCTTCAGATTCCAGTGCAGCTTTGAATCCTTCAGGAGTCTCGATGATGCGTTTTGGGATGAGTGGGAGAGGACAGGGAATGCAGGGCCTTGGGAAATCCTTCAGTGCTGGCACGATGGGACAGATCCGAGCAGGAATGGCAGAAGTGGCTGGTGAGGTCCCAGTCAGAGGCCTGTGAGTGTGGACAAGTGCACACCAGGCTGGGCACACCCAGCAGGGCTGGCAGGGCTGGCCAGCTCACCCCGGCACTGTCCCAGCACATTTCCTGCTCCATCCTTCTGGCAGGACAAGGAATTTGCACCCAAACACACCTTGGCCCTCTGCAGAGGCTGGATCGTGGAGCTGGGCTGGCAGGAATCAGATCTGCTGGGATCCCAGGGCTGTTCTGCACAGCAGCTCCTGCCCAGCTGGGACGGACAGACCTGTCCCCATCTCAGTGACATGAGGAAGGTGTTCACTCCTGGGGCTCTGTGCCACACCTTTTTGGCAGCTCCAGGCGGGGATTTGGAGACAGATCACAAATGCAGCGCTTTGGGCACTCCCTGTCACTCACCGAGGTGGGAACTGGCTGTGGCAGAGGTGGGAAGAGCCAGCAGCACCCCGGAGTGGGGCACAGCCCCTGCCACGCTGCCCCACAGCATCCCGGGGGGAACATCGGCCATCCAAGCATCTTCCCATGGTCTCTGCTCCCTCCTCATGAGCCATCAGGCCCAGGACAAGGCTGGAATAAGCCCCAGCCCTGCTGATGCCCGTCACTCCTGGCTGGCAGGGCCTCACTCCATCTGGGAAGCTCAGCACCAGTCCCAGTGCTGGGAACCCCAAGGGATGGTGCAGCCTGGAGCCCCCCCAGTCTGACTTCCACACATAATCCTGGAGTGCGCGTTCCCTTGGGACTGTGGCACTGCCCTTCTCCGGCCTCCATCCCATGCCAGCTGTGTGTGACAGGCTGCTCCTGCCTGCACAGAGCTCCAAACCCCAGCAGGACAGAGGGGCACAGGAGAATCTCTGTGGTTTGATGAGGAGAAGCAGCCTCCTGATAAGCTCTGTGCCCAGCCCTTCCTAGCCTGGCCCAGGAGGTGGCTGCAGTGCCAGGAGGGCACAGCCACGTCCACTTTATGGCCCACTGGGTCCTATGGGGTGGCATCCACTGTATGTGGACAGCAATGGTTTATTCTTTCAGCATCCCAAGGTGACCCTGGAGATGAAGCCACTGGCACGGTGACCCCAAGGATGGACACCTGAGCTGCCAGGCTGGGAGCTGTGTTTTTGAGGAGATACCTCCCCGTTTCCTAAATCCCAGTGCTGCTCCACTCGGGATCTACCACAGAGCTGAGCCCATCTGTGCAGAGCAGGAGAAAAATGGCCCTGCCCAAATCTTGGGATTGTTGCTGACATTCCTCTACCCCAGCTCCGAGGGGCTGGGCCAGTACTTCCTGCTCTTCTGAGCATCCTGGAATCTGAATGATGCCAGGAGAAGGTGGGACAGTTTGAAGAGAAACAGGAGCATGAGCAGGGCATGTTTCACACAACCAAACCCTTTGCTGGCACCAGTTAAAGGTTGCATAACCATCCAAAAATGCCTTATTTATCACTGTGGTGTTAAATCTCAGATCACACTTCACATCCCTTTAAATTTTCAGCTTTTGAGCTGCTCCGAGTCCTTCACCCCTCGCAGATGACAAGCACTTAGGAAAAAGAAATCTTTATTTTATAGTTTTTTTGTATACTTGTACACAAGTAAAATAAAATGCATATCTATATATACTGCAATCTTGTGGAGGGGCAGGCAGCATTCTTTAACAAATGCTGCCTGTAAACATGGTGTGAAGGATGGAATGGAGACGGAAAAACTGCAAGAGTCATCAACATAGGATTAAAACAGCATCAAATCCATTACCTCTGCAAATGGGAACCTGCAACATTGTTCAGTGTGATGGCGAGTTACAAACAGATTTTGGACATTCTTTTCAGAGCATTTCTTACACTTCTTTTTTTTTTTTTTTTTCCTGTAAATAAACCATATTTCTTTACCATCTGCTGTAGCAAAAGCTGCTTTGTGGGCAAGTGCAGTTCCGAAGACCAAAGGTATAATTCACAGGTTTCAGGACAAATAAATTATGTACATCTCGGTATTTGTCTTTTTGTTTTGTTTGTTTGTTTGTTTTAATAAAGGCATCCAGTTAAGTTTTGTGTAACAAAGCTTTCTCAGGGTGGATGGGAGTCCTGCTTTTGTTTGCAACATTTATGGAGGTCAGCAAAAGTCGAGTATTAAAGTGTCATCAACCCAGGAAAAGAGTTAATTTTAGCAGAACAACAGTAAGCTCCACACCAAGGGGGGGATCAAAAGGCTTAGGCTGAGCTGTAATGTGGAGCTGTTCCCCTGCTGGGTGAGGCGGCACTGGGCCTTTGATCTGTTCTTTTTAGAGCAGCCCTGCCTCTTTTTGGTTGGGACTGTGGAAGGTTCAATGGGCTCTAGAAATTCGGGTCTCAACTTGGTCAAAGGAGGGTCTACAATGCTGGGGAAGGTCCCAAAGGGGGAATCGTTTATCTGCTTGTTGCTGCCGTTTTTGGAAGGGTCCGTCTCCATGTACTTGGGCCTGGACATGTTCTCCTTCTCCTTGAGGTGGTTGTTGGACGAGCGGCTGCTGTGGGAGGAGGGCCCTCCCTTGCCTTTAGCTTCGTAAATAAAAGACTTGTCCATCTCAGGCTGGCAGCACTTGGAGGAGCCGTCGTGGGAGCCCAGCGGGGGGAGCCCCGTCGGGAGTTTCCCCGACCTGGTTTTGGTGCTAAAAACGCTGGTGCGGATCTGGTTGAAGGAGTCCACGCAGCCGTCCAGGTCGGAGCTCTGCAGCCGCTTGAGGTCCCGCCCTGCCAGGCGAGGGGGCAGGTGGCACTCCAGCTCCGAGGAGGAGCCCTTGAACTGCTTAAACCAATTCCAGAGCGAGCGGGCCTGGCAGTCGCAGATCCACTGGTTGCCGTTGAGGCGCAGGTACTGCAGGGACACCAGGGGGGCCATGGTGTCCCCCGTGAGCACGGTCAGGTTGTTGTTGAACAGGTACAAGGTCATCACCTTCCCCAGGTCGTGGAAGGCGCGCCGGTGCACCAGGCTCACCCTGTTCTGGTGCAGCAGCAGCCGGTCGAGGTTGATCAGCCCGCGGAAGACGTTCTCCGACAAGCTCTTGATTTTGTTCCCGTGCAAGAACAGGTACGTGAGGTTCGCCAGGTCGATGAAGGTGTCGTCCAGCAGGATCTGGAGGTTATTATCCTGAAGGTAGAGGTACTGCAAGGAGAACAACCCTCGGAAAAGCCCCGTGGAGAGCTCCAGGAGCCCGCAGCGGTCCAGGTGCAGGGTGTGGAGGTGCACCAGCCCCCGGAAGGTGACGGGGTTGATGGATTTCAGGTTTGTGTTGTCGCTGAGGTCCAGCTCCTCCAGTTTGGTGAGCCCGTAGAAGGCCCCGGGCTCGATGAGGCTGATGTTGTTGGAGTGGATCCACAGGATGGTCATGTTGCGGCAGGAGGTGAAGCTGGTGGCCCTCACCAGGGTGATCCGGTTGTTGTGCAGGAAGATGCGCTGGCTCTGGATGGGGATCTCCGTGGGGATCGCTGTCAGCCCCTGCTGCTGGCAGCTGATGGTGATCTTGGGTTCACTGTAGCATACACACGCCCCGGGGCAGGACTCCACTTCTGACGGGATGTTCAAGCAAAGCACCAAAATCAGCAGTTTGCTTCCTGAGGAATGACAAGAAAAGGGTGGGAATTAGGCAGGGTCGTGGAGAGAGCTTCTCCTTGCAGAGGAGCCTGCAATCCCCCTCTGAGTGCAGCACCACCAACCACAACCAGATGCCAGGGCAGCCAGCGATTAAAAGGTAGGATTAAAAATGGGATCCTACCACTCAACTCAAAAGCTTAAATCAATGTACACTTGTAGAGATGGAGTCCGAGTGTCTCCTCTGCCCTGCACCCTCGGGACGTGAAAGAGAGGGATCAGCACTTGGATTTACACATCCAACACCAGCCCTGTTCCCAAGATCTTACCTGAGCAAAGGGACTGAATTTTAGGGCATTTCCCTCTGCCATGGGCACACCTGGCACAGCTCAGCCCCTGGAAAAGCACCTGGGATGGACCAGGAAACTCCAAATCCCATCCCAGCATTGCCACCAGCTCCTCGCTTTGCAAGGTCACAGAACAACTCTTCCAAACAAGCAGGTGTCCCCACACTGCTCTCGAAACAGAACTGTGGCTTTCCACAAATAATTTTGGATGGATTTGACCTTCCTGGGAGAAATAACTGTGAGACATTCCCAGAATAACTTTCAGGTCAGACCTGCCTGGAGAAGTCTCAGGGCCAAGAGGATCCTTTCCTTCTCCTGGTCAAACTTTCAGACACATATTCCTGCTTCCTCTCTCCCCATTTGCTTTTTCTTTGAACCTGTGCAGCCATGGAGGAAGAGGAGGAAACAGCAGGATCTTCCACGGTGCTGTTGTAGGAGAAAGGCACATGGCAGGATCCCCCCCAAGTGTGCCAGGCAGGAACAGATTCCATGTGTCCCAAGCATGCAAGCAGCCCTGAGAGGAACAATTTTTCCTGGTGATGCCCACCTGCTTCCCCAGGAGCTGGGCTGCACTGGAATCACAAGGAAGCATTTTGGTTCACCAAATTCCCCAGCTGGGGAGCTGGGAATGAGTCTGGAGGGAGGAAAGGGATGGACAGAGCAGCAGCTGCTGCTCTTTCTTCTCCAAAGGGACCTCGAGGGTCCCTGAAACTTCCGCTGAGACACCTGAGGAGAGCCAGGCTGTTTCCCTGCTCCCGGTGGGGAAGGGAAGCAGTGCCAGCAGTGCTTTCCCAGCAATTAGCAGCCAGTAATTAGTCTGATTCCTCCAAAAGGGAGCTGAAATGAATGGGCAGCAGCCGGTGCAGTGGGGGGCTCCATTTGGGAATGCCGTGTGTGAGCAGGGACACCGCGTCCCCTTCCCAGCTCCTCCCAGCACCTCTGGCAAAGGGACAAGAGTGGCTTTGCCTCTCTTGTGGGAGGGTTTTGCCTCTGTTGTGGGAGGGTTTTTCCTCCTCTGAACCACTCAAAACTTCATTCAGGGATGTTGATGCCTCATTACCAAGAAAGGTGGAAAAGAAGAGTTCAAAAAGCCAGACAGGAGAGCCCAGCGGTGCAGAATGGGATGAAGTGGGGAGACTGGAGCCACATCCAGCCTTGCAAATTCCCGAGGGGGAACCCAAAGGCCAAGCCTGCTCCTCCCTTAGAGCCTGGCAGGTGCTCACGTGGCCAATGAAACCACATCAAACACCAACAATAACAGATTAAACACCACACGGAAACCTGGCCAAATGTTTACTGAAGGAATAACAACAATTGGAAAAGCCGAGGTGGGAAAGAACAGGCCGGGATCCCAGGTGTGGGTGTCAGCCTGGTAAAACAATTCCCCGTGTGCAGTTAATAAACCTGGTGTGATCCAACAGTCCCATACAGGCAGGAGGCTCCCATATATCATATTCCACGAGGGATAAAAACCCCAGCTCAGCATGCAGAGATAATTGGGGCCTGATGTTATCAGCTGCTGAGCCGCCCTGCAAGGCAGAGTTTGAGCGCAGTGTTGTGACACATTCTGGCTGCCTTGTCATGTTTTGACGTGTCACGTCCCATTGCAGGAAGCACAGTAACACGAGACAGCTGAAGTTCCCCGCTGGAGCCGTGGCACACCAAGAGCAGCCTCCTGGGAAATTAAAACAGTGCTGGCGACTCTCCGGCCATCCCTCTGCAGCTGATAATGAAACCCCGTGGGCAGGGAAATGGGACTTTCTGGAGCCTCTCTCTTCAGCTCCGTGACTGGGGTGATGGGGACGGGGTGCCACCGGAGCAGTGGGAGTCACCTCATTATGCAACACCTCCCACTCCAGCAAAATAGCTCGGACTGGGACACTGTCCCCAGCTGTCCCCGGCTGCTCCCTCCCTACCATGGCCTGGGGCAAATCCAGCCACAGCCCGGCTGCATCCCACAGGCCTTAGGAATACATGGAAACAGTGGTGGGAATGCAAAGAGGAACCGCAGTGATGCCATTCCTGTCCCAGCTCCAGCCAAGGGCACGATAAATCCATGTAAATCCATGTATACACGAGGAGAGAGGAGAGGATAGGAGGCAGCTGGCAGAGGATGAGCCATGGGCATCACCCTGCCCGGTGCCACCCATCCCGGCAGCTGAGCGCGCACAGGTGATCCACAGGATCTCTCTTCCCATGGGAAGCTCCCGGGCCGGCAGCAGGGTCCTGTCCCAGCTCCTGGGTGTGCCCAGAGCCGGAGCACTGCAGCTCCTGGCTGGCACTGAGGAGCAGCAGGGAAGGGGCACATCCTGCTCCGCTCCGAGCCTCGGCTCTCCTGGTCCCGCTCCGATGCCCCGGAGGCTGCCAGCAGCGGTGAGTCAGTGGCACTGAGAGCGCTGCCAGCCAGCAGCACGGGGAAATTAATTACAGCAGGGCCAGGCTATACGCTTTAATTAGGGACCTGGTGTTCATGAGCTGCTCGGATTAGCTCCTTCCACCGAGACAGTTCCTGTCAATCATTCCCCAAAGCCTTTTTCCAGTGACTTTCCCGCCGTGCAGCTCAGCCGTGTTCTGACTGATCCATGACAAAGCCCAGCCGCTGTCAGTCCCAGCCAGGGCAGGGCCAGAGGGACGGGCAGGAGTGGATGAAGCCGTGGGAAACCAAGGTGACACTTTCATCCCCAGCCAGGCTGGGTGTGCTGTGACAGAGACCCCAGGGACCCTGCCATGGCTTTCCCTGCTCCTCCAAAATCCTCCTCCAGTGCCTGGTGTCCAAGCAGCAGCTGTGCCTGCTCTCAGCATGTCCCAGACTCCAGTGGCCACCAAGTGCCATGAGCCACCCAGACTTTGCACCGGGATATTTTGATTTGTTCATTTTCCTGGAGCACTGGGTTCAGCTCTGGCCATGGGCTCCTTCCTTTTCCAGGAAAAACACCCCCTGCCCTTAGGCCAGAAGTGCAGGAGACATTCAAGGCCAGGTTGGACAGGGCTTGGGGCAACCTGGGACAGTGGAAGGAGTCAGGGGGTGGAACAAGATGAGCTTAAAGGTCCTTCCCAACCCAAACCATTCCAGGATTCTGTGATTCACAGGCGTTACAGGGAGGAGGGAGGTCAGAAGGTTCCCTGTCTGCCCATTCCCAGAACATGCCACGCTCAGCTCCCAGGGAGGAACAGCATCCTCCCCTCACCGTCCAGATAAACCCATTCCGAGTTCTGTACGTGCAGTGAGCTCCCACCACCACTGGATGCTGGATCCTCCACCTCCAGCTGGACTCTTCCACCTCAGTGCCCATCCCTGATGAAAAGCCTTGGAATGACACCCATCCCCTCCTCTCTTAGCCGAGAAACCATCCCTCCCTCTTGCAGAACATGATTAAAACTTAACTCGAGAGTTCCTGTCAAAAGCAAAAGATGAAAGAAATTCCAGAACCTGGAACCTTCAGTCTCTCCAAGACTTTGGCTTTGAGTTTAGCATTTGTTCCTCCAGAGCTTTCTTAAAAGCCAGAAAGCTCCTTCAGTGAAGCTGCAGCGCTTCTCCTTTGCCATCCCCGAGTGTTCTGACTCATGGAACTGGAAGCAATTAAAGTGGGTCCATTATCTGCCTCTCCGCCGCTCCCCCGGGCCATCGCCTTGTCAAACGTGGCAATTAGAAAGAAAAGGCTCCGGGGGCCTCCAACAGATGCTTTGCAAACTTTTTCCAGAAGGCCAAAGCGAGCAGCAATTTGGTGCCGTTTGCAGAGCCACGGCCTCTCCCTGCTGCTCTGCTCGCGCCTCGATTGATTCGGAGATATTCTAATGTGGCTTTCCTGCAGTGGAGGGTCAATAACCATCTCAATTCTCTCCTGCTCGGACATAAAGGGAGTACTTCACAATACGAAGCCTTTTGCTGATGCACACAGCGTTTTGCCTTTGTTTATAGTAGGGACACACTGGAGCTGCCGAATTCCCGGCTCGGAGTGGGCATCGTTTGAAATTCCGTGGGCATCGTTTGAAATTGCGCTCTTGGCTGCTCCCGGTGCCTCCCGCTTTGTCCTGCGGCCAAAGGTGGGGCTGTGCCTGTGCCACAGGGAAGGGGGCAGGGCTTTGATGCATTTCAAGTGAAGGTGAACCGAGAGATCAATGAGGAAGGACAACTGGTTCGGAGTCTGGAGTTTCCCTCCCTTCTGCTGCGGAGATGAAGGATGGAGCACGATGGTGCGGCTGGAGCGGCTCCAGCTGGGAGGAGAGGACAGGGGTGAAGCTTTGCCACCATAAAGCACCGGGGACAGGCACCAGAGTCACATCTCTGGGGCAGTGAGGTCCTGGGGCAGGGACAGAGCAGGTCCATGCCACCCTCAGGCAGCTGCAGCACAACATTTTGGGGCTGAGGCAGGTCCTGGGACACCTCTGCATCTCCGTGGGGGTGTCAGACACCCCTCTGAGGTGGGACGGTCAGTGGGGTCACTGGGGTGAGCGAGCTCTGGGGTTCTGAACCGCTCCCCAAGCTCTGCTGGGGATGCTCCATGTCCAGGGGCTGGAGCTTGAGCCCCAACTCACACCAAAACACCGGTGATGAATCCCAGCGGCTTAAAAAGAGGGAGCTAATTCTCTTTTGGACACCCTTGGGGGCCTGAGGCAGCAGGAATGGTGCAGGCAGGTTTGGCACAGCTCCCATGTGAGACCTGCGCCAGCCCTGCCTGGAGCTGCTGGGATATGAGCGGCAGTAGGAGCAGCAATTTACGCACCTGTCCCTGGTCCCACATCCTCTGGGACTGCATCCAGACCCATTAACCTTTGGGACTGTGGTGCTCTTCCTTGCCTTTGGCAGCACAGCCCCGCTGGAACATCCAGGCTGTGCCCTGAACAGGATTTGAGCAGGAAAATTCTCAGCTGTGGCCAGGGCTGAAAGGTCATTTCCGTAATGCATCCCGGCAGGGAGGCAGGCAATGGCTGTGCCATTTCCTCACTCCGGGGTGTTCATCTTTTCCTCTTAAATCACACTCCCTTAATGTGATTTTTGGACTTAATATTGCAGGGATATTTTGAAGGGAAGAAGGTAAAAACGAGTTATATCTTGTGCAATTCTTCCACTCCATCCTCCCAAACCTCCAGGGGGGTTTGAACGCTGATTCTTCAGCATCGCTCGGGGCTGAGCTCCACAGCTCATCCCAGGAGCTCAGGGCAGCACAAACCTTCCCTGGGATGGCTCCATCCTTTCCTGGGGTGTTCCAAAGCAGCTCCCAGTTGTGGGGCTCCCCATCCCTGCCAGTGGGTCTCCCTTGCTCCCAAAATTTTGGTGGCAGCCTGGATTTACCCAAAGAACTTTTAGGCGGGGTTACACTTTTGGTGCTTTGCCAGCATTTCCCTCGGCAGCAGCAGGGAGAGGAAGGAGAAGGGGAGAGTGAACAGTTTGTATTTCAGCCCATTTGAATGAGAACTCGACAAGGAGCAGAAAAATTAAAGTTTCTTCTGTAGCCAGAGGGTTTTCATCCTGCTGGATTCCCAAGGCCTGCTGCAAGGCACCAAGGTGTGAGAGCCTCGCAGAGAAAAGGTCACCAGAGCCCTTCCGAGGGGAAATATCAAGGGATTTAACCCCAGGAGTCATCAGGTTCCCGGTTAACAATAACAATTATCAATTATTACAGCCCAGGAGTGCCCTGGGAAGCCAGGGAAAGGGAAAAGTCCTGATTCCAATGAAAGGAGGTGAGAAGAGCTGCAGGGACACAGGCCAGGGACATCTGGGCTGGGCTGAGATGGGATCCAGCAGCAGACAGAGGTGGGAATGCAACTCTAAATTGTGAGAGCCTTTCCCAGGCACCTTCTCCAAGCCCTGGGCACACAATGAGGCAGAGCTTCCCTGGCTCCCTAACAGCCATAAAACCTTCTCTCCCCTCTTCAGGATTCTTCCAGGCCCTAGGTCCTTGTGGGAATGCTGCCCCAGATGTTTTTGCTGTTCTTCACAGCTTTTCCTCTTTGCTGCAGGGGTGGGAGGGCGATACTTGGGATAGCAGGGCAGCGTGGGCCATGGCAGAGGTGAGGATGGAACTGGGCAGAGATTCAGATGGAATTTTGCAGAAATTTAGGTGGACTTGTGCAGAAGTTCAGATGGACCACTCCAGAGGTTCAAAAGGACTTTTGAAGTGTTTCAGATGGACTTTTGCAGAGATTTAGATGGACAATTCCAGAGCTTCAGATGCACTTTGCAGAGTTTCAGATGGAATTTTGCAGATGTTTAGATGGACAGTTCCAGAGGTTCAGATGGACAATTCCAGAGGTTCAAAAGGACTTTTGCAGCATTTTAGATGGACTTTTGCAGAGGTTCAGGTGGACAATTGCAGAGGTTTCAGCTGGGCCATTGCACAGATTTAGCTGGACAATTGCAGGGGTTCAGATGGACTTTTGTAGAAGTTCAGACGTTCTGCTCTGTCCCTTAGTCCTGCACTCTTCTGCCACCGCAGGCCCCAGGCTGAGCATGGCAAAGATCCCTCCCCGGAGTCCCCGGGTCCCTCTGGTGAGTGGCAGCAGCTCATTCCCAGCCCCTCTCTGTGTTTGTTCAGGGTGGCTCTGGGCTGGCTGCCAGGGTCCATTAAAGCTCAGCTGGGCTTGGGAATCTCTCCATGAACCCCTCGTGCAACAAGTGCCCAAACATGCACTGCCCTTCAAGCAGAGATGTTATCACAGCTCACAGTGCCCAGAGCTTCAGAGGTCAGCTGGCTGTGAGCAGGGACATCTCCCTGATCCTTCAGCCAAGCTGCAGCAGGAGGTCACAGAAACGGCCATGGGATCACAGAATTATGGGATGGTTTGGGTGGGAGGGACCTTCAAGCCCATCCATCCCACCCCTGCCATGGACAGGGACACCTCCCACTGTCCCAGGCTGCTCCAAGCCCCAATGTCCAGCCTGGCCTTGGGCACTGCCAGGGATCCAGGGGCAGCCACAGCTGCTCTGGGAATTCCATTTTAGTGCCTCTCCCACCACAAGGAACAATAAATAAGGACTTGGCCAATCCTACACAGGTTAAAGATGGTGTTTGAAATGGTTTTCATGAAATCAGGAATAATCTTTGAGGTTCTTAAGCACTAAAAACCTGACCTAGCTATCGCTGTTTCCTATGGATAGGCATTGGAAAATCCTATGGATACAGCAGCCCTCTCTCTGGTGAGTGCTCCTGCCTGTGCTGTGCTCTGCCCCTCAGCTGCTGGGGCTCTCTCTGACACGTCAATCAGCACAAGCAGAATTTTCAGCTCTTCTCGTGTACTATGGAACAAATCTGCATGGTTGACACCTGTTCTCTTTCCATTTGGGGCATATCTGGAAGGGGAAAGCTCCTGACCTTTTACAGGGAGAAGACGATGAGCTTAAAGTAAAACATGGGGAATTCCTGTGGAAAAGGCCTCTTAGGTGGGTTTATTCCAGCCTTGGGCTTGACAGAGTCCAACCCTGGTCCTTTCTGTGCAGACAGTGCAGGTCCTAGGTGCTGCTGGCCCACCCAGAATCCCAGTATTCCCTTTTCCTTCCTCAGAGGTGGACTGGTTCCCCCACTGCATGCAGGAGTGTGGCCCTTTTTGGGATGTGATCACATCTGCAGCTGGAATAACCATGGACACGTCCCATTCTCCTCAACACCTAATGCAAAGTCTTGTGCTGGTGTCCTCTCCACCCGTGTGACACCACAAAGCCCCTGCACCACACCAGCAGGCTCTGGACCCCGTGGAGCATGTGGGATTTGCAGGGATTTGGCTCAGAGCAGGTGAGTTGGACTTGATCCTTTGCCAGGTACCAAATTCCACAGCAACAGCAGGAGGAGAGGCCAAAATCTCCTGGAGATGCACAGAGCAGGGGACAGGCTGTGCCAGAGGAAGGGATCCAAGGCTATGGGAGCTGGATGAGAGGCAGCAACAGCCCAGCACCCAAAGGGAAGGTGAAGGCACATGGCCTGGAATGTGCCTTTGGAGAGCTTGGGGCACTCCTGGGGAAAACAGGCACAAAAAGGGGAAGAGAATGGGCAGGAGGGCTGCAGGACAGGGGGACATCCCTGAAAGCCTGCAGGTACTTGCTGGACTCTCCAAATCCACCTGAATTCACCTTGGACAGCAGCTCTGAGTAACTGCTGTGCTCCTGATCCACCTCCCAGGGCTGCGCCGGGCACCTGCCAGGCTGGGCCTGGCCACACCGAGCTCAGGGGCCAAGGAGGAGGGAGGCCTCCTCCCTCACAGCCTGGGAGAACCAGATGGGTTGGAAAGAGTTCATCGTTAAGGTGTCTTCCCACCCAGACCATCCCAGGGTCATATGAAGTGTCACAGCGGCATTGTCCCAAGTGACAGCCACCAATGGCCACGGTATTGTCCCAGCTATCACAGGACTGTGGGATGGTTTGGGTGGGAATGGACCTTAAAGCCCATCCAGTCTCAGCCATGGCCCTGCCATGGGCAGGGACACCTTCCACTGTCCCAGGCTGCTCCAAGCCCCAATGTCCAACCTGGCCTTGGACACTGCCAGGGATCCAGGGGCAGCCACAGCTGCTCTGGGCACCCTGTGCCAGGGCCTGCCCACCCTCCCAGGGAACAATTCCTTCCCCAAATCTGTCCCTGTCACGCTGCCTTTGCCAAGAGTCCCATGGCCAAACCCACGCCCAGCCCAGTAAAGCCAAACCCAGCAGATCCCTAAGAACAGAGCAGCAAAGCCGTGCCTGGTTCCAGTACTGTGCTAGGGCATCCTAAGCGGTCCCAATCCTCGTTCCCATCCTATCCAGATGGGATGCATCCAGCACACTGCACGAGCAGGATCATGTGTGATCCTGCCACCATTCCATCCCCACGCTGGGGAGAATGAAGTGACAAAATATTCATTGTGAATCACAAGCAGCTCCTCCAGAAGTCAGGATTATCTGTGCCATATCTGTAAAAAAGCAGGGACAAACAGGTGTCCAGAGGAAGGAAACTCAGGTTCCTGAGATGATTTAGGTCTCCCATGGAGCACAAAGTACCTCAGGAATGCTTCAAAACCCTCCTAGGAAGAAGGAGAGTTTCCTGCAACTCCAAGCCTGGCGTTGGTGGCTGCTCTGTGTGTGAGTGACTCAGAGAGAGGAGAGGTGAAGCTCCAGATGGGATTTACACCTGCTCCCCCCCAGCCATCTGGGACTGCACCCCCTGCCAGCTGCAAATCCCACCCCCACAGCTTCTGGAAGAGCCCCCTTGCCCGAGGCAGCATTCCCCTCTAAAATAACATTATCTCCGTTTTTGCTCGCAGCCCCAGCATCTGCATCATGTGGAGTGAGGGACGAAGTTTAGGAAAGAGCCTGGAAGGGAAAGTTGTTCCAAACATCCCCCATGGCCTCAGCTTGGTTGTGTGTGTGGATGCAGAGTGACCAAACAGCCCTGGGCAGCTCAGGCAGGACAGGGAGGGGGAGAACATTCCAACTCCAAGCTCGGACACAGCCACATTCCCAAAGAACAGCTGGAAATGAAAACATGGGAGAGCAGACATGCGGGACTGGAGATGATGTCCTCTGGCCTGCTCACGACTTGTTGCTCCCCTTGCTGTGCCTGGAGGACCAGAGCTCTCCAGACATCCCAAGGTTTGTCACCTGGAGCAGGGGGGGAGCAGTGGAGGAGCAGAGCTGTGCAACCATCTGTGAGGTCTCCACCTCAGTGTTCCTTTCAATGGCTCAGGTCATTTCTCATTCCCCCTGGGACACCCAGCCCCTCCAGCCTGGCCATGATCCCCCTCTCCCTCCTTTCCCCTTTTCCCTCAGCATCTCTCCTGGCTCCTGGCACACATCCCTGGCTCGTCCTTTCATTCCCAGATAAAGCTGGGAGTGGTGTTTGATAAGTGTGTGCGTCTCAGGTGAGTGCAGCTCACTCAGCCACGCTCCCCAGGTGGGGAGCACGACACCCACAGCTCCATAAATAAATATACTCCTCCGAACATAACTCTATAAATAAACATATTCCTCTGCAATGTGCAGCTCCGTGAAGCCAAGCTAAACACGGACTCAACAGGCTGCTAATGATACAACTTCCTGTTTTCCTGGAAATTGGGAAGGGAGCAGTGGGGAAGGGCTCCTGCAGCTCAGCAGGGCTTGAGCCCCTGTGCTGGGCTGAGCTCACCTCACACCCACCCTGAGATCCCGCAAAATTCCACCAGGAATTCACACCAGATTTCCACGCCCGAGGCCCTCAGTTCAAGGTCTCATTACAGGCAGAGGGATGACAGCCCCTTCCTGCTTCTCATTCCCGCTGGATAAAAGCTCCCTGTTCTGCTGCAGCCTCCCCTCTTCCCCCACACCTCTGCCCATCCATTTCCCCACTCCAGGGCCTTAAATGTCCATAACCACCTGTTCTCCAAGGTGGCCTTAAATCAGGTTTAGACCCTGCGGCTCCCAGGCTGCCCGAGTGCCCCCATTCCCTGTTCCCAGACGGATGGCCAAGCATCTGGCTGGACTCAGATTCCTGTTGCTTCCCGGTCACCAGTCTCCCAAGCAGTTGCAGTTGCTCTGCATTAGAGCCCTGCCTTCAGCTTTATTTATCAGGGCAAAATCTCAGCCGGCTGCCAACTTTACGGGCAGTGATTTATAGATATTTTCCGGATCATTCATGAAAAGAGGGAAATACAGCGGGGTGGAGGCTGAATCCCGCAAAGCTCCTGTGCAAGCAGCTTGTTCTGCACTGAGCCTCCACCAACAATCGCATTTGGAGGGCTTTAAGCTGCCTGGTTCTTAATCCATTTAATAACTGTCCATTGATTCCACAGACAGGATATTCTCCGCCACGGAAATCAAGCGCCTGACATAAATCTGAATTTATTATGATAATCCAGATCCACGAGCAGAGGCTGGGGGAGTTTGTGCACATCTCATCCGCCAGGACATCGGTCCAGGCCTGGGGCTTGCTGGCACTGAGGGGATGCCGTCAGTAAATAATTGTGACAGCGGGACCTTTAAAAACAATATCAGGAAAAAAAAAAAAAAGAAGATAACTCTGCTTGGGAAAATTTCCTGGGAAATCTAGCAGTGGAAATTATTGGCATTTCATGGAATCGTAGAACCAATTAGGTTGGAAAAGCCCTCTAAGATTTCCAAGCCCAGGTGTCAACCCAGTACCATTGAACCACGTCCCCAGGAGCCACAGGCACGCGTTCCTGGAGCACTCCCAGGGATGGTGACTCCCTGGGCAGCCTGTTCCAGTGCTTTCCCATGTATTTGTCTCTGGATTTCCAGGCCTCCATGGAAAACATCTCCTCCTTCTCCACAGCACTGATCCCAAGCTGAGCAGCCTCTCCTCACCTCCGGGGCTTTCCAACTTGCTGCTTCCAACCTTCCCTGGCCTCTGGGAATCCTGTGGTTTTCAGGTTTATAAGGAATTAGAACCAGGATCTTGTCAGCAAATCCTGGCCATGCTCCCACACACACTCCTTACGAAGGGCTTTGAGCATCCATCCGTGTGGGATTATTGCCCATAAATGAGCCTGGTGGGTGGGGTCTCATCCCAGCTGGGCATCCCTCTCCACAAACAAGTTGTTTAAGCATTCAGGATCATTTCAGAGGAAAGAAAAGATTTCCTTGAGCAAGAACAGCATTTTCTCCTTTCCATGGGAGTTGTTTTTCTGCAGGACTGGGCATTCCCGTCCCCCCAGCATGCCCTGGTGGTGGGGCCACCTGTCCTTCCTCTCCCACACCAAGCACACAGGGTCAGGCTGTCCCTGAGTTCAGCGGCCCCTGGAGCTCATTTCCTAATTAAGAGAACCAAGCCATGAACGTGATTGAAGACAATCCCATAGCCGGGCCCTGCAAATCCCCCGGGGCACCGAGAATTCCCACCCTGCAGGTCCCTCCCTCCAGCACAGCCCTTCCAGAGCAGCAGGGCTCACTTCCCGTAAGTGCCTGTTAATATTTCATGGGACTAAGTGAATTTCTTTCCATTTCATTTCCCATCTTTGTTTAATTCACCTCCTTCAGTGCCCTCCTTGGAAGGGAGACCAGGGACCAACAGCTGATGTGGGGGAAATATGAATCATCTCGTCAAAGGAATGAACTCAAGTGAAAAAAGGAAGAAATCAGTCAAATTAGGAATAGAAATTACAGCAGAATCACAGAAATGCCACTGGAAAGCTCAAACCTGCAGGGGCAATAGCATCAGGCACCCAAATGGCACCTCATAGGAAATATATGCATTTCCAGGCAGAATATCCCATCTCTTCCAACCTGGAAAAGCCTCATCCCAGCATATTCACAATTATTTTCTTTGGGATTTCTCATATGATGCAAGTCAAGGAAAAAGAAGAGTAAATTTTGTGGATTTGAAGACAGAAAAAAAACATCTCCTCATGTCCTCCTGCTCTTTTTCCCTGGCAAAGTGGAAGGCAACTCTCCTTTCCCTGGGGAAGTCATTTGTGCCGCTTCTGACGGGAGCAAGGACAGGGAGCACAAACCCTGCTGCTTCCAGCGGGAACTCTCCAGACATCACTTCCCAAAATATGCTTGGTGCCAGCCTTGGTTCCCAAACCTGCTCAGTATTCCCATCCCCCAACCCCAAAGCTCCACAAAAACTGCCCAGCAAATCCCCTCCCAGCCTCTTGTGGGGCATCAGGCCTGGGACCTCTCACAGGAAAACCAGGAATACTTTGGAGTGAAGCTGGGAATTCCAAATCGTCCTTTTCCTCTGGTGCCTCTGTTGCTGCCTTCCCTTCCTTAAGGACTTTTTCAGAGCCAGTCTCCCCTCAATTCCAGAGTCCAAATCCTACATCACCACTCATGGAAATGTTTCCTCCCAGGATGTGATGCTGCTGGTTCTGCTTCACTGATGCCTTTGCCTGGTCTTAAAACCAAGAGTCAAACACGGTTAGAAGGGAAAAAGGGCTTTTACCTCAGCATTTATTTTAAGGATCCTTAGGTGCACACATCCAGGTGGAATGTGCTGAAATGCACACCACAAAGCCCCCACACAACAGACCGGGTATGTCATTATAGGTCTTACTAATTAGCAGATCTATCAAAGATTCCCCACTGAGAGGCTCGAGTGAGCCCCCCTCCCCAAGGAACCTTCCCCTGGATGGTTCTATCTTGGTTTACAGAATGTGTTCTGGAGAGGACCTTGGGGTCTGGGGTTTTCTGATCCCTAACTACCAGGCTTCTAAGATGTTAGAACTACCATGTTCTAAGAATGTCGGCTAAAAACCACTAAGAATACAAAAAGCTGTAAAAAGGTATATAAAAGGGGTAGAAAAGAAAAGGCAAAAAATCATCATGGCATCATCACCACCCATGGCCTCTCTCTTGCTACTTTCCTGCTAAGATGTTATTTGGGGGAAAACAGCCCAAACCCTCTTCCCTTGTGCACAGCCTGGTCAGACCCACACGGGGCAGTGCCAGCTCTGGGGGTTGGCGACAGCAAATCAGGGTGGCAACAAAGAAACCAGGGGCAAATTCTGCTCTTTTTTGTGCATGTCCTGGGCTGATCCCACAGAGTGGGGGACCAGGGGAGGGGATTCTGCCCCTCTGCCCCACTCAGGTGAGACCCCACCTGCAGAGCTGCCCCAGCCCTGGGGCCCAGCACAGGAAGCACCTGGAGCTGCTGGAGAGAGTCCAGAGGAGGCCACGGAGCTGCTCCAGGGCTGGAGCCCCTCTGCTCTGGAGCCAGGCTGGGAGAGCTGGGGGTGCTCACCTGGAGAGGAGAAGGCTCCAGGGAGAGCTCAGAGCCCCTTGCAGGGCCTAAAGGGGCTCCAGCAGAGCTGGAGAGGGACTGGGGACAAGGCATGGAGGGACAGGACACAGGGAATGGCTTCCCAGTGCCAGAGGGCAGGGCTGGATGGGAGATTGGGAAGGAATTGTTCCCTGGGAGGGTGGGCAGGCCCTGGCACAGGGTGCCCAGAGCAGCTGTGGCTGCCCCTGGATCCCTGGCAGTGTCCAAGGCCAGGCTGGACATTGGGGCTTGGAGCAGCCTGGGACAGTGGGAGGTGTCCCTGCCCATGGACTACCTGACATTTAAGAGGTCCCTTCCAACCCCAGCTGTTCTGTGGTTCCATGAGTGAAGCAGCAGCAGTGACCTGTCCTTGGGACAAGGGAGCCTCTTGCAGTGGCAAATGTCCCCAGGAGCTGCCAGCACCTGAACTGCAGCTGCCACAGCACCTCTCAAACTCTACCCAGCTCCCTGGCACGTTTAGGTGTGAAATTTAGATGAAATCTCAGGCACTTTTCTGGCACAGGAATTCTGTTGCCACGCAGCAGCGTGAGGGTGTGCATTTCCATCCCCAGGGCTGATGGAACACGCAGCGTTTGCTTGGCCAGCTGGGCACGGGGGGGCTTCCAGAGGTGTGCAGGGGCGTGTGACCATTCCTTAGCCATTCCTAAGGCACCTGGGAGCACAGTGGAGGGATATTTGCTTGTTTGATCCTTCCAAAGCCTGGCTTGAGGCAGAGCCCTGCACCCTCACCCCACAGGCAGGACCACACCACACTGCAGCATCAAGCTGCTCGTTCCTGCTGGACTGGGGGAATGACTTCTCCACGTCATTCCATGGAGGAATCCCTCCTTCTGGCTGGGAGATCCCAACTCAGTGTTAAGTGGCTGATGTATGGAGAGGAGGACACTGTGGCTGTGACAGGCCACTGGGACCACCATCACACCCAGCCTCATTAGAACTCTCATTAACGATCTAATGAGAAGGGGAGAAAATAGCAGGTTAATTAAATCTGCCCTTCCTGAGCTGGGGAAGGTTTCAGCTTTAGTGGGGATGGATGAACGACAGGGAGGGCTGTGGCAAGAGCTGGCAGATTGTTCTAGGCTGGAAAACTGCTCCTTGTGGGGAAATTGAGGCTCCTTCCACCTCATCAGGAACGGGAGAGGCTGCAGATGAAAGAGTTGTGTGTGAGGAGCTGCCAGGAGCTGAGAGGTGATGCCTGGTAATGAGAGAGGGAAGGTGGGGGCCTTGGGAGGGAATTTTTTGCTCTGAGCCTGTATTGCCAAATGTTACTCCTTGCCTGGGGCTCCTGGAGCCGATCAGAAAGAACCCAATTGTTATTGATCCCTGTTCCAACAGCTCTTAGGGACTGATGTTCTTCCTTAGCCAAAACACCAAGAAACTCAGAGAAAGGGGGAGAGAAAGAGCTTTATCCACAGATGAACTTGGAGCAGCACAGGGGGAAATGTCAGAGCTGGAGAGTCCTGGAAATACAGGAGGAAGCAGTGTGGGACAGTGAACTAACTGAGCTGGAGGAGGAGGAGCTCCAGGACTTCCAGGCCTCATCAGCAAGGAGATGTGGAAAGAGTGCAGGGAAGAATGCTATGTGATCTCTCTGGTTCAAACTGACCTCCTAACTGAGCTGTGCCGTGATGGGAACCCCCGTGTAGGAGGGTACCACAAGGCCCCAGGGCAAGGGCACACCAGGACGACCCCTGGCAACTCGCAAAGAGCTGGCAAAACAAAAGCACCCAGGAAATCACGAGCAAAATAGCCCCAGGTCAATGTCTGTGTTACCCTGGAACACGGCAACTGGAAGGCTTGGAGCACCCTGGGACAGTGGAAGGTGTCCCTGCCATGGCAGGGGGTGGAACTCCTTGATCTTTAAGGTCCCTTCCCACCCAAACCATTCTGGGATTCTGTGATTTGGTGTAAAATCATCCCTCAGACCAGCACAGCACCACAGGTCAGTGCTGTTTGGCCTCCTTTCTGTCATCCCTATCCAAGGGAAAGGAAGAGAAGGACATTTGGTGCTCCACAAAAAGAAATATTTTAGGAGAAAATGCCTGCAGAAAAGGAGACAACAAAATGTCGCCTTTCCAAGGCAGAAACATGTGCAGAGTGCGTCTGTCCCAAGTTCTGCTCTCTCCAGAGTCAGAACTTCCCTGGAATCCTCCAACTTAAACCAGCTGCAGTCCAAGTGCTCTCTGAAACCACATTTAGTCACAGCAGTGAAAGACTAAATGACTTAAACCCTTTTCTAAAGGCAGGGACTTCAAACAAGAGGGAGAAGATAGTCAAGGCAAATGTGGAAGTCTGACTACTTAAAACAGCTCCTGAAGAGCAGAGACGAGGCAACAAAGCAAGCTTGGGGAAAAAAAGGTGTTAAGGCTTGAGAGCAGCATTAATGCACAAAATCAAAGCAATTTCTCTAAGCTGTCAAAATAATCCCTGGATGTTGGGAGGAGCAGACCCACAATTGGAGAAGGAAGGGATCCCTCCTGCCTGGGGGGTGGGAATTCAGCCATTCCTGACAATCACAATAGGAGCAAAGCCCATGGCTGAGTGGCATTTACAGAAGACTGAGAGGAAAATCTAAATGAGAAAGAGAGAATTGAAAAGCCCTGGCAAGCAGGGACACAAAAGGTTTCTGTTGAGATGCTTGTAAGCCTTGGTGCATCTGAGACGTGCAGAAATTAATAAATCAGTGGTGTAGGGCTCTGATTAAAAAAATAAACCCATATATAAATAAGAGGTTTTCAGCTCTCAAATCCACGTTGTGTCACCACTGATTAGATCTCACCCAGCATGAGCAGCTCAGCACCAGAGTGAAATTAAAGACAAAAGGTACAAAATCAGCATTTCTGACTTATGAGCTTGTTATAAACTCCCTCACTCGAGAGGAGAAACCCTCCAGGATCAGAGGGATAGACCAAGAGGCTTCAGCTGAGTTCTGGGCTGGGGTGGAGCTCCTGGAGGCTGCGCAGCTGAGGAAGGGCCTGGAGCAGCTCCGTGCCCAGCACAGGCTGAGGGAGCCGGGGCTGCTCAGCCTCGAGAGGAGCCCCAGCTGAGAGGGGCCCTCAGCCCTGGGTGTCCCTGGCTGCAGGGAGGGCTCAGGGCAGGGCCCGGGCTCTGCTCCGGGGCCCGGCAGCGGCACCAGAGCCGCGGGCAGGGCCTGAGCCCGGCAATTGCCCTGCACAGGAGGCAGAACTGCTGCCCTGGGCAGGGCCCGGCCCTGAGCAGAGCCCAGAGAGGCTCTGGGGTCTCCTCGCTGGGGATATTGCAGAGCTGTGGGCACACACTGCTGTGCCCTGTGCTCTGGGATGGCCCTGCTGGAGCAGGGAGTGGCACCAGTGACCCTCTGTGCTCCCTTCCAGGCTGATCCCACCCCGGGATCCTGTAACTGTGATATTGGAGACTCTGAGAACCTGTGGCACTTTGAAGAACATTTGAAAGGGCTCTGATGGAGCAGAGGATCCCACCCAGCTTTCCAGAGAGCAGGATATCAGCTGAAAGGGCACATCCTCACCTCAGCCTCTTCTGCATTTCCCTCTCCCACCTGAGGTGTGGAGATCAGCTGGAGCCCAGGATAAGTTTTCCATCCCTCACCCTGTCCCTGGGACTGCCCAGAATGACAGGCAGGGGGAGGGAAGGGGCCACAGCTCTGCCTGAGATCTTTACCAACATTTGCACGAAGGCCCAACCTTTAAGAGGAGCGGTCTGAGCTGACCTTCAGCTGAAATCCCTGCCCCAGTACCCCCGGAGGAAGCACAATCCATGTGACATTTTGGAGCACGGCCTCTGTGGCAACTCTGACATTACAGAGAGAGAAAACAACGTCAGACTGCAAGGAAAGTTAACATCAGCTCCAGAAACCTCGGCTGACGGGAAACACCCAGGGCTGGTGCCAGCCCAGTCACAGCCCCAGCACTGGTGTGACAGTCTGGGCTTGGGAAGAGCTGAGCTGGGGACTGTGGCCAAGCACAGCACAGCACAAACAAACCCAGATGCTGATGGGCTCCGTCCCTAAGCAAAAATGGAGATGTCAATTCAGAAATTCTTGCTTATGAAGAGATCTAAACATTTTAGACCCCTTTAAGAGCAGTGAGTCCGTGGGCACAGCACGGCACAGATCCTAGGAAAATGGAATTCAAAGGGTAGGAAGCAAAGCCCCTGGGTGTAAATCGTGACCTTTTAACAACCAAGCCCCTCTTGGACGATCAGCTGCAGCTCTGTCCCAGCACCACAGGATGAAGCTCTGCTCACACACTGGCCACACTCTCACACCTGCCCAGAGAGGAGAGCCATCCCTCAGGTGCTCTCCAAGCACATAAATCCTGGGAGCAGAGCTCAGATCCCACATGCAGGTTAAGAATCACCAGCTTCTTGCAAAAGGCAGCACCAGCATTGATTCACGGTGATAATGTTGATGCAGGGGTGTCACAGCATGAGAAGCTCCTCCATAGACTGGTGTCCCATGAAACTCCACATCTACCTGCACTTCCCAGGCAAATTCCCAAGCTTAAAGCTGTGCCTGTGCATCCCAGAGCATCTCAGTGCTTGGTGGGAGGTTCCAGAGAAGGGGGGGGGGGGCACTCAGGCATGGAATTCTCCAGCTCACAGCCACATCCAAGTGGATTCGAGAGGAGCGATCGGGCTGGGTCACAAACCTTGTCAAGAAGGACTGGAAATTGAAACAGCTCTGCCATGACAAATACAGCCAGAGCTTGCACAAAATGAGGCAGGAGATGAACTGGAGAGCAGGACAGAGAGCAGAAGGAGAAGGTTTATTTCAGGCCCTGCTCTGAGGACTGTTGCTGTATCTGACATGACACAGCTGGGAATTAAAAACCAGCAATGCTCTGCTGAGAAGGGAGGAGGGGAAAGGGCTCCTTCCCCCCTGCGTTCTCCTGCTGTCCTCTGCATGCTCCCTCGGGATCCCTGCACTTCTGGATGCATCAGGGATGGGAAGGAAAAGCTGCAGAGCACCACTTCCCTCCCCCTCCCTTCCCAGTTGTCCATCACTTGGGGTGGCCGCTGGCAGCAGCCTGGACCAGGGATCTCTGCCTCGGCTCCCCCATCTCAGAACCTGACAGCGAAGCACGGGCAGGTGTCACCCTCAGGCTGCCATGAAGTATTTGGAATTCATTCCTTGCTGACCCCTGCTCCACCTGGAGCACTGCATCCAGCCCTGGGTCCCACAACAGGAGTCCAGAGGAGGCCATGGAGCTGCTCCAGGGCTGGAGCCCCTCTGCTCTGGAGCCAGGCTGGGAGAGCTGGGGGTGCTCACCTGGAGAGGAGAAGGCTCCAGGGAGAGCTCAGAGCCCCTTGCAGGGCCTGAAGGGGCTCCAGGAGAGCTGGAGAGGGACTGGGGACAAGGCATGGAGGGACAGGACACAGGGAATGGCTTCCCAGTGCCAGAGGGCAGGGCTGGATGGGATCTTGGGAAGGAATTGTTCCCTGGCAGGGTGGGCAGGCCCTGGCACAGGGTGCCCAGAGCAGCTGGGGCTGCCCCTGGATCCCTGGCAGTGTCCAAGGCCAGGCTGGACATTGGGGCTTGGAGCAGCCTGGGACAGTGGAAGGTGTCCCTGCCATGGCAGGGGTGGGATGGGATGAGCTTTAAGGTCCCTTCCCACCCAAACTGTTCCATGATTTTCAGAGCTCTCCCAAGCCCTGGGCTGCAGGCAGTGCCAGTGGCACTGACAGAGGTGATAAAGATCATCCATTGCAGCCCAAGCTGTGCCTGAAACACCCGGCAGAAACCCCCCCAGACACCCAACAGCAGCCCAGGTGCTGCATCCCTGCAGGTCCCTGTGCCTGGGGACACCCCCTCACGCAGGGCTGAGGAAAGGGATGAGATTCACTGACTTCTGCACTTCTCACGTTGACTTTATTCCTCAGGAGCTCTAAGGCTGCATCCCGAGGGTGCCACATCCCCTGAGCACAGCAGGAATGCAGCTGTGCATTATCCAGCAGAGTCGTGTGGCTCAGCACTCTGGAGCTGAGGAGCTGGGGTTGGCTGGGTGACCATGACCAGGTTTGGGCACCCAATAGGGCACATTTGGTGTGGAAAAATAATAAATACTTGAGTGAGAAGTTGTTAGGCCCTGGAGAGAGCGAGGTCACTGAGGGTTTGCCACCCTAAGGCATCGTCCTCCCAACAGCTGCCACTCAGCTCTGCTCTCCCCCTGCTCCTGCAGCCTCTCCCTGTGGTGAACTCCAGCTCTTGCTCCCCTTTCTGCGCCCCAAAAACGCCCCAGCCTGTCAGAAACCCACAGCTGGCTGCAGGTACAACATCCTGGGGGAGGGACGACATTCATCACGACTCCCCTGGCACTACAGACAAGAGGCAGCTCTGAAATGCCTTTAAAGCAGGAGAGCTCAGAGAAGTGTGGATACAAAAATGCTGCTAGCGAGGATTTTCTTGCTATTTTCTAAGTCCGTGGGAGACTTTTCTCTCTCACAGAAGAGGTAGCAGAGTTCTATAAACAATGAAACACCTGCAACCTTGAAAAGTCTTGTTTATGGTAGAGTAGAAAAATATTTTGACAATTAACCCAGGGGGTGGCTGATCCTTTGTCCAATTAGACTATGAAGAAAAAAGTCTGTAAAAGAGCTTGTAAAATAATTAAATTAATCAATCTTGCTGCACAAGTCCTGCCTGCTGGATCTTCTCTCCTCCTCCCTACCACTGCAGGACACGGTGATATTTTACAGCGTTAATAGAGAAGGAGCTCCAAACATCACCTGTGGTTTCCTCGACAGAGGCTGACCCAGGGGAGGTTACAGAGCTGTCACCCACTGCCAGCACCAAGGGGAAATGATGGGATCAGGCTGCTGGGGAGTGTGCCGTGACCCCGTTAAACACAGGCTGCCCCATCTCTGGCCGCCCAGGGATGGCAGGGAGGGGGCAGGAGCCCCCTGAGCTCAGCCCAGGGCAGGGGATGTGTGGCACTCCCACGCTGCAGCTCTCGCCACATTGCAGGGTTTGGCACTCATCAAATTTTTTGAGGTGCCAGCTTCCGGATTTGGGGGCTCCTCACATCTTTCTCTACAATGCTATTTTATTTTGCTGGCAAAGGAGATACAAACATGAACTCTACCAACCCTCAGAGAGAAGGAGGGACATGAAATATCCCAAACCGTGTTCTCTGGGAATTTCCTTCCCTATTCCTGAGGTTTGAAGCTGCTGTTTGCAAGCAGAGTGCCTGAGGAAAGGCTCAGGGACAGGTTCCCAAATCACATCACCCCTGGAGAGAGCAACACCCCTCTCCTCAGGAACACGGCACCATTTTCCACGATTTTCTGATTTCAGGCGGGCTCCAAGCAGGGCCGGGTGGAAAGATCTGGAGAAGGGGTCACAACCAGAGCCCGAGCACTGAAGAGGATGGTGTGAAAGGACAGGGGATGGTGTGGAAGGACAGGACAGTTTGAAAAGCCAGCATGGAGGGAGGACAATGCTGACAATCCTCCAGCACAGGCTGAGCTCAAGGCTCGGCTCAGCCCGGCCCGCGGGCTCTGATTTACAGGGTTGTGCCTTCTGGAGCACAGATGACCAATAAGTGCTCGTCGCTTTTAAGAAAGCCCTTGTGCCTCGCAATAACTCAGCGCTGATTGCCCGCATTTCCTTAAAAGAGCTCATTTAGGGTTGATTTAAGCACTCCTGGGGAGGGCAGGCAGGCGGGGGGAGGTGATTTACAGAGCTGGTGTAGCCGCAGAGGCAACTCAGGCTTGCCTGCCCGAAATGTGGGACTGGCTGGAGAATGGGAGAGCCAAGGACTCCCCAGAAAGGGTCCTGGAGCTGAGCCATGGGAAGGATAAATTCTTCTCCCCCCCCTTTTTAAGGGCCAGCTCTGCTTCCAGCACGGATTTGCCGTGCACCACAGGTGCCAGAGGTCGGGTGGTGTCTGTAATTGCATTTCACTGCTCGCATTTGGGGGAGGGCACCAGTCTGGGCTGGCTCTGGGAAACCGGGGAGTTCAGGAGGAAACACCACGCCCTGGGCTCCACTGAGCGCAAAGGTGACCTGCAGGGACTTTCAAATGACCAAGTAAACGCCACTGGACAAGGAGATTGGCCGCACACATCCCCACGGGGCTGATCCCTCTGTTCTTGCAGCGACACCCCTGCAGGAGCCTCCAGTGAGGCCCTGTGGGCCCTGAGGGGAGGAGGTTTTGCCCCCCTGTTTTACAAAGCCTCCTCCCCGTGTTCTCCTGGCTCTGCAGGGAGCTGCTCCCCTCGGGACAGCCCTGGGAGCAGAGGCTGGGGAATGTTCCCCCATTCCTGCGCACTGCAGGACATTCCTGCTGTGGCAGAGGTGTCTGGGAATGACAGGAAAGGGATTGCCAGGACTGTCCAGCTCTTCCTGCTCGGCCAAAGCCTCTGACATTCCCAGGAGCTGCCTGGCAGGTGCCTGCCACGTTCCTGGCAAAGCAGAAAAGCAGGAATAATCCAAACTTTTAATGACACATCTCCTAGTCCTGTAAGTGTGCTGCCTCTTTAAAACACTGCCTGATATTTCTGTGCAGTCTGGAAGGGCTGGAAAAGATTGAGAAGAGGAATGAGGAGGAGAAAAGGATCAGTTCAGAGATGAGCAGAATGGGGCAATTTCTGCTGTCCTGCCCTCCCTGTGCCGAGTCCCCCTCTCCATCCCTGCCCACCCAAACTGGGAGCAAGGCCAGAAAACCAAGGAGCTGCCCCATGTGTGCCCCAGCGAGGTGCAGCAGAGGCTCAGAGTCTCTTCTCCTGCTCGCTGCTCCCCACCCTGGAGCCTTGTCTGTGATTCCTGGCTGGCTGAGGGCTGGAGCTGTCAGAGCAGGGCCTGGTTTCCATAGCAAACGCGGTGTTAGCAGAGGGAGAGGCTCAGCCCCGCACTCAGCAGAGCTGAGAAGAAAAGCCTTTATTTCCCCACGAGCATGAAGGGCACGGAGAACTCCGGTGCCACGTGTGGTTTAGATTCCATGAGCTTCTTCAAAGCAGGAGGAGCCTGTGAGCCAGGTCCTGCTGGCAGCTTTTCTCTCCAGCTCGAGCCAGGGGTTGAAGCCTTTGTGGTTCTGAGCTGAGTTTTGCTCCCAATTTAGGGATTTGTTGTTCTCCCGAAGGATCCAAGGCTGTGTCCAGGGGGAGGATGGGCTGCTCCTGCCCCACGAAGCACAGAGGGAGACCTGCCCCAGGGCAAAGGGCAGTGAAGGCACCAGGACCTCCGGGCAGGACAGAAGGGAGATGGAGATGGCCAAGAACGCTGAGTCCTGTGGGAGGCAGGGAAAAACAAGGTCCAGGCAAGTGGGATGAAGGCCCTGGGGTACCCCCAGGGAGGGGCTGGGCATTGCCAGGGCCACAAGAGGTGAGAGCCCCTGGATCAGGCGGGGTGGGACACTCCCGTTATGGCTCTGCTCTGTCCCACCCCACTCCTGGGGACACTGAGGCTGCACCGAGGGTGTTCCCCCTCCCACAGCAGCCAGGAGAGCAGCACAGGGACACACTGTGCTCCCCCCAGCACGGCTGGGTCACTGCCACCCTCCAGCACCTCTGCTGCTCGTGCCAAGCTGCCTGCACAGGGACACACCCGTGGGCTTGGCTCTGGCTCCATGGAGAACGGGAGAGGACACTTCCCACATCCACCTCCCCAAGCACCGTCCAGCTCATGGCATCTCCTGTGGCTCACCAGCGCTGTGGGGCTGGTGAGCTGTGGTTCTGTGTGTGCATCCAAAGGGCTGGGTTATCTCATCTCATCTCTCCCCTCTGCCATCAGGATCACAAACTGCTCCCAGAATCACAGCCCTGCTCCCAGAACTGCAGCCCTGCTCCCAGAACTGCAGCCCTGCTCCCAGAACCGCAGCCCTGCTCCCAGAACTGCAGCCCTGCTCCCAGAACCACAGCCCTGCTCCCAGAACTGCAGCCCTGCTCCCAGAACCACAGCCCTGCTCCCAGAATCACAGCCCTGCTCCCAGAACCGCAGCCCTGCTCCCAGAACCACAGCCCTGCTCCCAGCAGCTCCAGCTTTCCTCAGGGATGGGGCTGCAGAAGGCTGGGAGGGGACACTTGTTTATCTGACAGAGGAGAGGCAGAGGGATCCACTCCCAAAGAGACAAAGGGTTGCAGAACCCTTTTTGGGAGTTATTTCTCTGCTCCCCTGTGGCTGGGGATCCCCAGCTCACTTGGCACAGGCTGTGTGCCAGGCAGTCCCTGCGGTGTCCCCTGCCAGGCTTTGGAGACTGGGAAGGGCTGGGGGGTGGTGGGGACATCTTTGCCTGCATGGGGGCTGGTTCCACATTCCCAGGGGCACACGGGAATCCATCCTCTCCTGGACTGCTCCTTGGCAGTCCCCCAGGAGCAGAGGGATCCCCCTCTGGTGAGGGTGTCACAGGGCAGCTGTGACAGTCCTGTCCTGTCCCCTGGCAGGACCTGAGGGCTGTGTCCGTGCCCTCCTGAGCGGGTTCCTGAGCAGAGCAGGCAGAGCAGGCCTCCAGCCCTGCTCCACATGCAGAGATCTGCATTTGCAGCGGACATTAAATCCACAGCGATGATAAAAAAGAAAAACTGTGCTGCAGCCTCAAAGCTCCTTCCCTCAGCCAGAGCCCTGGGAGTGCCTGCGGTGGCAGGGACACTGCCCAGGCCAGGAGAGGCAGGAGGGGACTCGGGTGACCTCTGAGAGGGCTCACCTTTCTCACAGCTACCCAAGGGTAGGACAAGCATCCAGCTCTTCCCCTGCTGGATTCCCATGCAGGAATGCACCAGAACACTGGGAATGTGCTGGCAGGAATTCCCTCAGCCCCAGCTGCCCCAGGGCTTTTCCCTGGCTCTGGGATGGTCGGGCATAGCTCGGGGCTGAGCATTCTGCAGGTGGAAGGGAACACTCCTTTTCCCAGCTGGATGTTGGACACAGGCTCTTCCTGCTCCCTTGCCCCATGAATTCCCTTTCCCGTGGGAGGTGGGAACAGCCCATCCTGCAGCCCTGTGCTGGGAACAGACCCCCAGCCCTGGTACAGAAGGAGAACTCCAAACTCGTTTCCAAAGGGCCGGTTAAGGAAAGGCAGTGAAGGAGGGAAGATGCTCTTTATGTATTAATTAGACATTAACTAATTTGCTCTAGAGCTACACCAGGAGCACAGGAAGAATTACTGCATTAATTAGGGAGTAAATGACCCTGAACTCATCCCTGCCAGGCTCCCAGCCCTGGCAGCCGTTTGTCACCAGCAAGGAAAAGCCCCAGGTTTCACTGCAGAGCAGAACAACGAGCGACCACACACTCAGCACTTCAGCATTCCCCTGCTGGAGCACAGGGAACTCGGCTGTCCCGCTGGAATCAGCCAGAGCTGCTCCATACAACACTCCCAGCATCTCACACCTTTGATTTTGAGACCAAGAGATTTTTCCTCCAGCTGAAAATCTCTGCAGCAGCACATCAGAGCAATGACCAGGGGCAGCTTTCAGTCCTGCACAGCTCATCCCCTGCCAGAGCCCCAGCAGCCTGTGCATTCTTAATTGACAGAATTAGGAAGCTTATTTGAAGAATACTTGAGTCCTCAGAGTCTAATTTCCTGCTGTATAAATAATACATCAGCAACAGCAGGCTCTGGGAAAACCAAATAAATAAATAAATAAATAAATAAATAAAAATAAAGAACCAAAGGAGCCCAGATGAATATTCCAGCTTCCATCACACCATGAGAAATCCTTTGCAGAGGCTTTTCACAATAGCCCCCAACTGCATTGTACCATTTCTCGCCTTGTCTGCTGCAACCAAGGGGATGGGAGCTGAAAATTATTCTTGGGGGCCTCTCTCTGCAGGCGTGATCACACCTTGTGATGAGCACAGCGGCGCTGGGCTGGCCAAAATAACCATTCCAGCCTCCCAGAGCCTGGCCTTCGGCTCTACTTCCCAGGAGACCCCCCAGCCCCACCGCCACAGCCACAAAGGCTCATGACAAAAAAACCACCATGAATTTCCCAGCCAGTGCCAGCTCCCAGTTCAGCCAGTGAAGCCCAGACTGGTTTGGGTGGGAAGGGATCTTAAAGCTCGTCTCATTCCACCTTCCTGCCATGGGCAGGGACACCCCCCACTGTCCCAGGCTGCTCCAAGCCCCAATGTCCAGCCTGGCCTTGGGCACTGCCAGGGATCCAGGGGCATTCCTGCCCATGGCAGCCCCAGGGCTGGCACAGTGCCAGGAGCTCACATAGCAAGTGCCTGTGGGATTGAATCCCGGGCAGGGAGGGGATGAGAACTGCACTGGCATCTGGAGTTTGGGCACATTGCAACCTGTTAGGGCTGCATTTGAAGCTGCCAGCTCCCTCAGCAGGTCCAGCCCCAGGGTGACAGGGCAGTCTGGGCTATGGGGCCGGTGTCCCTGGAGTTCTCCGTGTCCCAGCACCCTCCCTTGCTCCCGGCTTCCATCCCAGGAGCTGCACCACTGCTGAGCAAAGCTGCACTCAGCAGCTGCCCCCCAGATTTACCCAGAATTACTCAGCCCTGGCCCCTCTACATTCTGATTTCATTCTTGCTTCAGTTCCACACTGCTGAGAGATCCAGGGAACCAGAGAAATCATGGAATGATTTGGGTTGGAAGGGACCTTAAAGCCCATCCAGTGCCACCCCTGCCATGGGCAGGGACACCTCCCACTGTCCCAGGCTGCTCCAAGCCCCAATGTCCAGCCTGGCCTTGGACACTGCCAGGGATCCAGGGGCAGCCCCAGCTGCTCTGGGCACCCTGTGCCAGGGCCTCCTCACCCTCCCAGGTTAATTCCTTCTTAACATCTGATCTAAATCTCTCCTATTTCGATTCAAAACCATTTCCCCCTTTTCCTGTCCCTGCAAAAGCAGCTCCATGTCCTACAGCCCAGGAAGCACAACAGGCCTGTGAAAGGCTAAAAGGAATTGAGCAGGGGAGCTCCAGGACTTCATGGGAAGTGTTTCCGCAGCACAAATATTTGTACTCCTCTGCTGTGGGATTTACAAGCACACACTCGACTCCAGCAGGGAGAGCCTGCAAACACAGGCGAGGTTTCTGTGTACTCACCACTTGCTCCTGCCTTTCTCCCTCCCTCTGGCTTCTCCCTCGTGTTATTTCCATTTTTTCCTGTGCCTGACCCAGGTAATTGTGGTTTCTCACAGGAGAAAATCGTCACTGGGTGCTCTCACCAGAGGCAAAGCAGCCCCTGAGAAGGGGAGCACACACTGCCTGGCTGCAGAGTGACCACCCAGACTGTCCCTTTCCTTCCTGGAATCATGGAATCACAGGGTTGGAAAAGCCCTCTAAGGTCATTGAATCCAACTGTCAACGTAACACTGCCAAGGCCACCACTGACCCCTGTCCCCCAGTACCACATCCACAGGGCTGTTAATCCCTCCTGAGATGGGGACTCCAGCACTGCCCTGGGCAGTCTGTTCCAATGCTTGACCACCCTTTCCAAGAAGAAATTTTCCCCAGTATCCACCCTGCCCCTCTCCTGTCCCAGCCTGAGGCCATTCCCTCTCCTCCTGTCCCTGTTCCCTGGGAGCAGAGCCCGACCCCCCCGGCTGCCCCCTCCTGTCAGGGACTTGTGCAGAGCCACAAGGTCCCCCCTGAGCCTCCTTTGCTCCAGGCTGAGCCCCTTTCCCAGCTCCCTCAGCCGCTCCTGGGGCTCCAGCCCCTTCCCAGCTCCGTTCCCTTCCCTGGACACGCTCCAGCCCCTCCAGGTCTCTCTTGTCAGGAGGGTCCCAGAGCTGCCCCAGCACTGGAGGTGCCCCAGCAGTGCCAGCACAGGGGGATGTGGAGGGACGTTCCCAGCCCTCGGGGCCCGTGCAGGGATGGGTGGGACACAGGGACAGAGGTGCCAGGCACCCTGAGCTGATGCACCCCGGGCCTGAAGCAGGGCAGGGACAGCCCTGGGGCTGCCCTGCTCCAGACACCTCCGTCTCCACAGGAACCTACTTACAGGATCCCTACGGCTGGAAAAGAGCTCCAGGATCATCGAGTCCAGCCTTGGACCCAACATCTTCAGCTCCCTCTCCACTGGCAGCCCCACAGCTTCCAGGCATTCCCGTTCTTCCCACCCGGCAGAGTGGAACGGGCAGGGCTGTGGAGCTGTTCCTGTCCCCAGCTCTGCCTCGGAGGAGCGGCCTCGTCTCCACCTGGGAGCACCGAAATGTGGAGCAAACGGCGCAGACAAAGGGCCCTGTTAGAACCAGCACTGCCGATAAATAATTCATGGGAGAGAAGTGGGGAGTCTCCAGGGAGCCAGCGCAGGGATCTGTGAATCCGGATGAGTTTGCAGTGCTTTAATTATGCAAATTGACAAATGTCTCTACACTGAGAAATTCTGCTAGCCCTGCAAAAGAGCAAGAGCTGGAAAACAGCAAGAATTTCCCAAGGCCGCGTGCCCAGCCAGCTGCCAGCCACAGCTGGCAGGGGAGCATCCCCCAGGCCCCTCTGGAGCTGGCTCTGCTCCTTGGAAGGGCAGCCAGGAGCATCCGCCATGCAGGAACAGGGGGGCAGTGCCTCGACAGCCCCACCTGCCCTGCACAGCCACGGCCTCAGAGCCTCCCTGGCTCCAGCACCTTTGCTCCCCGCCGGCTCAGGGAGAAGGGGTGAACACCCAGCTCAGGGCTGCTGTGGAATCACAGGTTAGGAGTTCGTGGAATGACAGAATCACACGATTTCCTGACTTGAGAGGAACCCACAAGGACCATCCAGTCCAACCCCCGGCCCTGCCCAGACACCCCAACAACCCCACCCTGGGCATCCCTGGCAGCGCTGGCCAAACGCTCCTGGAGCTCTGGCAGCCTCGGGGCCGTGCCCATTCCCTGGGGAGCCTGGGCAGTGCCCAGCAGCCTCTGGGGGAAGAACCTTTCCCTGCTCTCCAGCCTGAGCCTGCCCTGGCCCAGCTCCAGCCGTTCCCTGGCTGCTGTCCCTGGCCCAGGGAGCAGAGATCGGAGCTGCCCCTCAGGAGGAGCTGCAGCCCCTGGTGAGGTCTGAGCTCAGTGTCCCCTGCTCCAGCTGAACATTCCAAGTGCCCTTGGAGTCCCCCCCCACTGGCCCTGAGCCCTGCACCAGTGCAGCCCAGCACCCAAAGCATGGAGAACGCACAGGTGATGCCCTCTTGTTCCCAGACACATCCAGGGACAATCCACCATGGCTTGGAGAAGCAAAGCCTTTGCTTGTAGAGTACTTTTGGAAAGCTGAGCCTGCCTTGGCACCTCGATGGGCCAGGCAGAAGTAGGGCAGAGGAAGCCGAATCCAGGGCACCAGGGGCTGGCACGGCCCCAGCAGCAGCCAGCCCACGTGGGGCCTGTGGGAATGTGCTCTGTTCCGGAGCCGGTGTCCTCTGGGACCCAGACAGTGCCCAACACCATCTGCCACCAGAGCGGATTAATTAGGTGCCTTAATTAGGTGCCTCATCCAGCTTCATTAGGATCAAACCAAGGAAGGGGCAGAGAGCAGGAGATGGGCACAGGGAATCCCGGCACAGGGAAGGCACTGTGGGCTCCGGGTCATGAGGAGCAGGATGGAGCCGAGGGCAGGGACATTGCTGTCCCCTCCCTGTGCTCAGGGCTGCAGGGCTGAGGGACACAGCAGCCCCCGATCCTCTCTGCAAACCCTTCCCCAGGTCGTTCTGGTACCCCCACTCCATTACCCGTTAATGGTTTAATTTCTGACAACTGAGTTTTCCTCAGTTTGGAGGGAAAATATTTGATTTGCTCTCAAAATATGCAGTCCTCTGTTACCCAAAGCCAGACACTTTCACTGAAAAATTAACACTTCCTCTGAATTATTTTTGGGCTTGTCTCTTTGGAAGACAGTGGGAGAAGGAAGGAAGGGAAGTGTATCATTGAAAAAAAATGGGGAAATGTCAATGCAAACAATATTTCATGCAGAAACGCCTGCTTTGATTGAAAATCCATTTTCTTGCAAAATAAATTTTTCATGAAAACCCTGTCAGTGCCAGCTCCAAAGAGGGACAACCTGGAGTGGAGACAAGTCACCGTGTTCCTCTGCTGCTGATTTATGCCAGGCTGGGAGCAGGAGCTGGTGGCAGCTGCCTTGACCTGCCACATGCTGAAAAAGTGGTTGAACCTCCCCATCCCAGGGCTCTGGATGTTGTTCCGGTTCTCCCCAGCACCTTGGCATTGCATTGCTGGCTGCACCGATGCCTCCTGAAGCAAATCATCCTCTTGCCTCACATTTTTGGGATGCTGCGGGTGGGGCAGGATGAGGGCAATGAGAGGGAAGGCCTCTTCAGGGTGATATGCTCTGGCCTGGCAGGGCACAGCCCTGCCCCTCATGGTCCCCGCTGTTCCTCGGAGGGCTCTGGGACACATGGAAAAGGAGGAACCCCAAAATTATCGTGCTCCACACGGCTGCAGAGCGACTCCTCTGAAGTTGGTCCCGTTCCCGATGCTCCCATCTCTGTGGGGATGGAAAAAGCTGCTCCTGACGTCCCTCGGGGCTGCGGCAGCGTGTGTGACACATCCCGCTCTGCCAGTGCCTCTGGAAATGTTCGGTCCCAGCAGGACGGGCACCCAGGGCACTTCAGGGCACTGGGGATGCTCTGGGATCAGCTCCGTGCTGGGGGCAGGGTGCTGGCAGCTGGAATCTGCATTTCCCAGGCACTCTGCCCTGAGGGGTTTTCCAACAGCAGCGGTGGAGATCCATCACAGCGCCCTGCAGGCCGGGCTCACAGCCGCATCAGGTCACGGGATGGAATTTGGGAGGGGGTTGGGAGGAGTTTTGGAGGAGCAGGGTCTGCTGACTGCCCTGCCTCTCCCACAGGAGCTCCGGCCAGGGACAGAGCCGGCTGGGAGCAGAAACATCCGAACACTCCAGGCGCGGTCACTGGAGCTGCTGGCACGCGGAGAACAGGGAATGAAGATCTTGAGGCACCTCTGGGGCACCTCCAGGGCTGGGGCAGCTCTGGGACCCTCAATTCAAGAGAGACCTGGAAGGGCTGGAGCGTGTCCAGGGAAGGGAACGGAGCTGGGAAGGGGCTGGAGCCCCAGGAGCGGCTGAGGGAGCTGGGAAAGGGGCTCAGCCTGGAGCAAAGGAGGCTCAGGGGGGACCTTGTGGCTCTGCACAAGTCCCTGACGGGAGGGGGCAGCCGGGGGGGGTCGGGCTCTGCTCGCAGGGAACAGGGACAGGAGGAGAGGGAACGGCCTCAGGCTGGGCTGGGGAGGGGCAGGTTGGACACCAGCAGGAATTTCTCCATGGAAAGGGTGGTCAGGCATTGGCAGGAGCTGCCCAGGGAGGTTTGGGGTGCCCATCCCTGGAGGTGTCCAAGGAAGGGCTGGAGGTGGCACTCAGAGCTCTGGGCTGGGGACAAGGTGGGCATCAGGCACAGCTTGGACTTGGTCTGGGAGGGATTTTCCAGCTTCAGAGATCCTGGGATTCTGTGACCAAGAACTTCATGTGAGAAAGGTGATCTGGCCACAGGCCCTCCCTGGTGACCAGCTGCCATGCCCTGGTTGTTCCCAGCACCTCCAGATGTACCACGAGAGCCGACATTGGTTATCCCCTGACCCTCAAGCAAGGGCTCGGCTATCACACCGTGCCACCAGCCCCAGGACAGACTGCAGGAGCCTCGACTGGATTGGGAAAATTCCTGAATGGATTTTTGGGAGTGTCTTCAGGTCTCTGCACTGCCATTCATCTGCCACAGCCATCAGCTCTGCGAATGCATCATCTCCAGCCACCTTTCCTGCTGCCCTTGGCGGGGAGCTGAGAGCTCCCCTGTGTCCCTGAGAGCACAAAGGGACCCGGGCTTCTCCCCAGGGCCTGTCCAGCCCCAGACCTGCCACGAGAGTGGAGGGACACAGCATGGCCCTACTGCAGAGCCAGCGTTTGTCCTGTGCAGGACAGGGCTGCTCCTTTGCCTGGAACCAGAGAGGCTCCTGACCCATTGCAGCATCAGCTCTGTGGAAACACAGAACCATGGAATGGTTTGGGTGAGAAGAGACCTTGCAGCTCATCCAGTGCCACCCCCTGCCATGCCAGGGACACCTCCCACTGTCCCAGGCTGCTCCAAGCCCCAATGTCCAGCCTGGCCTTGGGCACTGCCAGGGATCCAGGGGCAGCCCCAGCTGCTCTGGGCACCCTGTGCCAGGGCCTGCCCACCCTTCCAGGGAACAATTCCTTCCCAATATCCCATCTAAATCTACTCTATCCCAGTTCCAGCCATTCCCCCCTGTTCGTCACTCCGTGCCCTTGTCAGAAGCCAGTGGCCACATTTCCTGGGGACCCTGAAGCCTTTGCAGGGCAACTCTGGCTCTTCTGCCTGTTCCCTGCTCCTCCTCCCCCGGGAGAGTCCGCAGGGATCCGTGCCAGGCCCTGGGGGGAGCACGGCCTTGTTGTGCAGTTCTGCCTGGGCAGCTTGGGCAGGTGCTCAGAGAAAGCTGCAGCTGCCCTTGAGCAGGGGTCAGAGGTCGGTGCCACCTGGTGCACTGGGCACGGCCAAAGAGGAGAAGGCCCCGTTATTTTCTGCCTCAGCACTGGAGACAGACAGCAGCCCCTTAAAACAGGATCCTCTCATCAATCATTTATTGGATTTATGCAGCTTCACTTAGGAACCTGATTTATATTTCCTCTCAATTTACTGCGTTTGAATTGTTTGCAAATAGGCACGTGAATCATCGGCTGGAGAGGGAAAAAAAGCTATTTTCAAGCTTCATTTAGGCCTTTCCAAGCATTAATTTTTAGTTGCAAAGGCTATTTTTTGCTAAATTGGTTTTTAGATGTTGTCTTTCTTGTGCTGGGTTATAAATTTAGTGCTGCTGGAGCAAAAATGAGCAGAATTGGATTCTTTTCAGCCTTCTGAGTCAGGTGCAAGGGCCCAGCCCTGTGCTGGGTTGCGCTGTGGGACGAGAGGATGGAATTTGACAGAAATACCAACCCTGCCCCCAGCACAATTCAGCACAAGGGCTTCAGAACAAGCCCTGTGCACACTCCCTTGTCTTTCCTTGGCATCAGGATTGGATCTTTCCTTCAAGAAGATTACAAATCCTTCAGCTGCACTCCAAGGGTGCCTTTGCTCCTGGAGCATCACCTCAGAATGCAGCAGGAGAAAAGCCTCCAGCTCAGCTGTTTTAGAGGTGAACTCATTCCAGGGCCACAGCCTCCAGCAGCTTGTGTGGGTGGCTGGTGGCTGATGTTTTGTTTAAACACAAAGCCATGAGATTCCAGCTCAGTTAAACAAATCCTTCGCTGGGAAAATATGCACATATTTTTGACACAAATCTGTCCGTGGCTCTATTAATTCTCCACCAAAGTGCTTTACCTGCTGGAGCAGATGATAATTCAGCAATGTAAACAGAGCCTTTTAATTTCATTTTGGGATCGTGAAGAGAAACAAACTGATTAACAAAAGCAGGGTAAACAATGGTTCTGCCTCCTCCTGTTAGGATTAATATTCGCCTGGAATTGATGCTGCTCTCCCGGGAGCCGGTGCCACGCGATGCCGTGCCCTGCTCGGAGCCTGGCACATCCAAGGACATGGGACAGGGCCAGCAGGGTGGGTTTGGCTGCCTGGACACAGGGACAGTGCCTTCTCCACACTGGGATCCACCAGCACAGAGGGAATGCATCCCCTCGGCTTCTGCAGTGCCCCAGTGCCTCTCTGTCCCTGCTGCCAGGGCTGCCCCACCACCCACAGGGTCAGCTCATGGAATCATCACAGGATCATGGAATGGTTTAGGTGAGAAGGGACCTTAAAGCCCATCCAGTGCCACCCCTGCCATGGGCAGGGACACCTCCTACTGTCCCAGGCTGCTCCAAGCCCCAATGTCCAGCCTGGCCTTGGGCACTGCCAGGGATCCAGGGGCAGCCCCAGCTGCTCTGGGCACCCTGTGCCAGGGCCTGCCCACCCTGCCAGGGAACAATTCCTTCCCAAGATCCTTTTATCTATCTATCTATCTATCTATCTATCTATCTGATAAAGTGTGATATATATATATTTATATATATATATATATCAGACTTTATCAGTGTGAATCCCTTCCCCCCTTGTCCTTGGCACTCCAGGCCCTTTAAATTGTCTCCCTCCATCTTTCTTGTCATCTCCTCCAGGCACTGGAAAGCCACTTCCTTGCACACCCAATGCCAACACTGCCAGGGAGGGGACATGAAAGTCCAGGGTGGGATTGTTGGGGTGTCTGTGCAGGGCCAGGAGTTGGACTGGGTGATCCTGGTGGGTCCCTTCCAGCTCAGGAGATTCCATGGTTTATATGATTCACTGGGCAGGTGAACCTTCAGGCAGCCCAAAAGGGTTTTGTTCAGGAGCAAGGGGAAGGGATAAATCTCTACCCGTGGAGGTTTTGTCCCTGAGAGCAGCATGGAGTGGCAGCCCCAGCCCCAGCCCGGCTGATCCGGGAACACTCCGGAGCTGCAGGAAGCGCTGGGAGTGCCACCGCCCCTCTCCAGGTGTCAGGAATGCCTGTGGGTTCAGTGCAAACACGGGGGAGGGACAGAATGTTATCCCAGCTGCAGCAAGGGCACAGGGATGTGCTCAGAGCTCTTTTTCTTGACCCTCATCCCACGCTGCAAACCCAACATTCAGGAAAGGGCTGGGTACCCCAGGGTGGCAGGGCACCGTGGGGCTGGGGCAGGGGACATCACGGCTGCTCTGTCTCCACAACACCTGAGCAATAAAAAAACAGTTCAAGCAACAAAAGAGAGCGAGATGTGGCTCCTGGCTGGTCAACAGCTCCATCCCATCCAGCTAGCTGGATCTGATCCGTGCTGAGACGCAGGCAGGGAGGCAGATGGAGAAGGGAAAGGGCCGCAGGACAAGTACAGAGATCATGTTCAAGCCACAAGCTGAATTAAATCTTGATGATCTCGTTCATGCTGCAGCTGCCAGAGGAGGGAAACCCAGAAGGCAGCAAAGTTTTGGGGCTACAAACACAGGTTTTTCTTGCTTGATTTCGATGCTGCTGTTTGAGTCTTTGCTCTGGAGAATGCCAGGCTGGGCCTCTGCAAGACAGAGCAGGATGATGATATAGGATTTTAGCTTTTGTATTTTTCATATCCTGCAATTCTTTAGTGTTTACCTCTAAACTCCACACAGCCTGTTAGCTGCTGGTCTCCCATCTTGGTCAGACAAAACAATTCCTCTCCAGGCCTGGGAATCAAGGGCACCTCACTGCCTCAGGCCCCGAGAAATGTGAACAACAGTGAGTTGGGGGAGCAAACTTGGGGTGAATGACTTCATTACCTGAAGCTGTAATTGGAGGATTAACCCCTGATATGCAAATGGACCAAACCTATAAAAGTATGGAAACCTGTGACCTCCGGGGGCTTCATCTGCCCTGAATGTACCTGAAGGCCCTCCAATAAACATCACCGCTTTTATTCTCTTGATTCGGTCTGGCCTCTGTTTTAGGTAGTCCCATCAAGGCATCAATGGGAGCATCTCCTCACACACCTGTGAACCCAGAGTGGGCCATGGGCACCACGGTGGCAGAGCTGGGCTGGAGAACAGACGCTGGCATCAGGGAGTACCATGCCCATGGGGAAGGGATCCCTGGGGAAGCCCCAAAGGAAGTGTTTGTGAGTGGGGACAAGGAGAAGAGGGAGAGAAGCCAGCTGGGCTCATATGAGGTGCTCACAGGACACTAGGGAGGTGAAAGGAAGGCACAGCACCCACACCTGGCTTTGCTGGGCCTGAGCTTAAGGAGGGGATATCCAGACCAAGAACTCACTGAGATGGCTCAGACAGGTATCCTGAACCTTTGGATGCTAATAACAAATCTCCCTGGCTGTGGCAGAGTGGTTACCCTCATCCTGGGGCACTCCAAGATGCTGGACATGTCAAATCAGAAACCTGGGAGAGATCAGCAGGACATCCTGATGCTGCAAGGGCTGGAGCCCCTCTGCTCTGGAGCCAGGCTGGGAGAGCTGGAGGTGCTCACCTGGAGAGGAGAAGGCTCCAGGGAGAGCTCAGAGCCCCTTCCAGGGCCTAAAGGGGCTCCAGGAGAGCTGGAGTGGGACTGGGGACAAGGCATGGAGGGACAGGACACAGGGAATGGCTTCCCAGTGCCAGAGGGCAGGGCTGGATGGGATATTGGGAAGGAATTGTTCCCTGGGAGGGTGGGCAGGCCCTGGCACAGGGTGCCCAGAGCAGCTGTGGCTGCCCCTGGATCCCTGGCAGTGTCCAAGGCCAGGCTGGACATTGGGGCTTGGAGCAGTCTGGGATAGTGGAAGGTGTCCCTGCCCATGGCAGGGGGTGGGATGGGCTTTAAGGTCCCTTCCCACCCAAACCCATCCATGATTCCATTGTCTTCCTGCTCAAACTGTGGCAAGTCCAGGTCAGGGGGAGAACTCCCACTGCTGCTGGAGGAACTGAGGAAAGGGATGGAAGGAAATTCACAGAGAGTGGTGAAGTACAGAGCTCCCAGGCACCATCAGAGCATTGCAAGGAAACCATGAAAAATAAGGGTTCCAGGAAAGTAATTCAGGAATTGTGTGGGAACAAAGTACCCACCTGTGTGCTTGTTTGTTGCAACTTAATTTGCATTCCAAGGGTGTCATAGGTATTGAATAAACAATGATTTCGGAAATGCTCTTATTGCAGGTTCTTTGTGAAGGAGTGAAAAGGTTCCCATGGAAAGGGAAGGAGGAGAAAAATGAGCTCAGATGAGTGGGGACACCGAGGGCCTGGTGTAGTGCGGGAGCTGCAAAGTGCTGCAACACCTTCTTCCCACTGCAGTTCAACTGCCTCTTGCAAGAAGAGGCAAGCAGGCACAAAACCATCACTTGAGGGTCTCATTTTCTTATCCAAGAGATTCCTTCTCAAATCCCCTGAAGAGCATTTCGTCAGCAGGCCCTCAGGCGCTCGAAGGGCAGCAGCAGCAGGATGCCAATATAAGGAAGCCCCAACAGCAGTAGAATGAAAAGCTCCCTGTGATGGTGTCTGGGATGGGCATGGATGTGATTCCAGAGGTGCCAGGACATCTCTGGACCCTGCACATGAGCTCTGTGGTTCTCCCTGCCAAGGGCACACACGAGGTGTCACAGAACTGTGGAATCATGGAATGGTTTGGGTGGGAAAGGAACCCTACAGATCATCCAGTGCCACCCCTGCCATGGGCAGGGACACCTCCCACTGTCCCAGGCTGCTCCAAGCCCCAATGTCCAGCCTGGCCTTGGGCACTGCCAGGAATCCAGGGGCAGCCCCAGCTGCTCTGGGCACCCTGTGCCAGGGCCTGCCCACCCTCCCAGGGAACAATTCCTTCCCAAGATCCCATCCAGCCCTGCCCTCTGGCAGTGGGAAGCCATTCCCTGTGTCCTGTCCCTCCATCCCTTGTCCTAAGTCCCTCTCCAGCTCTGCTGGAGCCCCTTTAGGCACTGAACAATCACAGAGTTAAGGTTGGAAAAGCCCTCCAAGGCCATTGAGTCCAAGCACTGACCTCATTAACCAGACCTTGCCCAGGCCACCACTGAACTCTGTCCCTCCATCGCCACATCTGCATGTGCAGGGATGGTGACTGCACCCCTCCCCTGGTTCATACACCAGGCAGGACCTTCTGTGGTGTGGAACAGAAGTTCTGTTCCCTCTGGCCAGGACGGGTCAGCTTTCCTGGCCACGTTCCATCCCAGATCACGGGCAGAGCCTGGGAGCCTGAAAACTCCTGGATTTGGAGTAAGCACAGCCTCACTGTGTTCTCAACATTATCCTCACACCAAATCCCAAACACTGCCCTGCACCAGCTCCAGGAAGGAAGGGATCCTAACCCAGCCCAAACCAGGACAGCAGGACTGTGGTGATGGCAGGACAGTGGTGACAGCAGGACAGTGGTGACAGAGGGACAGTGGTGATGGCATCTTGCTAAAGGTGCCACAAGGTCCAGCCAGAGCGACTCCAACCCCAGCACACACAGAGAGGGGATGGAAAGCTGGGACAGATTTGTCACCACCCTGCATTTGTGGACTGGTGACATCAAGAGTCCTGAGCACAGAAAGGTCCTCGGGAGGCGACAGCCAGGCCCTGGCTCAGAGCGAGCTTGGGGAAGGAGAGTTCCTGTTCTCATCCCACTCCCAGCAAAGCTTCCAGCCGAGAGAGCAGAGCATGGAGAACTGGGAAGGTCAATGATGTTATTTGGGATCTTCCATTTAAAAAGAATTCCAACTATTTCAGAACACGGGCAGTGATTTAGGGAATTTGCGTTCGCCATGTGATCTCTGCGACTGGCACAGAGCAGCTGTGGCTGCCCCTGGATCCCTGGCAGTGCCCAAGGCCAGGCTGGACAGGGCGTGGAGCAGCCTGGGACAGTGGGAGGTGTTCCTGCCCATGGCAGGGGTGGCACTGGATGGGCTTTAAGCTCCCTTCCCACCCAACCCATCCCACAATTCTGTGATACTCTTTTCACCAATCAGCTGCAGGGTCTGTGTGTCTCTGGAGACCAAGCAGGGTGCACCAACGTGCTGTGGATTTTCACACTCACACACAATAAACCAATCAGAAATCCACCATCTGTGAGTGCTTTTTGGTAATTTTAGAAAACCATTAAAAAAACCCATAAAACGACAGACGAGAGCCAGGACGAAATCTGCAGCTTCTAAAAGTTAAATCCCTGTTTCTGCAGCACCCAAGCAGCTCAGAATCTGGGTCTTGGCTGCTCCTGTGAGCCCTTTTAAAATGCTTTTTTTTGTACGAGCCCTGGAATATTGAAGCACTACAAAGACCATGGGGCTTTCATCCTGCTCTGGCACAGGCAGAGGCTCCACGTGGGTCCGAGCAGGTGACAGGGCAGAGCGTGACAGCCCTGCCCTGCCTCTCTGCCAGAGGGAACAGGCAGCACTTGGACACTTCCAGATTTGGGATTATTCACAGGCACCACCCGCTCCACAGCCACAATGGATCCCAGGCAGCCACTCTGCCTTTCCTCTCTTCAAACTCACTCTGTCCTTTGGCTCCCACAGCATCCTGGAGCAAAGCCCTCCACGAGCGATGGATGTGCCTCACCTGTTCCCTGAGTGCCACCAGGGTGAAATATGTGACCAGTTCCTCAGTGCTCCCCTGCCCTGCCCTGGACACCTTTGGCAAAAAGGTCTCCAAAAGTGTAAAACCTCCCTGAGGGTCCTTCCCTACGCCAGCCCTCTGCTCACCCTGGCTGCCCTTCTCAGCAGCTTTTCCTTTACTCCAGCATCTTTTCCGAGACAGGACAATGAGAAATCCATGGATTATTCAAACCATGGACATAGCATAAGGCTTATTATATCCATATTAAAAACCCTTCTCTCTTAGTGGCATAAAATCTTTGCACATTCAAAACAAATTGATTCCTTGTTAGCATTAAAAAGGGATCTCGGCTTGCAAGGCACCAAGTGGCTGTAAAATTCCTGTGCACACGGGCTGACATTTCCAAAGGGAGCAGGATAAAATCAGCCTCGTGCTCCAGGCAAAGGGAAAAGGGAAGGGTTTGCTGAAGAATTTCAATGCCTGAGGTGCCCAAGTCCCAATTAATTCAACCTGGAAACTCTGATCGGGTATAAAATCATGGAATGGTTTGGGTTGGAAGGGACCTTAAAGCTCATCCAGTGCCACCCCCTGCCATGGGCAGGGACACCTCCCACTGTCCCAGGCTGCTCCCAGCCCCAATGTCCAACCTGGCCTTGGGCACTGCCAGGGATCCAGGGGCAGCCCCAGCTGCTCTGGGCACCCTGTGCCAGGGCCTGCCCACCCTCCCAGGGAACAATTCCTTCCCAAGATCCCATCCAGCCCTGCCCTCTGGCACTGGGAAGCCATTCCCTGTGTCCTGTCCCTCCATGCCTTGTCCCCAGTCCCTCTCCAGCTCTCCTGGAGCCCCTTTAGGCCCTGGAAGGGGCTCTGAGCTCTCTCCAGAGCCTTCTCTTATCTAGGCTGAGTAATCCCAGTCTCTCAGCCTTTCCTAATAGGAAGAGTGCTCCAGCCCTCTGATCATCTTTGTGATGATTGATGATTGATGATGATCAATCTTTGTGACCTGTAAGGTCAAATCACAGCCCCTGATGTCTCCCAGTGCGTTAGAACTGGACACTGAGGCTCAGCAAATGTGCCTGCATCATTCCTACAGCCAAGCCTTCCCTTTCACTTCATGTCTTTCCGTATGGATGAGCTTTTTTAAGCCTAACCTTAAGAAATCAACTTCAGAAGAAGAACAAGTCTCCATAGGAAAGCTGGGAAGCTGCTAAGAAACTAATTAAAGGAACAAGCACAAAACAACCACTTCAGCAGTACCAGCCTCTAAGAGGAGCAGAAAATGAGGGAAAGAAAATGCAGCCCCACAACATGAAAAGAAATAAAACTCATTTAAATTTTAAAAACTTTTTTAACATTTATTTATTTTTTTAATTTTTTTTCCCCAGTTGCTTTGTGCTTACCCTGGTTTCTCTGCACACAACAGCCCTGGGCCACAGCTCAGCCGCTGCCGCCTCACACCCAGGGAATTCTGAGCAAAGCTGCACTTTGAAGCTCGTTTGGATCACCAGATCCTCCAGCAGGGTCAGTGTCCAAGGCAAGGTGTGTGCCTTCAGGGAGGATGTCCCTCCTCTTGACATGCAGTCATGGAACCTGGTTGGAAAAGCTCTCCGAGACCACAGGTCCAACCATTCCCAGCCCAGCCACGGCCTGGGCACTGTCCTGCAGCTCCTGTGTGTGCCAGGGCGAGCAGGGGGCTGGGAATGCAGGTGACAACACCCTGTCCCTGCAGCAGCATTCCTGCCTGGAATCACTGGACAGAAAATTGTTTCTCTGACCTTCTCAAAAGCAGACACAACAAAACTCCCTGGATTTAATTCTGTCCCACAGCTGGTCAGGAGGAAAATGCCAACTCTGCCAGTTGCCCCAGACCTGCCCCCCTCCCTCCCTGTGCCAGCAGCCACCTCCTGCTCCTCAAACGGGGGTTTTAGCTCCAGCTGCTGACACCAACCCCTGCCTGACCAAAGGAGCTCTTTGCACTCTGGTCTCTCAGTGCTTGAGCCACTCCAAAGTCCTCCAGCTCCAAGGCAGGAGCTGAGCTGGGGTGGGCATGGCCACGATGGGATGGGCAAACTCCGGGCAAGACCTGCTGGAAAGAGATCCTGCCCCACCCAGCCCCTGCCTCTGCACGGTGCTGGTGTGAGCTGCTCCTGCAGTGTGGAATCACAGAATCATGGAGTCATTCAGGTTGGAAAAGAGCTCCAGGGTCACTGAGCCCAACCTGTGCCCGATGCCCACCTTGTCCCCAGCCCAGAGCACCGAGTGCCATGCCCAGGACACCTCCAGGGATGGGGACTCCAAGCGTCCCTGGGCAGCTCCTGGCAGTGCCTGACCACCCTTTCCATGAGGAAATTCCTCCTGGTGTCCACCCTGCCCCTCCCCAGCCCAGCCTGAGGCCGTTCCCTCTCCTCCTGTCCCTGTTCCCTGCCAGCAGAGCCCGACCCCCCCCGGCTGCCCCCTCCTGTCAGGGACTTGTGCAGTTCCCAGCTCGGCCCTTGCACGGATCCCAGGGGCCTCCTGCCTCCTCCAGCTCCCAGTGCCTCATTCCTGGGATCACTGGGCTCCCCTGACTTCATCAGGGAAACTCAGAGACCCAAACCAGCAGCAGGACCCAGTACAACCCAGCAAAACCCAGTACAACCCAGCACAACCCAGTACAACCCAGTACAACCCAGTACAACCCAGCACAACCCAGTACAACCCAGTACAACCCAGCACAACCCAGTACAACCCAGCAAAACCCAGTACAACCCAGTAAAACCCAGTACAACCCAGCACAACCCAGTACAACCCAGTACAATCCAGCACAGCCCTGTATGACCCAGCAAAATCCCGTACGACCAAGCACAACCCAGTACAACCCAGTACGACGCAGTACGATCCAGCACAACCCAGTACAACCCACTATGACCCAGCAAAACCCAGTATAACCCAGCACAACCCAGTATGACCCAGTAAAACCCAGTACAATCCAGCACAGCCCAGTACAACCCAGTACAACCCACTATGACCCAGCAAAACCTAGTGTAACCCAGTACAACCCAGTATGACCCAGTAAAACCCAGCACGACCCAGCACAACCCAGTATCACCCAGTACAACCCAGTATGACCCAGCACAACCCAGTATGACCCAGCACAACCCAGTACAACCCAATATGACCCAGCAAAACCCAGTACAACCCAGTATGACCCAGTACGATCCAGCACAACCCAGCACAACCCAGCACAACCGAGTATGACCCAGCAAAACCCAGTACAACCCAGCAAAACCCAGTGTAACCCAGCACAGCCCAGTATGACCCAGTACAACCCACTATGACCCAGCACAACCCACTATGACCCAGCAAAACCCAGTATGACCCAGCAAAACCTAGTATACCCCAGTACAACCCAGTATGACCCAGCAAAACCCAGTACAACCCACTATGACCCAGCAAAACCTAGTATAACCCAGTACAACCCAGTATGACCCAGCAAAACCCAGTACAACCCAGTATGACCCAGTACGATCCAGCACAAGCCAGTACAACCCACTATGACCCAGCAAAACCCAGTACGACCCAGTAAAACCCAGTACAACCCAGCACAACCCAGTACAACCCAGTATGACCCAGTACGATCCAGCACAACCCAGTAAAACCCAGCACAACTCAGCACAACCCAGTACAACCCAGTATCACCCAGTACAACCCAGTATGACCCAGCACAACCCAGCACAACTCAGCACAACCCAGTATCACCCAGTACAACCCAGTATGACCCAGTACAACCCAGTATGACCCAGTACAACCCAGGAGCACCCAGTACAACCCAGTATCACCCAGTAAACCCAGTATGATCCAGCACAACCCAGTATCACCCAGTACAACCCAGCACAACCCAGTATCACCCAGCACAAGCCAGTATGATCCAGCACAACCCAGTACAACCCAGCACAACCCAGTATGACCCAGCACAACCCAGTACGACCCAGCACAACCCAGTATGACCCAGTATGACCCAGCACAACCCAGTAGGACCCAGTACAACCCAGTATGACCCAGTACAACCCAGTATGACCCAGCACAACCCAGTATCACCCAGTACAACCCAGTATGACCCAGTATGACCCAGCACAACCCAGTATGATCCAGCACAACCCAGTATGACCCAGTACAACCCAGCACAACCCGGTATCACCCAGTACAACCCAGTATGATCCAGCACAACCCAGTATGACCCAGTACAACCCAGTACAACCTAGTATCACCCAGCACAAGCCAGTATGATCCAGCACAACCCAGTACAACCCAGCACAACCCAGTATGACCCAGCACAACCCAGTACAACCCAGCACAACCCAGTATGACCCAGTATGACCCAGCACAACCCAGTATGACCCAGTACAACCCAGTATGACCCAGCACAACCCAGTATCACCCAGTACAACCCAGTATGACCCAGTATGACCCAGCACAACCCAGTATGATCCAGCACAACCCAGTATGATCCAGTACAACCCAGCACAACCCGGTATCACCCAGTACAACCCAGTATGATCCAGCACAACCCAGTATGACCCAGTACAACCCAGTACAACCCAGTACGACCCAGCACAACCCAGTACAACCCAGTACAACCCAGCACAACCCAGTATGATCCAGCACAACCCAGTATCAGTCAGTACAACCCAGCACAACCCAGTATGACCCAGCACAACCCAGCATGACCCACCACATTGTCCTCCCAGAGCAGCACCAGCCCCGCACCCGTGGCAGAGCCATGTGTGGGGGTCTGCCAGCACCTTTCACCACCAGCCCTGCAAAGGGTGGCCCAGGTGAACCCAGCTGCCCTCAGAAGCAGCAGCTGGGGATGCCAGGGCAGGTCCTTCAGGGTCCCGCTGCAGCTCTGCTCTCTGCCAAGCACAGGCTGGGTGGGGTCGGAAGGGTTCCCAGGCACTTCCCAGCCTGAGCCTCGCGCTCAGGAATTGCAGGGAGATGGGAAAGGTCGAGCATTAAGAGCCCTTGATGTGATTCTTTGCTGAACCACTCTGGAACCTGGAAAGGCTCAGCCTGCTATTTACAGAGGGGGCTTTCCCAGGAGACAGGCCTGGAGAGGATGGAGTTATTATCCTCCCTACACTTTGTCTAGGAGAGCTTCCCCAGCCTAAACCCCATGGAAACACCTGAAATGGATGTTGCAGAAGCTCTGGGGGAGGGGATTCCTGCAGGGAACACGGCCAAGCGTGGGAAAGGAGGGAAGCAAGCAGTGCCTGCTCGGAGGTTTGTGCAGAGCCCAGTGTCACTGCTGGTCTGTCACCTGCAGCAGGACAAGCCCCGGCTGAGGGGGCTGTGGATGTGATCAGGCTGGATCCTCGGGAGATGTGGAGCTCCCTGCAGCTGAGGGAAGTTCTCCTTGCTGGTGGGAACAGATCATCCATGGAGGGAAACAGGGAACAGGGCAGGGGAAGCTCAGAGCCGCCAAGGACACAGACACCAAACAGCTCAGCACAGGAGGACACAGGACCAGGCACCCTTGGATGAACCACGGGTCAGTGGGTGCTGTCCCTCCTGGGATGGAGGTTTTGTAGGATTTGAGACAGTTCTGCCTAAAATCAGACTGTCCTGCCCAGCTCCCAGAGCTCTGTGTCCTCTCAGACACGAGCAAAGCCACCGGCTCTGCACCCTCCCTGCAGACAGGGACCTGATCCTGGGATTCACAGTTGTCCTGGCTGTCCTGGAAGCCCCAAGGAAAGCCATCCCATGTCAAAAGTCTGCCCCAGGCAGTGCTGGCAGCCTCAGGAAAGGGTCCTGTGCCAAAGAAGAGGGGCTGGCTCCTATTCCCAAGGCTCCTGGTTCACCTCCAGCCCTGCTCATCTGTTCACCCCCTGCCCTGGGTGAGGTGAAAATACTGATTTTTCACTTTCATGGAATCCCAGAATCCCAGAATGGTTTCAATTGAAAGGGACCTTAAAGCCCATCCCATCCCACCCCCTGCCACGGGCAGGGACACCTTCCATGGGCAGGGACACCTTCCATTATCCCAGGCTGCTCCAAGCCCTGTCCAACCTGGCCTTGAACACTGCCAGGGGTGGGGAATGTGGTTTTTTTTCCAGGGAAAGGGAATATTTCTGTGAAACACCTGGAGCTCAGTGTGAACACAGGAGGAGGATCAGCGAGCCAGAGGGATTTCACTGGAGAGATTGGCAGGGCAGGGGAAGAACCTGGAGCAGCTCTGTGCAGGTTCACACCTGCCTTGGTTACACCTGCAGTGCTCAGCCCCCTGCACTTCCCACCACATCCCTGACATTCAGGCACCAGCCATTGTCCCCCCCAAACTTAAAACTGGGAACTAAAACTGTCCCTGCCCTGAAGGCACTGCTGAAGGACCCTGATGGTTTTAGCTCCACATCCCAGGATAACCACGTCCTGGGAATTTCTCATGGACCTATCACAGCTGCCAGGAGTGGAACAGTCAGAGGGACCTGAGAACCTGCTGATCCAATCCTGGCTGCAGCCTACACGGAGAGGAAAGGGCTCTGAGAGCACAACAGGGCAGTGATGTCCAGCTTGGGAGGAGCAGGAGGTGGCTGAGTGTGCCCAGGGCAATGCCTCATCCCTGCAAGTTGGTCCCAAGTGAATTCTGGTGCAAGGCTTGGTGCTGCTTTCCCTTGCCATCAGTGCACTATCCTCGCTCTCTGCAGCAGGAGAAGGGAGCCAGGATGATGGGGTGCTGAGGGCAGGACCCCAGGGGTGCACAGGGTTCCTGCTTTGGCTGTGGTCCCCAGCTCTCTTGGGTGGGCAAAGGCCCTGGAATGCCTTCTCTCTCCAGCTGAGCTGGCATTCCTGGCTTCTCCAGGAGGATGACATTTCCCTCCCTTCTCCCAGGGGGCCTCAGGATGCAGCTCCCTCCAGCTGCCACAAACAGGCCAGGATCCAGCCCACGGCTTTGGGTCTCAGGGAGATTGGGAGTCACTCCTTGGTGCAGGGATGGGGATGGAGCTCAGCCCTGCCTCTGCCACCCACCATTGGATGTTCCTGGATGAGCCTCGAGCCAAGATTCAGCTTCACAGAGAGGGGAATAAAGTAAAATAAAACTTCATTTTCCGTGTCCAAACACAGCAGATCCAGCTCTTCCTGCTCCACACATCCATGAGTGTGGCACAATATGTCCAAAACCAGCAACTGCTCATAAAAAGTGCAGCTTCCAGCCAGTGTCAGCTCAAGCCACAGTGCTGGGACTGAACTCCAAAATTAATCCCACCTGGGTGGCCTCCTGCACGTCCAGAAGGGAATTGGCCCACGCTGCCCCAAAAGGAAGGCAGGATTAGAGTATTGCTGCAGTGGAAAACTATCCCAAGGGAGTTCAGAGAAAGGCACAAGACTGAGACCAGTTGTGAAGAAGAGCCTAAAATGATGCCAAGAGCCAGGACAAATGGTACAAAGTAAAGACACCTGATCTGACTGTCCCTGAAGAAAAGCTAAAAGGTGACGTGATACCAGCCCTTGAGCACTTCCAGGGAAGGAAACCACTGGGCACTCAAAGGCTCTTTAGTCCAGCAGAAGATGGCAAAGCAAGACCCAGGTTCCAGCCAGGGAATTTAGTTCAGGAGTGAGCCACAGTGATCAGCCACAAAGGCTGGGGGGGAGCAGCAGCTGCTCCATTGGTCGGTGCCTCCAGGGCAGAGTGCCCAAGATCCAGCCTGCATTCCTGCACCCAGCCCCTGTTAGCTGGGCCTCCCTGCTGGGCCCCATTCATGGCCCTGCTCCCGGGCCTTATCAATGGGAACCAGGCAGCCTTGCCCTCCCAGACAGCGTTTGCTGATGCACAGCCCTGGCACAGAGGCAGGGGAGGCTCTGGACCTGCCTCTGTAAGAGTGTTCCCATTCTCTCGTGGCACAGAATCACAGAATCATGGAATGGTTTGGGTTGGAAAGGTCCTTAAAGCCCATCCACCCCTGCCATGGGCAGGGACACCTCCCACTGTCCCAGGCTGCTCCAAGCCCCAATGTCCAGCCTGGCCTTGGGCACTGCCAGGGATCCAGGGGCAGCCCCAGCTGCTCTGGGCACCCTGTGCCAGGGCCTGCCCACCCTCCCAGGGAACAATTCCTTCCCAATATCTCATCCAGCCCTGCCCTCTGATGGTTCATATCCACTGCCCCTTGTCCTGTCCCTCCACTGGGACACTCCACTGCTGGGCCCCTGCTCTGTCCCTCTTCCAGCAGAGTCCCTCAGGAGCGATGTGAGGCTGCAGCAGCCAGGCCCAGGCTGGACCCAGCACCTGCAGTTCCCCATCAGAGGTCCCTGTCTGGGTCCTCGAGGAGATGTCACAGCCCTGTTTCTATTCCAGCCAGTGCCTGACACCCCGAAACTGCCCCTTTCAAGGTGGGACTTTGAACACTCATGGTGCCTTTAGCTCCTAAAATCGAGTGATGACACGCGGGGCAGGCAGCAAAGCCCAGCACTGCTCACGGCTCCTTCTGCAGTGATGGGACAGGGGCCCTGCTGGCGCTTGCTGCTCTCTCCACTCCCAGGTTTCCAGGATTCTGCTGGAATTCCAGCGCAGATAGTGGGAGAGTGACGCCGGGGGTGTGCAGCACATGGATCACACGAACCCTCCACCGCCCTCCGAGCACACCCAGCAGCAGCACCAAGTTCCGTGGCCAACTTTGCCCCGGGCCATTTGCTGCCGAGCCGAGCACGACCCCATCGTGCCGGGTTTTCCAGCCTCTCCCGAGGCTCCCATCACCCATGGAGCTGTTTCGACACCTTTCAGCTCCGCTCCATCTGCGGTGCCGGCGCCGGGCGCCCCGCCGCTCGCTAATGAAGCTATTAATGAGAGCGCGTCCCCTGCGCACCCCCTGCCCACAGCCCCCGGGCAGTCTCTGCTCGTTGTGACAGCGCTTCCAAACCCATCCCGAGACACAGATTCCCTGAGAATCCGCTCCAAATGTTTTGGCAATCTCGCCTTGCCCGGTCTCTTCATTTTATGATTCCAGTCCCGAGGGTGGAGCCAGAGGAGGGGCTTTTGGCAGGGCCTTTGGAAAGGGACATAATGAGCCATCACATCTCTTTCAGCAGAGCCCCCCAAACAAACACCTCAACACAGTTTGCTTTGTTTCCCTGGTTTCCTGAACATCAATTCCAAAATGGATCCCGTGGCTGCGTTTTTATTGGTGCAAAGCCTACTCGGGAGGCGCAGAGAGAGAGATGCTCCCGTGTTTGCAAAGCAGCCAAGATCGCATTTCCATGGGAAAACTTCACAGTTATTTTTATTCTTCCTTGGGAAATCTGGAGTGGGGAGAAGAAGGGCTAACACTGGAATCTCCCAAAGAATACAAATCCTGGGTTTTCAGCAACTCTCCTGAACAGCAATCCCATTTTGTTAGCAGGATTAATTTCTGATAATCCTAGAGTCGAGATTGCCCTGGGACCAGCTCTTTGCTCAGCCCTCGTTCCCGAGTTTGGCAGCGTCAGAGGGGCGGTGCCACGAGGTGTCCCCGCAGCAGGACAGGGTCCCAGGGTGCCAAGAGCTTTTTCTCCGCTTATCCCGCGTCTGCCGGAGCTGCTGTGCAGGGGAGGGGCCCATTCCTGCTGGGAGGAGCACACACCTGGGCTCCAGTCCCACTGAGCTGCAGGCACCGTGCTTCCCTCTCCCACAAAACTCCTGTGGGAGGAAGCTCCAGGTGCGGAGCTGGAGCAAAGGAGCAGCGCCCAGCGGGCTCTGGGAATGACAGCCCTGTTTGAATTCCCAGGGCAGCTCCCTGTTTCAGGGACACAGCTCTGTCCTCCCACCCCGGGGAGTCATTCAGGGCATTTGGATCTCAGCTTCAGCAGTGGCTTCCCTGGAGGAGCTCAAAGCTCCACTGCAGGAAATGTCCTCTGGGACCTCGTGCCACCATCCCTGTCTGCCACAGAGCAGCTCCATGCTCAGAACGAGCTGGGGCACAGCTGCCTTGGGCCCAGCACATCCAGGTTCTCCCCCATTCCCTGGTTCACCGGGGTGGAAGTTGGCACTGGGCTCTCACTGCTGCCCTGGGCCACCTCGGGTGCCCGGCCAGACCAGCACCGCCCTTCCCTGCCCCCATCGCCTCGGGGCGATGCCTCCATCAGGAAAAGTTCATCCCCTTCACCTGAGCACAGCGAGGTGCCAGGGCAGGTAAAAGCACACCTGGGGCTGAGGAAACCACCCTGGCTCCCTGCTGGCTGAGCAGGGAAAGGGGATCCTGCAGTTTTCTCTGTGGCCAGGGCTCTGCAGGATTAGGGACGTGAAGGTCCAGGACTGGCCATGGCCAGCTCAGATTCCCGGAGTGGGGGAGCTCCAGGACACAACCAGAGAGGAGCTCTGTGCCTGGAGAGGGAAGGTGAATTCACAGCTCAGCAGAACACAACAGCATCCAACTGACTGGAGCACATCTTCTGTTTGTCAAAATAAAATGTAGATGCTTAATAATTAATCAGCTCATATGCAAAATAGGTATCATAGCAGAAGGGGGGAGGGGGGAACGCATTGTTCCTTTAGAATAAATATTTAACATGATACAGAACAGCATGAATTTTTAAAGACGAGTTTTTGTAACTGCTGAGGCTCCGTTAAAGAAGCAGAACATCTTCAAGCAGCAGTGCCAGCTTCTTGAGTGGGCACAGCCATTTCCACACAGGGACTGCAGAGGAGGAGGAGGAAGAGGAGGAGGAAGGACAGGAGAGCCTGGGCCCCAGGAATAGCAGATTTTCAACCCCCTCCTCCTACAGCCACAGTAACTCCGAAACTGCAGCTCCAGCCGGGAGGGGCAGCTGGACGGGAAAGGGCTCGGCCTGCCCTGGTGGATCCGTGAAGAAATCCAAGGAATTCCTGCTGATTTCAGGCTTTTCAAGATTTCAGTGAGAGCGAAGGCTCAGGGAGCTGAGATGCTCCAGCCATTTCTGCTTTCTGGGATGTGAGGAAGGTTTGTGCCCTACTGGGGCTGGTGGGTGCAGCACCCAGGGCCTGGGACCCTGCTTACACCCACCTTTCCCTCGGCCTACCCCTTGCAGTGCCTCTGCACCATCAGCTGCTCCAGACCCTGCCTGCAGCCTCAGGAATGAGTCAGAAAGGGATTTATCCTGCAGGGAATGCAGCCTGCTCCAGCCCAGCTCAGCCCTCACAGCTCTCCAGCCCCAGCACTGCCAGCATCAAACCCAGCAGAGCCTTCGCCAGCCCTGGGCTGCTCCAGGCTCACCCAGCAGCTCCCACTGGGATTCTGCTGTGGTATCCAGCAGCTGCTGGCATCCCCAGCTCCAGTCCAGCAGCTCCCACTGGGATGTGATGCTTCATCCAGCAGCTGCTGGGATCCCCAGCTCCCAGAGGAATTCCCGCTATCCCTATCTGCTGAACGCTGGATGTCCCTGGCACCCTGTTCCCAGATGGTCCCTGCCCCCTCCAGCTCAGCTCTCCTGCCTGGCACCTCCCCAGCCAGGGCAGCCCCTGGGGCATCCCTACTGGGGTGGGTGACGGGCACAGCACCACGGGGCAGGGAGAGGACAGAGGTCACCCCCACAGCTCCGTCCCCACCCTCCCAAGGGCTCCAGGATGCTCAGGAGAGCTTTGGGAACGGGAAGTGAAACAGGAGCCAATCTGCCCCTTGCTGCCTGTCCCACGAACCAAGGGACCCTGGGCTGTTTTCACAGGCAGGAGCACCGGGAGGTGGCAGTGCCTGAAGGGACACCTTGGGACAGGTCCCCAGGGCTGGGCCAGGAGGCAGAGAGGGGCCAGGAGGCAGAGAAGGGCCAGAAGGCAGAGAGAGCCCAGGAGCAGCACCAGCTCTGGGTACCAGCAGGGAGGGCCAGAAAGGACAAACTGCCCGTGGTGGGGTCAGGAGCACAGAGAGAGGGTGGGCACAGACAGGACACTGCAGGAGGGTCCTGCAGGAAGAGCAGGGAGTTGGCTGGGTTGAGCTTTGGGAAATCTCCCCTTCTTCCGTTTCCCATTCACTGCCAGAAGCCAAAGGGCTTTGGGTCCCACTGCCAGCTTCCTCCCAGCACAGGATCAGCACTTTGGGCACTCTGGGGTAGTGGCAGGATTGTCCTTTCCCTGCTGCTGAGGTGAAGGAGTTCCAGCAGTGACACCGGTGAGTGTTCCCACAGCTGTCCCTGCTCCAGGATGTCCCCCCCGGAGACAGGCCACAGGAAAGCTATTACACTGTGCCTTGATATATACCTCCCATAAATCCAGGGCCCATAAATTAGGGTAACCTTCTGCTTTAAGGGCTGTCTGAGTCTGAAAAGACATCCCAAAGTCAGGCACATCCTCGCTGGAGACACGGGAACTCTGTCCTCACTTCCCTTGGGAGCACGGCCCTGGGACAAGGGACAAACGTGCCCCAGCCCAGGGGTGCAGAAGAGCTGTGCCAACAGCTCAGGGCCTGGGAAAACCCCCAATTCCTGTCCTCAGAGGGCACCAGTGCTGAGCTGGTGTCTGAGCTACTCCTGCTGTCCGCAGGGCCTGTCACCCCTCGGGATGCCACTCCTTTGTCCCCGTGCCCCTGGTTCGGTCTCACCGAGTGCACAGAATGAGCTCTGAGTCCTCGCCAACCTCTCAGAGGTCAAGGAAAGGGCCATAAAAAGGATTCAGCACTTCCCTGCTCCTCTGGAAGAACCTCACCCTCCCATAACACTCAGGTGTGCCCTGGCAGGAGCAGGGGCAGCGCTGGGCCAGCACAAAGCCTCTCCTCATCCTCCGCCAGAGCTAAGTGGTCACTGTGGCCTCATGCCGTGTCCATGCTCAGCATCCAGCCCCAGGCTGACCCTCGCTGCACCAAGCCTGCCTGGGCTCCCTCTGCCCTGTCCCATCCTCCCCTCCACTCCACATCCCAAACACCATCCCAGGCTGTGCTGGGAGCCCCAGGGATGAGAGCAACACAAATGGAAACAGACCCAAACTGGGATTTACCCTCCTGGATCCAGCTCCAGGCTGATGCCAGGAATAACAACCTTGACCACAGCCCCATGGGAACAGGATCCACCAGTCCCCACTGCCCTGGGGCAGCTGAAACCCCTTTGACTTTCACCTCATTCCTTCCCACTCTTCTCTTGCCTCTCCTTGGGAATTTCTCCTGCACAAGCAATTAGTCCTAGAATCATGGATTTTGGGTTGGAAGGGGCCTTAAAGGTTCCAAGCCCTCTGCCAGGCACAGGGGCACCTTCCACTACCCCTGGTTGCAGGAGCTGGGAAGTGACAGCCAGGAGCATGAGGGCATTGCCATGGGGCAGCACTTGCCAGCCATGATCCAGCTTTCATCCCTGAGGAAATCGTGTTTTCCCAGCACCAGGATCGTGCAGGAGCTCCAAACACAGGAGAGCACAGCCAGGGCATGAGGGAGCAGATCCCCATCACCACGGGCTGCCAGAAACTCAGAGGGTTCAGACAATCTGGCCCAGATCCCTGTGGGATTGACCCCTTCACATTCCCAGGCTGTGGGGCAGCAGCTGCAGGGGTGAAGGGGCCGAGCCCCAGACCTGGAGCACCCGGTGTGAAGCACTGCATGTCCCAGCCTGGCCCCGGGGCTGGCACCCGGCCTGGCAGCATTTACCACACACCAGCAGTCATAGCTGAAACTAAGTAGTATCAGCTTCCCAGCAGAAAACACCCCTCAAACCCAGCCTGCTCATCTGCTCCGGGGTGAGGAATCCAATAAAGTCATCGAGGTAAGTTCAGGCTGGGCACCATTATTCTGCCCCAATTTGAGCTGTCAGCCCCGTGTAAAACATGACATATGGCCCTGAAAATTCATCTTGGGCACCAAACTGGATTTATTCTGCTGTAAAAAAGAAAGAGACAGTGAACAGTGGCCCAGGGACCTCCACACCACTGCAAACACACCCGCACTGATCTCAGCAAACAATTTATTTGATTCCCCACCGCCGCCATCTGTCTCCGCTCCATCCATTGCCTGACCAGGCTGGCAGGAGAAGATGAGTTTTAAAGGTCACCACTTAATGATGTTAAGGAGCCATCCTCCCTCCCAGATAAAATACGGATCAATCTGTAATATTTCTGATGGGACTCTGCTCGTGGAGAAGATACAGGCGGGATTCTCTTCTCCTTTATGTTTCCTGTAAACTCAAAGCTTTGCTGACACCAGGCTGGGCCCAGACCCAGCTGCAGGTGGCACATCCCGGGAGCAGGGAGCAGGCAGGAGGGGGATGAAGCTGGGATTGCTCTGCAGCATAAAGTGCTGTTAAATCCTTACATCATTTAATGTAGAAACCTATGGCTCTTGCCTCTCCTGTCACCTGTGGGGAATGAGAACATTTGGAGCAGCTCTGGCCCCACTTTCCCCCTGGATTTCTGCACTTTGGGTACCCAGAAGGAGCTCACACCCAGCTCAGCAGTGCTCAGCAGACCTGGAGCAGCATCTCCCACGTGGATTTGGGATGTCTGGGATGCTGAGCAGGCGCAGGGACAGGGACAGCAGCACCTCCCTCTGAGTGTGGCATCCCAGGGACTTCCTGTCACTGCCACAGGGCTGGGCTGCAAAGTGTCCCCCAGCGAGGCTCCTTGGGGACCACTCTGGCGAGACCTTCCCGAATCTTTGCTGAGCCACTTCTGGCTGCTCCCAAAGCACAGCAGCCAACAAGGGTCTGTGTGACAGCTCTGGCTCCCTACAGCCTGTCCCTGCTCCGAGGAGACCCAGCAGCACCCTGGACCCCATCCCAAGGAATTCCCAGGAGCCCTCCCACACCCCAGCCCAGGCACCTGCGCTCTCCTGGCTTTGGAAAGGCTCCTGAGCCCTCTGTCTGGAGAGCATCACACGCCCTGTCCCACCCACCCCTCCCCAGCCGGGCTCCCAGGCAGAGATTCCCCTCCTGAGCAGTCTGAGGAAAAGGTAAATACTCTGAATCCACAATCATCAAACTGAAGCAAATGTCTCCATTCGATATTGCACTGAAGAGGATTTAATTTGCTTTTGGCTGTGCAGCCTCTGCCCGAGGATGGGGTTTATAATTTATTCAGCAGCCAGAGCATTTCCGAGTCTGTCAGAAGTTCCTCACAAAGAAAGGCGAGGGGAGGGGGGGTGTGCAGCAGAATTTTATTTATATTTTAATTTTTTTTAAACAAAGCAAGCAGGGTCAGCTCTGAATTTCTAAAGCATCTGCGAGGTGTGCAGGCTTTTAAAGCTCTCCTGAGAGAGCACTCACATCTTTTCTTCCATCCTGGCTCGTTTTGCTCTGCAAAGTCGATCCCTGAAACTTTGTTTTGCAAACAAACCAACACAAACCTGCCTGTCTTGCTCAGGGAGCAGCCAGGCTCCAACCCCCCGTGGTTCCTTTAGCAAAAACAAAGAGCGAATTAACACCCCGGACCTCTCTTTACTCTCAAACAATTCCACAGAAAAACAATTTAGCTTTTACTAATCGAGGCCAGGAGCTTAAAGCAGCCAAGGAGCCTGGGCCGTGCACAGCAAACAAAAACGGGTCAGGTTTTTGCCTCTTTTCCCTCGGGCTGGGTTTCAGAGCAGCTCCCAGACGCTGATGCAGCTGCAGCTGAGGCTGCATCAGAGAGGGCTGGAAAGATGCTGAGCCCCAGAGGCCTCTGTGGATGCCCCACGGAGGGTGGGATGTGTGGCACAGCCTCCTGAATCCTCTCTCTCCTGTGTCCTTGTTCCCCAGACCTTCCAGAGCCACCCTGGGGATGCAGCCAAACCTCCAATCCCCACCTTTCTCCTGCCCCAGCAGAGGCAAAAACGAGAGAGAGCATTTCGAGGATGCCTTAATTCAGGGATACCCCAAAAGGTTTTCCCAGGAATGCTTGGCAGGGACATGAAATTATCAGGGCAGCCTGGGACCTGTCTGGGATGCAGCTGAGCTCGGTTCCAGCTCCCTCAGTCACTGTCAGGGCCTTGTTTAACACCATCAGCAGTGACTGGGGGCAGCAGGGGAGGGGAGGATTCTGCCCCTCTTCCCCACCTGAGGCCAGCACAGGAAGCACCTGGAGCTGCTGGAGGAGCCCAGAGGAGGCCACGGAGCTGCTCCAAGGCTGGAGCCCCTCTGCTCTGGAGCCAGGCTGGGAGAGCTGGGGGTGCTCACCTGGAGAGGAGAAGGCTCCAGGGAGAGCTCAGAGCCCCTTGCAGGGCCCAAAGGGGCTCCAGGAGAGCTGGAGAGGGACTGGGGACAAGGCATGGAGGGACAGGACACAGGGAATGGCTTCCCAGTGCCAGAGGGCAGGGCTGGATGGGATATTGGGAAGGAATTGTTCCCTGGGAGGGTGGGCAGGCCCTGGCACAGGGTGCCCAGAGCAGCTGTGGCTGCCCCTGGATCCCTGGCAGTGTCCAAGGCCAGGCTGGACACTGGGGCTTGGAGCAGCCTGGGACAGTGGAAGGTGTCCCTGCCCATGGCAGGGGTGGCACTGGATGGGCTTTGAGGTCCATCCCAACCCAAACCAGTCCAGGACTTTATGATTTTACGATTTTACGATTTTACGATTTTACGAGCAGATGGAATCTCAGGCCAAAGGCAGATTCCATCCTGTCCAGTGCTCCTACGGACACAATGCCTATGGAAAAGAGCAGGACTAACACAGGGCTGGGGGTGTGGAGGCCGCCCCACGGCTGGCAGGGGCTGAACCACAACAACCCCTCCCAGGGCAGCTGCTGCAGCTCGGCGACAACGGGGTGAGGCTGCCCCAGCTGTCACAGGCTCGGGAGAAACAAGGCCTGTGGTTTGGGAATGAACAGGAGCTGTAATTCCTGTCTGCTTTACCCCTGAAAGCTCTCAGGGTTACAGCCCTGGCTTCAGCCCTTCCCTCTGCTGGAACGAAGCCTGCAGAGAGCCCAGGACTGGCTGCAGGTGTGCACAGAACCACTCCAGGGACTGCCTCAGCACCCCCAGGGGAATCCCAGGGCTCTGGGGGAAAGTTGGGGATGGTCTTGGGATTTGTAAAGGGAAAAAAATCTCCCAGATAACTTTGTGACCCAAAAGCTGCAAACCCACAAATCCACGGGGTACCCACCTGCCAGCCATGGAGCCTGCTGGGCCTTCAGCAGCCGTGGAATTCCTACAGTTGGGACACTTGGAATGTTTCACCCTGGCAATTTGTAACTTGGGCAGGAAAGAGCCCCCGTGGAGGTGAGACAGGCACAGACACTGCTGCCACACCACGGGGGGCAGAAAACAAACCATCATGGAATCAGAAAGGCTGGAAAAGTCCTCTGAGATCCCCAATTCCAACTCCTCAGGCCATTGTTACCCCATGTCCCCAAGTGCCACATCCACAGGGATGGGGACCCCAATCCTGCCCTGGGCAGCTGTGCCAGGGCTTGATTTCCTCTTCCTCAGGTGTTCCCCCGGATCCTCCCCAAACTCAGGGCCCAGATCCCACTGGCTGCACCTCAGAGCTCAAATAATCAGGAATAAGCAGCAGTTCCGGTTGCTGACATTCCTGGATCCCAGCACAGGCACGGAGCATCCTCCCTCTCCATCAGGATCCTGCTGCTGCCCACCTGACCCTGGAAGCAGCTTAGGGGTGAGCATGGAGCTGAGTGGCGGGGCAGGGCTGGCACTCCCGGATTAGCTGCCCAAAGGAGGGGGATTACACACTGCAGCCTGTCCTGGGAGCACGCAGCACTCGGGGCTGGCTCGGAGGAGCTGCTGGGGAATGGGAAGAGGGGAAAAGTCAGGGTTGGGCTGGCTGGGAATGGGGACAGTGACATGAGGCTGCAGGCCCTGTCCCCAGGAAGGGCTGTCCCTGCTGATGGTGCTCCCATCCCCCAGCACTGTCCCAGCCCTGCTCCATTCTCCTCACAACACCAGGATGCTGAGCACGGGATGTGAGGAGGAAAAGGTGCTCATGCCATGGCCCCAGGAGCCGAAAAGGAGATCCAGGTGAACATGGAAGAGCTGCATTTCCCAGAAATATCCCAACTCCAGAGCAGTGTGAAGAGAAAAGGAATAAAGGCCTTAAATATGACAGATTAATGGGCTAGAGCTGAAATATGAGATTAGAAATTTCAGAATATGCCTGCATATTCCAGGTGCTCTTTAAATTTGTACAATCCAGTTACTCTATTATGTGCAATTTAATTGCCTAAGAAATCCATATCACTCCATGCTCTCAGCCGCCGGAGCGGGGGCTCCTTACTTCTGCAATCTTTATTCAGGTTGGTTTTAAAGATTGAAATGTGAGCTCTCCTGGGTGCAGGGAGTTTACTAAATCAAGTGCCAGCCTTAGGCTGGAGCACAAAAGGACGTGTCCAACAGCACAGGGAGGCAGGGTCTGCATGGCCAGGCTGCCCATCAGCCCCTGGGGTTAACGAAATCCATGGAATCACAGAATCATGGGATGGTTTGAGCTGGAAGGGACCTTGCAGCTCATCCAATGCCACCCCTGCCATGGGCAGGGACACCTCCCACTGTCCCAGGCTGCTCCAAGCCCCAATGTCCAGCCTGGCCTTGGGCACTGCCAGGGATCCAGGGGCAGCCACAGCTGCTCTGGGCACCCTGTGCCAGGGCCTGCCCACCCTCCCAGGGAACAATTCCTTCCCAAGATCCCATCCAGCCCTGCCCTCTGGCAGTGGAAATCCATTCCCCCTTGTCCTGTCTGTATATTCCCTTGTAAATTGTCCCTCTCCAGCTCTCCTGAAGCCCCTTTAGGCCCTGGAAGGGGCTCTGAGCTCTCACTGGAGCCTTCTCCTCTCCAGGCTCTCCCAGCCTGGCTCCAGCGCTGGGAGCATCCCGTGGCCTACCCGGGACCCAAAATGAGAGGGTTTGGCACAGCCTGGGCAGCAGAGCAGGGCTGGCACAGCAGCAGGACCCCAGACACAGGAGGGTTTAAGGGATGCTGAGCAAACACTGGGGGGGGGGGGGGGGGGGGCACAGGGCAGGGCCAGCACCCCCCTGCTCCCCCCTGAGCTCTGCCCCATGAGCAGAGGGATGGAGAGAGGGCTCAGAGCCACTGTGATCATGGGATGCCCTGACACTGGCTCTGAGCTCTGGCAGCCCTTTCTGAGAAAATCCCAGCTCCTGTGCCTGAGGATGCACGAGGACGGGAGGATCAGGGCTGATCCCAGCCTGGGCAAGGAGCCCACATGAAGGGGAAGGAACCTCTCAGCAGGGGCTGAATGCATCAGGCTCTGAGCCATGTCCAAGGACAGCAATCATCCTGGAATCTCACCCACAGCCTCCCTTCTCCGGGACTCACCCTGTCTGGCTGGGCCTGGGACAAGGGCTGGAGGGACAGGACACAGGGAATGGCTTCCCAGTGCCAGAGGGCAGGGCTGGATGGGATATTGGGAAGGAATTGTTCCCTAGGAGGGTGGGGAGGCCCTGGCCCAGGGTGCCCAGAGCAGCTGTGGCTGTCCCTGGATCCCTGGCAGTGCCCAGGGTTGAACACTCTCCCTTCTTGTCCCTGCGAGCATCCCGTGGTTCTGGGGGATATCAGGCACTGAACAGCAATCCCTGAGCTAAAATCACACCTGCAAATCCACTCAGGCCCCTCTCAGAGCCGCTGGGCAGAGCCAGGCCCTGTGCAGAGAGCTCTCTGTGAATAATCCACCCCGCAGACACTCAGCCTTGCAGAAGCAGAGCAACCAGCGGAGGGATATTTAAGGTTGCTCCTGAGCACTTAATATAGTTTATATTTACAGCTTAATGGCTTTTCAGCATCACTAACTTCCACTCCAGCAAAAAGACCTCTACTGTATTGCCTCGGCTTAAGTGCTAACGACATCTTCGCATTAATAAATATTTTAAAACAGTGGAACTCTAAACTCCTCTGGCACCGAGCCGGCATCCGCTCAGCTGGAGCCTCATCTGCACATGAGGGAGAACAGACGGAAAACCCCTCCCGGACCCTCGGGACACGGCAGCCAGGGGCCTCTCCAGCTGCAGCACAGCACCCCTGCCTGGGGCAGCTGCCTTCTTCCCTCTCCACATCGCAGGGCACGGCCACACGGATCCCCGGCTCCTGCAGGCCCTGCTCCCGATGCCAGACTGCCATGGGTGCTCCCAGGCTCTGCTGACACATCCTTTCCAGGGATTTCCTGGGGTTCCCTCCTGGATGATGGGGCCAAGCCCTCAGTTCAGCCCCCCACTGCTCCTCAAAATTCCCCTTCCCTGCACCCACTCATCCCTTTCATGTCTGAGCTCTGGGGCTGGGAATGGCAGGAGGGGCCTTCTGTGTGTGTTCCCACACCTCAGACACCCCAAAGCCTCCACACACACCCCAAACCTTCACACACACCCCCAAACCCTCACATACCCCCTAAACCTCCACACAGACCCCAAAGCCTCTATGTATACCCCAAACCTTGACATAAACCCCAAATCTTGACATACACACCAAAGCTTCCATGAACACCTCAAACCTCCACATACACCCCAAAGCCCCCATATACACCCCAAATGTCCACGTACACCCCAATTGCCCCCCAAGGCCCCAGAAGGCAGAGTCACAGAGCCTTCTCCTGGCAGCCCCAGCAGCCGCTGCTGCCTCCAGTGCCAGGGCCTGTGGTGGGGTGTCCTCAGACTGGCCCCAAAGTCTGAGATATCCCCAAGATCCAAACAGAGCCATGGAGAAGGGCAAATGTCCAGCCTGGCTGAGCTGAGCCAGGAGCTCAGCAGTTCCCAGGAGATCCCTTGACCTGTGGTTCTCCCACAGGGATGGAGCTGCCGTGGAGTGGGACAAGGACTAGGAGGGCTCCTGGCACACAGAGGACTCTGCTGCTCCACAAAATCCTCGCTCCCCCTGCAGAAATCCGGATGCTCTGCTCCTCCAGAGCTCCTGGATCATCCACTGGCTCCCAGGCCCGGGTCCTGAGGCCCACGGAGCCAGGCAGTGCTGGGGAGTTGCCCCTCTCCTTGCTGGAAACCACGGATTCCTGCCCAGCTCCTCAGCCTGGAGGAGGCTGCCCCGTGCTAACCATACCAGCCTTTCCAAATCCAGAGCTCCTGCTGGAAACTCCCCCTTGGGATCAGCCCTGAGGGATCCCTCTGGCAAGGGAAGGGCTCGGGAAGCAATGGGATGGGGCTCTGTGTCCCTTCAAGGGGGACAGTGGCACCAGAGCCTCACCCACACCCTCCTCTGCTGCTGAGAGCGGCGAACACATCAAGGACACGCTGGGGCAGCTCTGCTTTGAATTCTCGGGGTGGTTTCCTCCAGGAGGGACAGAAAAACCCCACCCCACCTGGCTGTGGAGGATCCAGCTTTGTAGCAGCGTTTGGATTGCACAGGAAATTTTACAAAGCTCAGCTGAAGGAAAGCCTTGCCTTGTACAGGGAGAGATAAAAATCCTCCGCGCTCAGAAATGAACGTTCACATCTGCTGTGCACAGCATTATCTCGCTCAAAGAGGGCAGAAAAGAAAGAAAGGGAAAGGAATAAAAGAAGAAAGTGAATGGAACGTTGGATGCTTTTCATTTCCCAACAATGTGCAGCAAACTGTGATTCCTATTCATTAAGAGGGAAGATTGACATTCATTAGAGGGAGCATTAAATTCCTCATTCTTCTTCTCCCCTCAAAATTAATCCGCAGAGGGTCGTACCCAGTCGTTTCGATATTGAATTTCTAGGAACTACAGTGGGTTTTTTCCAAATAAGCCGGGCAATTACACCAGGACACGCCTCTCCCTGGAATGGGAATACAGGCAGTGCCATCTGAACCTTCTGCTGTTCCCTTTCCAGCTGCAGCTCCAATGTGCACCAGCAGCTCACGTTTGCTCCTGAAGGAATTTGGGAAGCAACAGCTCTGCCCCAGAGCTCAGGAGCTCAAAATCCCAGAATCCCAGACTGGTTTGAGTTGGGAAGGACCTCAAAGCACATCCAGTGCCACCCCTGCCCTGGGCAGGGACACCTTCCATTGTCCCAGGCTGCTCCAAGCCCCAATGTCCAGCCTGGCCTTGGACACTGCCAGGGATCCAGGGGCAGCCCCAGCTGCTCTGGGCACCCTGTGCCAGGGCCTCCCCACCCTCCCAGGGAACGATTCCTTCCCAATATCCTGTCCATCCCTGCCCTCTGGCACTGGGAAGCCATTCCCTGTGTTGTGTCTGTACATTCCGCTGTAAATTGTCCCTCTCCAACATCTGCCAGGTTTGGATTTGTGTAACCACAACGTGTGATCAGATATGGGAACCCCACCGTCCTCCATGCACACGTGGCTGACTGGGAATCAGATATTCCCATTCCTGCACCACGGGATGCTGCACAGGGAGATCTGATCCCTGTGGAGGTGCCTCTGCATGGACAAGCCAGGAATTGGCTCCCCCATCACTTGTCCTTCCTCAGCTGAATGCCAGAGAATTCATCCATCCATTATGGAATCTCAGGGTGCCCAGAGCAGCTGGGGCTGCCCCTGGATCCCTGGCAGTGTCCAAGGCCAGGCTGGACATTGGGGCTTGGAGCAGCCTGGGACAGTGGGAGGTGTCCCTGCCCAGGGCAGGGGTGGCACTGGATGGGCTTTAAGGTCCCTTCCCACCCAACCCATTCCATGGTTCTGTGACAGTGGTGGCTGGAAAGCTTTAGCACAGGTGCCCACAGAGGCTGGTCCCAGGGCTGGGACCCCCTTGCTGGGATAGGGACATGGCACTTGGTGTGTCACACAGCTGTGGGGAGCAGCTGGGGCCAGCCAGGGCAGCACAGCTGGAGAGGAACCTGTGAGTGCCTTCAGCACCCAGCCCCTGCTCCTTCAGACACCCCTGGAGACAGGGAAGGCTCAGAGCAGACAGAGCCTTTTTACAAAAGCACAGCAATTTGGGTATTTCGCTATTTCCAGGCCACGTTCCAAGGTCCAAGCTCTGTCCTTAAGGAACAAACTCACAGCCACTGAACCTCCTTGCACGGGACCTGGCAGCACCACGAGCTCCCCCAGGACAGGCTCAGGAGAAGGTGCAAGGACGGGAATGGACACTGATGGACATGGGGGTTCCTGAGGGGCACAGCCAGCAGGGGACAGAGCAGTTTCCTGCCCCAGGGCAGGTGAAGAGGAGAGTCTGTTCTAGAAACCGCCGGTCTGGAGCTGCCAGGGCTCTCAGATGTTACCTGGGGATTGTTTAGATTTTGTCCCTGTGCCTGGCAAGGTCTCCTTTAGCCCTGCTGGTCCCTGAGCTCAGCACCAGACCCTTGTCACAGAGCAGGGACACAGCCTGGGGGCACACAGGGAGCCTGGATAGGAGCGCTGCACAAGGAGCTCCAAAATCACCTTCCCAGGGTCAGCCACCTCGTCAGGGACATCCCGGCCTCTGAGCCCACCAAGCAAGGGAACAACTCCCTTCTTGCTCTGAAGGAGCTGCACCACCAGTGCTGACACAGGAATTGGGAGAGCTTGAGTAAAATCAGGATAACTCCCCTGGCACAGCATTCCAGGGACATGATCCCACCACAGCTGGGGACCTGAGTGTCCCACCCAGGCACCCACCTCCTTCTGGCAGCTGAGGATTGACCACACCTGCGGCTCAAACCCCTTTAGGGTCCTCTCTTTTTAGGGAATGAGGAGTCCCTTTCACAGAGGGGAGCTTTAATCAGGAGATGTGGATATGGTGGCAACTCTGTGTGCCAGTGCTGGTTTCAGGAAAACTTGACCAGGAAGGGGTGTCCCACGCCAGGGAGACACTTCTGGTCAAGGCCCATACAAAGTCCAAAGCTGCTCCAGGGGTCAAGGAACTGATCCAGTGCTTGGGCCAGTTCAGATCCCAGTTAGCCAGTGAGGAGAGAAACATGGAATCACAGAAAGGTTTGGGTGGGAAGGGACCTTAAAGCCCATCCAGTGCCACCCCTGCCCTGGGCAGGAACACCTCCCACTGTCCCAGGCTGCTCCAAGCCCCAGTGTCCAGCCTGGCCTGGGGCACTGCCAGGGATCCAGGGGCAGCCCCAGCTTCTCTGGGCACCCTGTGCCAGGGCCTGCCCACCCTCTGAGTAAAGAATAAATCAGGCCTTGGCCATCCCCAGCCATAATCACAGCTTAAAGGTGCTCCTTAAAATGGTTTGCATGAAGAGAGGGATAAACTTTGCTCACATCTTTGGGATGAGGTTCTTCTCTCAGGCATTAAAAAGCTGACCTGGTTCTTACTGTTTCCTATGGATAGGCCCAGGATAATCCTATGGATGTCGCAGGCCATGCTCCCAGCTGGGCAGGGAATGTTCCACACCAGCCGCTGCTGTGAGCAGCAAATGCTCCAATCCCCAGCTGCATTTGGGGCCATTCCCCTTTGTGTAAAGAATCCAACACCTTGCAGAGCCTGCCTGGCCTGGGCCGGGCTGTTCCTGCTCAGGTGCAGGGCCCCTCGTCCCCCCGGCACCACCACTGGCCAGGCGCTCTCAGGTTGCACAGGAAGGGAAACCCATCCCTGCCCTGCTCCCATCTTCCCCTCCCCACTGCCGGGACAAAGCCTGCGATGCTTTCCCGGCCCCAGGGTGGGCTCAGCTGGTGCTGATAACACCAAGGTTCAATGCCAGCATGGGCCCTTCACTTCAGAGCTGGACTCGATGATCCTTGTGGGTCCTGTGTCCCTTCCAGCTCAGAATATTCCATGATCTGGCAGATCCAAGGGCTCTGGAAGTTGCTGGTGAACTGTGAGAGCAGCAGCTCTGCCCTGTGGATCCTGCCCTACTCCCTTGTTTCACTGCCTTGCTCCGGGGGGTGAGGACCAGCAGCACCCCCCCCCCCCTCACTGCTCCATGACCTCATCCCCATCCCTGTCCCACATCCCTCTCCAGCACTCCCAGCCCTTCTGCTGGGGACTGCTGAGTTTATTGGTTGTTAATGAAGGAGATTTGAATACACCTTGTGATGGATTTGTGATTGCTCTTATCTGACCGTACAGAACTGCAGCACACACAGCACAGCTCCGACCTTCTCCTAATTAGCAGCCAAAAACCAGGAGCACAGCAGATCCAGGGATCCACAGGGTCCCACGCTCCTCCCAGAGCCTCTGGAGGTGTGAGTGCGATCCCAAATATCTCAGGCTGCTCGGAAGGGCACCTCCAAGGTATCTATCATTGCTTCCAATCCCTTATTTACTCTCTACTGCTTCCCAAATCCCCTCTGGGAGCTGGGAAATGAATCTGTTCTCCTGTTGGAACCCACCATGTGGACCTCCTGCCTTGCTCATTTTGGCACCTGCTCTGGTTTTTCAGGATCCCGCTCTCCTTTTCCAGGGTGCTGTTGGACCAGAGCTGCCCATGCTGATCCTGGAGGAGAGTCTTGGCCTGTCCTTGGAGAGCTCCAGCCCTGCTGACCCCAAGCATTTGTCCCACACAGAGACAGACCCGAAGTGGCAGCTGAAGTCGCTCTGCAGAGGACACGGCACCAGGGCCACCCACCCTGAGCTGTCCAGGTGTGCTCTGCCTGCCCAAAGCCACAGCTGGAGCTGGCACAGCCCACTGGGAATCACAGCACCCACAGCTGGAGCTGGCACAGCCCACAGGGAATCACAGAATTGTCTGGGTTGGAAAAAACCTCTGAGATTGTTGAGTCTGATCCCTAACCCAGCAGCACCACACTCGTCACTAACCCATGTCCCCAGGTGCCACATCCACACAGCTTTCTGAGCTTTTCCAGGGATGGGGACTCCAGCACTGCCCTGGGCAGCTGTGCCAGTGCCTGGGCACCCTTTCCATGAAGAAATGTTCCCAATATCCAACCTGCCCCTCCCCAGCCCAGCCTGAGGCCGTTCCCTCTCCTCCTGTCCCTGTTCCCTGCGAGCAGAGCCCGACCCCCCCCCCGGCTGCCCCCTCCTGTCAGGGACTTGTGCAGAGCCACAAGGTCCCCCCTGAGCCTCCTTTGCTCCAGGCTGAGCCCCTTTCCCAGCTCCCTCAGCCGCTCCTCAGTGGAATCATGGAATTATTCCATGAGAAAGGTGGGAATGCTGTGGACATCCACCCTGGCAGGGGCTGCCAGGAGCCACAGAGCTGATGTGACAGGAGAGGCTTTGCCCTGGGATGGTCCTGCAGCCAGAGCAAAGCCCTCCAGGGGTGCTGATAAAGGCTTTGGTTATTCTGGTGCTGAAATTCCTCTCCTTCCCACAGTCACTCCTGCCTCGCCTCAATCACACCTTTGTTTGTCCCACAGGTGCCTCCCAGGAAACTCAACCCTTCATCCCAGTCTGGGCTGGACTGGGCTGGTCCCATCAGCCACTGCCAGCTCTGCCAGCTTCGATTCCACTCCTCTCTCCACACAGACAGGGAGCTCCCTCTGCCGCAGCAGCACCCTCTGGATCCATCCATGGAGCACAGGAGCCTCCCCAGCACGGCACTGGCTCCCAAGCCTCGCCCAGCAGCCGGAGATGTGTCACTGCCCCCAGCCATGGGGACACGAGGACACAACCCTCCCTCTGCCACTCAGGAGCTGGCTCCGGTCACCGGAGTGTTCATCCCATCCCATCCCATCCCATCCCATCCCATCCCATCCCATCCCATCCCATCCCATCCCATCCCATCCCATCCCATCCCATCCCATCCCATCCCATCCCTGCTGACAGCAGGGCAGGGCAGGGCAGCTCCCGGTGCTCCCAGGGCACTGAAGGCTCCCTGGAGGAGCCAGCTCCATGCCAGATCATCCCCAGGAACCAGGCACACGCCACCGATGCTCATTCCCCCAGTCCCAGGAGCAGGCGATCCCAGCTTGGTGCCCCCAGTGACATTTCCCAGGAAAAGAACAGCGCAGTAAATTCAAAGGTTAAATTTGCATATTCCCTGTGCTGCTCCAAAGAGCCAGGCAGATATCCAGGAGGAACTGCTGCCAGCCTGGGGCACGGGGGCACCAACAGCCTGTGCCAGCAGGGCTCAGGGGCCTGTTCAGGTGGCACCAGACACCTTCTTGGGCAAGAGGGAAAGGGGAAATGGCCTCAAGCTGCACCAAGGGAGGTTCAGGTTGGAAATCAGGGAAAATTTCTCCACTGAAAGCGGGGTCAGGCCCTGGAACAGGCTGGAGTCACCATCCCTGGAGGTGTTCAAGAAAAGAGCAGACGTGGCACTTGACAATATGATTTGGTGGCCATGGGGGTGTTGGTCACAGGCTGGGTTTGATGGTCCTGAGGACCTTTCCCAGCCCTAATAATTCCATGATTCTGTGGCTCTCCACAGCAGCCTTTGGCTACAGCTGTGTAGAGCAGCCCAGGGCAGGGAGGGGGAAGCCACCATCACGTCCTTGTCCCCCTGTGAGGGACAGCGCGGCTGCACCCTGGGAAGGGCCGTGGAGCCACCTCTGCATTTGCTAACACAGCATCTGCTTCCAGCTGTGTCCCTGGGACTGCAGCACCCCAGGGTGTCCAGAGAGGCCACAGAAATGTCCCCAGCAGAGCTCCAAAGGCCCCAGGCTCAGCACAAGGCTCCCATTCAACACCTCCCGGAGTGGTTACAAATCCAGGTGAATGATCCACGAATGAATCACCCAGCAGGGAAGGAAGGGTGGGAAGGGCTGGCTCTGGCTAAGCAAGGAGGGCTCTCCAGGACAGGACTCAGGCTCAGGGAGAGCCCCTTGGGGGAGGTGCAGAGGGTCCCCAGCTCAGCACCAGTCACGGAACCACGGGGTCACTGAGGTTGGAAAAGACCTCCAGGTTCATGGAGCCCATCCTTCAATCCTTTGGCACCACCAAATTGTTAAAAGAGCATTCCACATCCATCATTTCCTATCACCGCTGCTTCCCAAGCCTTGGCTGCTCCTCCAGGCATTTGTGTTATGCCCTGAGGGATCCCCCTTCCTGGTCTCACCTCCTTGGAAGCTCCTCTGGAACACAAACTGAGGTGGCACTGCTTGAGAGGGAGCAGGTTTGGGGATACCCCTGAGCCCAGAACTGTCACCTGAGGAGAAAACAGGGTCCCTGGAGGGGCAGAGGGCACCAGCTGCTGGTTTTGCAGGAGGAGCTGCTCTGGTGGGCACTGGTGATGACCCTTGCTTGCATTCCCACAGGGAGCAGGGCTCTCTCCAAGCCCGGCCAGAGGTGGGAGAGCTGCAGGCTGGATGCTGGATGGTCTCCTGAAAATACAAACATGTGGCCCTTGCTGCACCTGCCGTGGACTTGGAGCCCAGGAGGCCTCTCCTGCTCACAGAATGCCCTCCTGTGCCCTTTGTTACCAGCCTGCCTCCTGTACACTGTCCCCTTCTTCCATCTCCCTTTGCAGCCCCTGTGAGCTCCGCCCATGCCAAACTCTCCGCATGTCCTCAGCATTTTGGGTCTGTTGGGAGAGAAGAGGATGGAAGGAACCATAATTCTTCAAGGGAGAGGCACCACTTTACATCTACACCTTCCATTTCCTCCTCATGCACATCGGAGAGGAGAAGGAGAAGGAGAAGGAGAAGGAGAAGGAGAAGGAGAAGGAGAAGAAGAAGGAGAAGGAGAAGGAGAAGGAGAAGGAGAAGGAGAAGGAGAAGGAGAAGGAGAAGGAGAAGGAGAAGGAGAAGGAGAAGGAGGAGGAGGAGGGAGGAGGAGGAGGAGGAGAAGGAGAAGGAGAAGGAGAAGGAGAAGGAGAAGGAGGAGGAGGAGGGAGGACAAGGAGAGGCCTTTCACCAGCTCCAAACCCATGAGTTCACACGCTGCCCATGCAGTGCTGAGCACAGCCCAGGTGCCTGGCAGAGCCTGTCCTTGCCCTGTGTTCAGCATTTGTTTCATTGTTTCAGAGCCATGTCCCTGATTTTCCTGTCCCTCCTGGGTGACAGACAAGCCATGGCCCATTCCTTCACGAGCTGTGTGCCCATCCCATGCTGCTTTTCACCCCTGTCACACACAGGGGAGGTGGTGGGGGGGCTGCTGGCCCGTGGCCCCTGTGTGCCCCTCACTAAAGCGTTGTCCGGACAGCAGGGCCGGACCTCCCGCCCATCCCAGTGACCCCACTGCCGGCACAGCCACGCTGCACACATCCCCCACCAGCACGGGGGGAACACTCCCACGCTCATCCCCCACAGCTTTTAGGAGCTTTCACATTGCTGTTCCCACACAGAGCCTTCAGGGTGGCTTCAGCAGCAGGGAAGGGCAAGGGAGTCGTGCTCAGATGGGCCAGAGTGAAGGTTTAATTTTAGGAGGAGAGGAGCAAGTCAGAAACACTCAGAAACCCAGGTGAGACCAACAGAGCCCCAACACTGCCAGAGGGTCCATCCCAGCTGCAGCGAGAGGAGGGATCAGAGGGCACAGCACCCAGGAGCTGCCTCGGCCAGCACCCTGTGCATGTTTGCCAATGGAACAAGCTCAAAAGGCAGGCAGGGAATGTGTCAGAGGGCACCAAAGCAGAGCCCACGCAGGGCAGGGAGTCCCAGGGATGCCAGCACAGCTCCTGCCAGTCCTGCAGCTGATCCATCAGGGCTCACTCCCAAAGCATGTCACCTGAAGCCGTGCAGGGAGCAGCGCTGGAGCAGGCACAGGCTGAGCTGGTGGGTTCTCATGACAATAAAAACAGGATCACAGAACCATGGAATGGTTTGGGCTGGCAGGGACCTGGAAGTCCATCCAGTGCCACCCCTGCCATGGGCAGGGACACCTCCCACTGTCCCAGGCTGCTCCCAAGCCCCAATGTCCAGCCTGGCCTTGGACACTGCCAGGGATCCAGGGGCAGCCCCAGCTGCTCTGGGCACCCTGTGCCAGGGCCTGCCCACCCTCTGCACAAAGAACTTTGTACCATCCAATCTAAACCACTCTCTTTGTTTAAAACCATCCCCCTTGTCCTGTCACCATCCACTGGTGCAGGAACCTGCCAGGTGTCCCTGGCAAGGGGCAGGCCCAGCTCTGACACATGCACACCTCCCTGCCAAGGTGCCACCAGCCCGGGCACCCAGTGACTCACATTTGGGTCCCTTCATCTCCCAGCAGCAACAGCCCAGCCGCTGCCTCTCCCAGGGCAGAGCACATTCCCTGTCCAGCTGATGGGGGAGAGCCAAGGGGCTTCTCCACTGCCTTCCCTGTGCAGGCTGCAGCCACAGGGACCTCTTCTCATGGAATCACAGAGCCCCAGAACCATGGAATCACAGAACCACAGAGTCATGGAATCACAGAGTCACTGAATGGTTTAGGTTGGGAGGTACCCAAAGACCTGCCCATTCCAACCCTCCTGCCGTGGGCAGGGACACCTTCCCCTGTCCCAGCTGCCTCTCCATCCAAGGCACTCTGCACATGCCCCAGGTGTCCCCAGGTTAAGCTATTCCAAGCTCCCAGTAAATCCGAGGTCCCCAGGAAATGACCAAACCCAGTGTTCTGAGGCAGACTTTGTCCCCGCAGCCCAGCTGGCCACCCTGAAGCTCAGGATTAATTGTAAGCCTTGAGAAGCTCCAGGAAAGCCAAAAATAAACACAATGAAAGCAAAGCATTTCCCACTGAAAGCCATGGCCAAGGAAAGGCTCTCCTGGGCTCCTCCCCGGAGGCAGCTCGGGCTCATTTATTGTGCCACTGGTACCAATATCTCTCCTTGGCCGTGCTGCTGCCTTGGAGTTCCTTTCCAGCCTGGGAGAGAAGGGGACAGGGACTGGACACGATCCCGGGCCAGCAGCACCCCCAGCCCCTCACAGAGCCCCTTCCCAGGGCTTGGGGCACCCAGCAGAGGGTGCAGCCTCAGGAAAACAGGAATAGTGCTGGAATAGTGGGGATGATGTTTAAACAAGCACTGTCTGATGTCCAGACCTCACACTGCCCTCAGAGCCTCAGCAGCAAAATGTGTGTCGTGGTAGAAACTGGGTCTTGGTAAAAGTCTGAGAGAAATGGCTCCTTGGGCTTGTGGGGGACATGAAACCCAAGGATGTCACCTTGGATGTCACCTGAAGATGAAGCCACAGCCCCCCAGCCAGGCTCTGCCTGCAAGCCCAGCTGAAGTCTCCTCTCACTTCGCCCCCTGATGTTGGAACTCGAGGTTCAAACCTGACACATCAAGGCCTGCAGGAGCTGAGCCTGCTGCCCCAGGGAGGGCAGAATCCCTTTGCTTCCCACCCAGAAGGGCTAAAGTCCATTTCGTGGCCTGAAATGGACCCAGCCAAGGGGGGATTCAGCAGCTCTGCATGGAGTTGTGTAAATGCAGGGGAGCAGGGTGGGGTGAGTGATGCAGCCCATGAACCCAGCCCGGAGAGCTGCCCCAGCCCTGAAGTGTCCAAGGCCAGGCTGGACGGGGCTTGGAGCAGCCTGGGATAGTGGAAGGCGTCCTTGCCCATGGCAGGGGGTGACACTGCCTTTAGGGTACCTCCAAACCCAACCCATTCCATGTTTCTGTGATTCCTGAACTGCCCTGCCTGGCTGGCACATGGGCAGGGCACAGCAGCTCTGTGCCAGGAGGGTTCAGGTGGTGCCCTCCTGCCTGCCCAGAGCCAGCTGTGCCCTGGGTGACAGGGACAGGGACAGCCAGGCGATGCTGCCTGCAGCAGTGACCCCTGAGCAGCAGAGGGGCCCGTCTCAGACCCTCAGCCCGGGGACATCGCTGTCCTGAGCCCAGGTGACAGCAGGTCCCAGCTGCTCCCACTGCTGCTCCTGCTCCTGTCCCAGCTGTGGGTGGGGTGGATGCAGAGCAGGTCCAACACCTCCACATCCCTCTCGCCATGGCCCAGCAATGTGCCACCACCACTGGGGTCAGTGCCACCACTCAGAGCCACTGCCACCACCATTATTAACCCCTCGTTCAGGACACATTGGGGGTAAATTGAGGGAGGGAGAGAAGTGCCTGGGGTTCATAAATCGACTTGTGCCAAAGAACCAACCTCTGCACTTTGGTGTGTGCTGGACACGGCCCCAGAGCGCTCCCAGTGCCACCAGTGCCTCCCCTCCACTTGCTCCTGGCTACCCCAGCTGGTTCCCCCTCTCCCACCAGCCCTGCTCACTGGGGAGACCCTTGGGTAGGGTTCAGGGACTTGGCTGCTCTCAATTATCGCCACTTCTGCCCAAACTGAGACAAACCTTGACTGCTCAGGCATCCAGGAACAGGAAAAAGCAGTGTCACAAATGCAGTTGGCACGAGGCACATGGGAGTCACTGAGGGGTTGTGTTTGGTGCTGGAATTCTCCAGGCAGGCAGCCTGGTTTAAGGACAGGCCTGAATTCAAACCAGGTCTGTCAGGCAAAGGCAAATCTCAGCTGGTTCTATCTTTACATGAGCTAAAAGTGAGTGGGGATAGAATTAAACAAATCAATTAAATTAAAGCAGCAAGAAGCTGGGCCAGGGCAGGCTCAGGCTGGAGAGCAGGGAAAGGTTCTTCCCCCAGAGGCTGCTGGGCACTGCCCAGGCTCCCCAGGGAATGGGCACGGCCCCGAGGCTGCCAGAGCTCCAGGAGCGTTTGGCCAGCGCTGCCAGGGATGCCCAGGGTGGGGTTGTTGGGGTGTCTGGGCAGGGCCAGGGGCTGGGCTGGATGGTCCCTGTGGGTCCCTCGAGCTCAGGATATTCTGTGATTCCATGAAAGCTGTCGACCAAAGCAAGTGTCCTTCATGGTGGCAATGTCCCCACAGAAGTCCCAGTCCTGCAGGTGACAGGAGAGCCAGAGGAGCCGTCCCAGCTGAACTTCCAGGCAGAAGCTCCCAAATATCTTTCAGCCCAGAGCATCCCTGTGCTAGCACTGAGTGCTCTACTCCTGACCAGCAAAAGGGGCCTGGAAAAACAGCAGGGGAAGGAAACCTGTTTGGAAACTGCTGCTTCCTGCCGAGCTGGCCAGGGGGACAGAGCCAGAGAGCTCCACTTCACCCGGGCAAACAGCTCCAAAGCGCCTCCAGCCCAGGGCAGGGATGTTCTGAGCAGCACAGAGAGCAGGGCTGAGCAGCAAACACCAGCCTGCAGCACACACCCCAGGACAGGACGGGATGCTGTCAAACTGAGGGATCCTGCAGATAGGAACATTCCCAGCACATGGACTGCGATCCAAAGGGAAAGGGACAGACAGCCCTCTAGTGTAAAGCCAATGCTAACCGTGTTTGCATGGCCATGGAGAGCATTGATCAGGGCCAGGTCCATGAGGATGTGTGCTTGGGAAGGAACCTGGGCACAGGAAGAGGGATTTGCTCCCTCCACAGCCCCCACTGCTCCTGAACACATGCCAGTGCCACAGGGATGTGCAATCCCAGAATCCCTGAACGGTTTGGGTTGGGAGGAACCTCAAAGCCCATCCAGTGCCACCCCTGCCATGGGCAGGGACACCTCCCACTGTCCCAGGCTGCTCCAAGCCCCAATGTCCAGCCTGGCCTTGGACACTGCCAGGGATCCAGGGGCAGCCACAGCTTCTCTGGGCACCCTGTGCCAGGGCCTGCCCACCCTCTGCACAAAGAACTTTGTACCATCCAATCTAAACCACTCTCTTTGTTTAAAACCATCCTCCTTGTCCTGTCACCATCCACTGGTGCAGGAACCTGCCAGGTGTCCCTGGCAAGGGGCAGGCCCAGCTCTGACACATGCACACCTCCCTGCCAAGGTGCCACCAGCCCGGGCACCCAGTGACTCACATTTGGGTCCCTTCATCTCCCAGCAGCAACAGCCCAGCCGCTGCCTCTCCCAGGGCAGAGCACATTCCCTGTCCAGCTGATGGGGGAGAGCCAAGGGGCTTCTCCACTGCCTTCCCTGTGCAGGCTGCAGCCACAGGGACCTCTTCTCATGGAATCACAGAGCCCCAGAACCATGGAATCATAGAGCCACAGAGTCATGGATGTACAATCCCAGAATCCCTGAACGGTTTGGGTTGGGAGGAACCTCAAAGCCCATCCAGTGCCACCCCTGCCATGGCCAGGGACACCTCCCACTGTCCCAGGCTGCTCCAAGCCCCAATGTCCAGCCTGGCCTTGGGCACTGCCAGGGATCCAGGGGCAGCCAGAGCTGCTCTGGGCACCCTGTGCCAGGGCCTCCCCAGCTTCCCAGGGAACAATTCCTCCCCAAGATCCCATCCAGCCCTGCCCTCTGGCACTGGGAAGCCATTCCCTGTGTCCTGTCCCTCCAGATCCTTGTAGTGCAAGTCCTACAGGTCCCAGTGGTTTCCAGGTGACCATTTCTCTCTGCAGAGACAAATCCCATGTTCCCAAATCCGGATTTGCTCTTAGGCTTTCCAAACACCCCTCTGGTCCAGGTGTGGAGCCCTCCCAGCCTTACCCCAGCACCCCCAAAAGGCTTCTGAGAGCCCAACTTGCCCAGCAGCTCATGGCACATCCCTGACACAGCCCCCACGGGAGCAGGGAAAGCTGAATTGGGGCCTCCAAAGATATTTTCCTTTCCTCTTCCTCCCCTCTGCTGAAGAGCCAGGCTGAGTTCCCAGCTCCTGGTGCAC